>NC_091284.1:637900712-638203742 GCF_032444005.1 Ranitomeya imitator
TGAAGAGGGAGTGAAAGGTGTCAAAAAGTTTCTTGGGGGTTGTTGGATAGTGAGGAGATCAGAGTGGTGAAGTAGGTTTGTTTGGTGAGGTGAAAGGCAGAGTTATAGGTCCTTAACATAAATTTGAAGTGGATGAAATCTTTTGGTGTGCGAGTTTTCCTCCATAAGCATTCAGTACACCTAGAGCATCGCTGGAGAAATCGGATTTGCGATGTGAGCCAAGGCTGTTTTAATCTGTGTTTGGAGGTTCTGAGGGTGAGGAGGGCTACTTGGTCAAGGGTGCTTCTAAGAGTGTCATTGAAGTGATGTACAGCCAAGTCAGGACAGGAAAAAGAGGAGATTTAGAACAATGATGTGTGTAGTGAGTCTGAAAGTATGTCAGGGTTAATAGCATGTAGATTTTTGAATTTGTGGTAGAAAGGAGAGTGCTGGGGTGGTCGAGGAATTGTGTGAGTGTGAAGGATAGAATGTTGTGGTCAGAGAGGGGAAGCGGTGAGTTTTCTACAGTAGGTAGGAGTTTGAACAGAGCTGGACAAAGACCAGGTCAAGGGTGTTACCATCTTTGTGTGTTTTAGAGGTTGAGAGCTGTGAAAGGCCTAGAGAAGTGGTTAGTGATTAAGCTGGGATACAGATGTGGAAGTGAGGCTGTTAATGGGGATGTTGAAGTCTCCAAGGATAAGGATTGGTAGTTCTGAGGACATGAAGTGTGGCAGCCAGGCAGATAAATGGTCCAGGAAGTGGGTTGGTGAGCCTGGGGGCCGGTATGTGACCGCTACTTTGAGGGAGATGGAACGAAAGAACCTGATGGTGTGGACCTCAAAAGAAGAAAATTAGAGTGATGGAGCTGGAGGGAATGACCTAAAAAGTGCATTGCGGGGACAGGAGTATGCCGACTCCACCACCATGTCTGTTTGTGGGTCTGTGGGTGGGAATGTGAGAATTGTAAGCCACCATGGGAAATGGCAGCAGGAGACACCATGTCAAAATCCTGAATCCAGGTTTCTGTGAGTGCTAACAGATTAAGAGAGTTTTCCAGAAAGTAATTGAGTAGGAAAGGAAGCTTGTTACATACAGACCATGGATTCCAAAGGGCACAATTAAAAGAAGGAGATGAAGGAGTGCAACTAATATTAGTAAAATTATTAAGGTTTCAATGTGAGGTAGGGTAGGGGTTGAGGTTGGTGGATGGTGGACCAGGGTTGGGGGAGATGTCCCCTGAAATCAGTAGGAGTAAGAAGATAAAGAGCAAGTAGTTTTTGGAATTGTATGAAGTTTTTTTGTGCAGTTTGTTTGGGCAAGATTGGCTGAGGTTTTTCAGGAAGGTGAGAAGTGCAAGGGAGCTGTACATGGGAGAGAGAAGCTGATGTGTATGAGTCGTGATGGAGGGGGATTGGGTGGTGAATGTGGATTGCAAGGGAACATAGGAGGATAGGAATAAAGCACAAGGATAGAAGGGATGCTTATCTTCGTGATGCTTTGCTTCTGGGATGCTCGCATGCACCCCCACATGCCTAATCAGGCATAATCATGAATGATAATGGGCGTAACCTGGTTGCGGCTTTGAATCTAGGCAAACTCACACACGTACCATGAGAAGAGGCCAGGGATACACACAGCAGTGGCAGGGGTACACTGTCAAAGGCATGGGCCAATTCCATGACACCAGCCCAGTGACCAGGGCCTGACGACTGGATATTTTTGACAAGGGAGGAAAAGTTTTCAAAGATGGTCAAGCAATATCTGGCTGACTAAACCAGCATATTCCCTACTTTCCACTTTCAATTATTGGGTCTCAAAACTGGACACTTGACATGAGCTGTCCTTCTATGCTTTGGAGGTATTATGCTGCCTTGCCGCTAGCGTCTTGCCTGAGAGGGTTTTTAGTGCCACCCGGGGGGTCATAACAGATATTTTCATTCACCTGTCAACTGAGAATGCTGACATGCTCACTCAAATAAAATTGAGCAAAGCCTGGATTAGCCCACACTTTTCCACACCAGATGACAGCAGCACATAAAGTGTTTTTAATGTTCAATATTTTAATGAGGCCTGACAGTTTTTGCCTTTCCGGTGTCTATGTATGACCCTCCTTATCATTTTTTTTATGACTTTGCAGTTTCTGCAAAGCCTTTTTGGCTGTATAAGAATGTAAACTACACTTTCAAAATATTTAAGTTCTAAGTTTTTTTATGGATTCAATGAGTCATCCACACAGATTATTATAGCTATTATTGCATTAAGGTGGTATGTAAAATTAAAAAAAAGCATTGAAAAATATTTCTGGATTAGATTACTCGTCCATAGAATATTATGTGATTTCTGTCACATTTCTGTGGAATATAACAGTGTAAAAAAGCTTAAAAAATTTGGCTTGAATACATTCCTTACCCATACACTATTATGTGGTCTGGGATAAATATCGTATATAGTTTGTAATATATAATACTCAAAAAAAATGTTAATACATGATTTTGGGATAAATTTTACAGTCATAGAGTGTTATGTGGCCTTGGGTACATTTCTATGATATTTAACACTCCCAAAAAGTATTAAAAAATAAATCTGGGTCTCATTTCTGATGAAAACAGTTTTTATGATATGTAACACTCCAAAAAAGCAGTACAAATTTACATTTGTGCTCAAAATTTTACAGCAGGATTTGTGCTTTTTTTTGGCATTTTTCAGAGACTATGAATTATAACACCAAAACTTTTTTCCACTCATGGTTAGTGTTTGGGTGAAGCCATTTATTATCAAACTACTATGCTTTCTCTTCATAAATCATAATGACAACCTAAAACATCCAAATGACCCTGATGAAATGTGTCAAACGCATTACATCCATGTTTGCTATGTGTGTGCATGTATGTGGGATGTTTTGCGGACATTAAAAACAGACATGTCAGCAAGTTTTGCCCTCAGAAACGCAGTTCATAGAAAATTTTGGTGGTAAAAATGTAGTTATTTTGTCCTCACTTCCCAATGGTATAAAATTCTGTGACACACCCATGGTGTCACTATGATCACTGCACCCCTAGATGAATTCATTGAGAGTTGTAATTCATAAAATGAGGTCACTTATTGTGGGTTATGCTGTTCTGGCACCTTTTTGGCTCTCCCAGTGGGTCATGGCACCTGCAAACCATAACAGTAAAATATGGCGCTCCTTGCCTTCTGCGCTTTGCACTGTGCCTGAAATTTTTTTCTTGATTACATGTACGGTAATAGTGCACTCAGGAAAAAACTGAACTAATTTTTTTTTCAAAAATATTTCCTATTAGCCCTTGGAAAAATTAAAAACTTGGGTTTAAAACAACATTTTAGTGTTAAAAATATAATGTATTGTTTCACCGCTCAGTGGTATAAAATTCTGAGGCACATATGGTGTGAATATGATCACTACACCCTTATATGAATTCACTGGGGAGTGTAGTTTGTAAAATGAGCTCACATATAGGGGTTTCTGTTTTTCTGGCACCTCAGGGGCTCTGCCAATGTGACATGGTACACTCCAACTATTCAAGCAAAACTCCAACATGGCGCCTCTTCCCCTCTGAGCTTTGCATTGTGCCTCAAAAGTAGTGTTCCCCTACATATCGACATTCTCAAGAAAAATTGCACAACAACTTTTGGGGTCTAATTTATCCTGTTACCCTTGGTAAAAATAAAAATATGGGGACAAAAATATCATTTTTGAGGAAAAAATATGATTAATTTAAATTTTACAGCTCTGTGTTACAAACTTCTGTGAAGCACTTGGAGGTTCAAAGTTCCTACTAAATATCGAAATAAGCTCCTTGGGGTGTCTAGTTTCCAAAATGGTGTCACTTGTGTGGTATTTCCGCAGTTTAGGCACATCAGAAGCTCTCCAAACGTGACATTGCTTCCGATCTCAATTAAAGCCAATTTTGTGTTGAAAAAGTCAAAAGGCACTTCTTCCCTTCCGAGATCTGCCATGCGCCCAAACAGTGGTTTAGCCGCACATCTCATTTAAAGATTATTCTGTATTTCCATGACTATGAAAATCGTGCATTCACACTGAAGGCATCAAAACTATGAATTAACACATGAGGAATTATATACTTAACAAAAAAGTGTGAAACAACTGAAATTATGACTTATATTCTAGGTTCTTCAAAGTAGCCACCTTTTGCTTTGATGACTGCTTTGCACACTCTTGGCATTCTCTTGATGAGCTTCAAGAGGTAGTCACCGGAAATGGTCTTCCAACAATCTTGAAGGAGTTCCCAGAGATGCTTAGCACTTTGTGGCCCTTTTGCCTTCACTCTGCGGTCCAGCACCTGTTAAATCACTCTGTAAATCTCTGACAGCAGAATTTAATAAACTCCATCAAGGAGAATGTTATTTCATGGCAGGGAGCATGCAATTCCATTGGGCTGTCATGACAGCTGAGGGTCTGATGCCTATTTCAATTGTCCTGTGAAAAAAAAGTTAAAAAAAAAACTGTATCACCTTGCTTTTGCCCCATTGAAAATAAAGCAATTAAAAAAAAAAATCACGTATTTTCTATCAAGGTGTTTAGAAATGTCCAAACTTTTAAAATCTAAATTAAATCAATTTGATCTGTAAACGATGCAATGAGCAAAAAAATTAAAACACTAAAGAATTGCTTTTTTTGGCTGCCGCAACATTGCCATAAAGAGGAATTAGAGACAATCAAATTATTTTATCTACCACAAGAAGGTATCAATGAAAATGTCAGCTCAGGGAACAAAAAGATAATCTTTCATACAGCCTTATATCCCAAAATTTTAAACATTATGAGTATGTTACTTACAAATTTCCATTTTTTTTCCACCACATAAAATAAAATGCAAAAACTATACATGCTTGGTATCTGCACACTTTAGAATCATGTTGACAGGTCAGTTTTACCAAGTTGTGAACATAATTAAAAAACTCATCAAGCAATTGTGGCATTGCCCTTTTTTGGAAACTTCATCTCACTTGGAATTTTATTCTTATTTTCTAGTCCATTTTGTAGCAATATGAATGGTGCCATTCAATAGTGCAACTCGTCCCACATAAAATAAGCCCTCATACAGCTATATTGATGGAAAAATAAAAAGGTTATGGCTCTTAGAAGAGGGGGAGAAAAATATTAGAACATAAAAAGTTGAAAATTGCAAAGGGTTAAAGGAATTAAAAGGTCTATCGCCCTTAAAACTTAAATTAAAACACATATACATTCAGGAGACTTGGTTCCCTTAAATATTATACTTGTACTATAGGTATTAATTATCGGGATTTATATGAAAAAAAAGTTTTATTATGTAAAAGAGGATATTTGGGCAACCTTGGGGTAGCGAAAAAATAAATGCACCATTCCGCACCGTATTCCTTGCAGATGCTGACACAGCAGGAGCAAAAACTATATGCAGTGTCAGTTTTTAAAAATCCCATGACATGTTTTGATCAGGGATACTATAAATTCTCCATTAAATGTCATCTGCTTAACCAAGTAGGAAGTGCAGGGTAGTCTCAAAAACCCTAAAATAGACATATCATTGGGTCCAGGTGGCAGAACATAATCTTCATGGCATAGCAGGAATAAAGTAACGAGATAGACAGACCATTATTTACAATTTAAAAGGAATCCATAAAAACAGTGACTTAAGCACAGGACAGACACATAGCAAATGTGATGCCAATATGCAAGAAAGGGACAAAAACTGCACCAGGAAATTATAGGCTAAAAATAAATAGGCTGATATCAAAGTATAGACTGCTATCAATTTGAACTTTATATATATATATATATATATATATATATATATATATATATATATATATATATATATATATATATATATATATATATATATATATATATATATACACTAGCTGAAGAGCCCGGCGTTGCCTGGGCATAGTAAATATCTGTGGTTAGTTATAGCACCTCACTTCTCTTATTTTCCCATCACGCCTCTCATTTTCCCAATCACATCTCTCATTTTCTCCCTCACACCTCTCATTTTCTCCCTCACTCCTCTCATTCCCCCCTAACACTTGTCATTTCGACCTCACATCTGTCATTTTCCGATCACTCCACTATTTTCCCTCACTCCTCTCATTTGCACTCACACCTTTTCATTTTCACCTCACACCTCTCATTTTCACCTCAGTATATACATGTTTGTCATCTCCCTTATATATAGTATACACCTGTATGTCATCTCCTGTATATAGTATATACCTGTGTGTCATCTCCCCTGTATATAGTATATACCTGTATGTCATCTCCTCCTATATATAGCATATACCTGTATGTCATCTCCCCTGTATATAGTATATACCTGTATGTCATCTCCTCCTATATATAGCATATACCTGTATGTCATCTCCTCCTGCATATAGTATATACCTGTATGTCATCTCCTCCTGTATATAGTATGTACCTGTATGTCATATCCTCCTCTATATAGTATATACCTGTGTGTCATCTCTCCTGTATATAGTATATATCTGTGTGTCATCTCCCCTGTATATAGTATATACCTGTGTGATCTCCTGTATTAGACCTCGTTCACACGTTATTTGCTCAGTATTTTTACCTCAGTATTTGTAAGATAAATTGGCAGCCTGATAAATCCCCAGCCAACAGCAAGCCCTCCCCCTGGCAGTATATATTAGCTCACACATACACATAATAGACAGGTCATGTGACTGACAGCTGCCGTATTTCCCATATGGTACATTTGTTGCTCTTGTAGTTTGTCTGCTTATTAATCAGATTTTTATTTTTGAAGGATAATACCAGACTTGTGTGTGTTTTAGGGCGAGTTTCATTTGTCAAGTTGTGTGTGTTGAGTTGTGTGTGGCAACATGCGTGTAGCAACTTTTTGTGTGTCGAGTTGCATGTGACAGGTTAGTGTAGCAAGTTGTGTGCAGCAAGTTTTGCGCATGGCGAGTTTTGCGCGTGGCGAGTTTTATGTGTGGTGCCTTTTGAGTATGTGCAAGTGTTGTGTGAGGCAACTTTTGCATGTGTTGCAAATTTTGTGCATGTGGCAATTTTTCCGCGTGTGCAAGTTTTGCATGTGGCGAGTTTTCCATAAGGTGAGTTTTGCACTTGTGGCGAGTTTTGCGTGAGCCTAGTTCTTGCATGTGGCGAGTTTTGCGCATGGCGAGTTTTGAGCGGCAACTTTTGTGTTTCGACTTTTATGTGGCGAGGTTGGTGTATGTGTGGTGAAATGTGTGCTGAGGGTGTTATATGTGTCCAAGCACGTGGTAGTGTGTGGCGCATTTTGTGTATGTGTTCATATCACCGTGTGTGGTGAGTATCTCATGTCGGGGCCCCACCTTAGCAACTGTACGGTATATACTCTTTTGCGCTATCGCTCTCATTCTTTAAGTCCCCCTTGTTCACATCTGGCAGCTGTCAATTTGCCTCCAACACTTTTCCTTTCACTTTTCCCCATTATGTAGATAGGGGAAAAATAGTTTGGTGAATTGGAAAGCGAGGAGTTAAAATTTCACCTCACAACATAGCCTATGACGCTCTCAGGGTCCAGACGTGTGACTGTGCAAAATTTTGTGGCTGTAGCTGCGACGGTGCAGATGCCAATCCCGGACATAAATACATACACACACATTCAGCTTTATATAGTAGATATTATATATATATATATATATATATATATATATATATATATATATATATATTTAGAATTATTCTTACCATTAATTCGGTTTCTAGGAGCCTTCCACGACAGCGCAGGAGGTTGTCTCCATACCCTAATGGGGGACAGGAAGCACTAGAGGTTAAAAACCCCTCCCACCTCCCATTAACCAGTGACTTACAACTGAACCCATAGCACTGGTTACCTTTTAGGTTCTCAGAAAAAATATCCAAGAACATTGGGAGGAAATTAATGCTGTCGTGGAAGGCTCCTAGAAACAGAATTAACGGTAAGAATAATTCTATTTTCTCTAGTAGCCTTCCACGACAGCGCAGGAGGAATGCCAACCAATTCTGTATATAGGGAGGGACCACAGCCTGAAGAACCTTTCCACCAAAGGCAAGATCCCGGTTGGACCAGAAGTCCAATCTATAATGCTTAGTAAAGGTGTGCAGAGAAGACCATGTTGCAGCCCTGCAAATCTGCTCTGTTGAAGCACCAGCCCTTTCAGCCCAAGAGACGAAAGTAGATCTGGTGGAATGAGCCTTTAGGCCCGCAGGAATCGCAATATTCTGAGCTAGGTATGCTTCAGTAATGGCCTTTTTTATCCATTTGGCAATGGTACTCTTCGCTACCTTTTTGCCCTTGTTTCGGCCAGATAGATGAACAAACTAAATCCTTCAGAATTGACAAAAATCGAAGAGATTTTTGTCAATTCTGAAGGATTTAGTTTGTTCCAAGTAGAATAACACTATACACCGTACATCCAATGCATGAAATCTGTGTTCTTCCGGATTTGAAGGATTGTGACAGAACGATGGGAGGACTATATCCTGTGATCGATGAAATTCTGACACTACTTTCGGAAGAAAACATGGATCTGGTCGGAACACAATGGAATCATCTCTTATGGTAAGATAAGGTTCTCTAATTGAAAGGGCTTGTATTTACGCCACTTATCTTGCAGTAGAAATTGCAACTAAGAAGGCAGTCTTGCAGGACAGAAGCTGTGAGGAACAAGATGATAATGGCTCAAATGGAGGAGCCATAAGACCCTTTGGAACTATGTTTAAGTCCCATGATGGTACAAAGATTTGTTTCCTTGGACGATGTCTTGATGCTGAGACCATAAACCTTTTTATCCAACGATGACCTGCAAGGTCTTGGTCGAAGGCAGAACTCAAAGCTGACACTTGAACCTTTAAGGTACTTGGCTTCAGCCCCAACTCCAATCCTTTTTGTAAAAAATCTAATATTTGTGAGATATTAGGATGGAAAGGGTCAGGATTATGAGGATGCATGTAAAGAACCTGCGGAGACACCATCACGTGTTTCTCGACGCAAGCAGTGAATAGCCAGGCCTTTACCCGGGAAGGAACAACCACGGGAAGGGCAGCATCCTATGAAGGAAAGCCACCTATGCCAAGCATGGTATCCATCCACAGACAGCTGTTTCGGGGTTTTTGCCCCTCATCAGTGTGGAGTAGGAATCTGGCTATTAGGAGCAGTGCCTAGTAAAAAGGCTACAAAGGCACAGATGAATGGCCTCGGGGAGACCAAAACATCCAACACCGCGGAGACACCATCACGTGTTTCTCAACGCAGTGATTCCAGAACACTGCTCCCATCCCTTATGGGAAATATGCAGATGCATGTAAAGAAGCTGCGGAGACACCATCACGTGTTTCTCGACGCAAGCAGTGAATAGCCAGGCCTTTCCCCGGGAAGGAACAACCACGGGAAGGGCTGTCTGTGGATGGATACCATGCTTGGCATAGGTGGCTTTCCTTCATAGGATGCTGCCCTTCCCGTGATTGTTCCTTCCCGGGGAAAGGCCTGGCTATTCACTGCTTGCATCGAGAAACACGTGATGGTGTCTCCGCAGCTTCTTTACATGCATCTACATATTTCCCATAAGGGATGGGGGCAGTGTTCTGGAATCACTGCGTTGAGAAACACGTGATGGTGTCTCCGCGGTGTTGGATGTTTTGGTCTCCCCGAGGCCAATCATCTGTGCCTTTATAGGATTATGAGGATGACACCACGAGGAGAATCTCTTCCAAATTTTGCTATATATAGCATTGGTGACAGGTTTTCCAGATTTCTGTAAAGTAGAGATTACTGACTCTGAAAGACCTTTAGCTCTTTGTACCTGGGCTTCAATAGCCAGGCTGCCAGCTTGAACTTTTGCGGTTCCGGATGATAAAAGGGGCCCTGGCAGAGTAGATCCTCTGATGTTTGAAGAAAGACTGGACCATCCACCTTCAGTTCTCTGATGAGGTGATATCAGCTCCTTTTTGGCCATGCCGGAGCTACTAGGATAGTCTGGACCTGATCGTCTCGGATCTTCCGGAGGGTCTTTGCAAGCAAAGGTATTGGAGGAAACATGTACACTAGATGGAACCTCCATGTATGAGCAAAGGCGTCTACTCCCTGAGACCTGTCTTTGGGGTCTAGAGAGAAGTAGTTCTCGACCTGTGCATTCTGGCTTGACGCTAGAAGATCTATGTCGGGAAGTCCCCATCTGTCCGTCAACATTCTGAAAACGTCCGTCTTCAGGCTCCATTCTCCTGGATGTAAATTGTGACGACTTAGGAGATCCGCATGAATGTTTACTGACCCTTTGAGGTGTATTGCTGATAGTGAGAGGAGATGTTTCTCTGCCCAGCAAAAAATTCTGTTTGATATTGCTCTCAATTGGTTGAACTTCGGACTCCCCTGGTGTTTTAGATGTGCTACAGTCGTCATATTGTCTGAGTAGACTCTGACATGTTGACCTATAATAAGACTGCTGGCGGCCAGAAAAGCCTTCTCCACTGCCATCAATTCTATGAAGTTGGAGGAATTGGAGCTTTCTTTCTGATTCCAGTGACCTTGGAACGGGATTTGCGAGACAACTGCTCCCCAGCCTTTTTGACTGGCATCCGTTGTCACTGTCACCAGCGGATCTTGTATCCAGTCCACTCCTTTTTGCAAGTTTGTTTGGATCGCCCACCAGGTTAACAAGGCTTTTACCTTCCCTGGAGTGTACACTCTTCTGTTCAGGAAATTTGGATTTCCGTTCCAGTTCCATACGATGTGTGCCTGCAGAACCCTGGAGTGGCTTTGAGCCCACTGGACTGATTGTATACAGGCCGTCATCGACCCCAGAAAAGACATTGCAGTCCGCAGAGTCGGAGACCGTTGTTTCTTGAAGTCTAGGACCTTGGATATCAGGTTCCTCCGGTAGGAAAGATTTTTGACTTCCTGAGTCCAATAGGACTCCGAGAAATTTTATCACCTTTGATGGTAAAAGGTGAGATTTCTTCAGCTTGGGTATCCAACCCAAAAGTTGTAAGATGTTCAGAGTCTTGGAAATTCTCTGATTGAGAATTTCAGCAGAAGGACCAATTATTAAAAGGTCGTCCAACTACGGCACTATAGCAACGTCTTGGTTCCTGTGATATGAGCTACAGCTTCCGCCATGACTCTGGAGAAAACCCTTGGGGCCGAGGAGATCCCGAAGGGGAGAACATTGTATTGGAAATGTAAGATTTTTTGATTGAACTGGACCGCAAATCTTAGGTATTTCCTGTGGCGAGGATGCATTGGAATATGGAAATAGGCATCCTTGAGGTCTATTGTTGCCATATAGGAATGAGGAGCTAGCAGAGGGATGGCTGTTTTTACTGACTCCATTTTGAATTTGCGGTAAGTAATGTATTTGTTGAGAGCTTTTAGATTTATTATAATCCGAGCTTGCCCGCAAGGCATTTTTACCATGAAGATACGGGAATAATGCCCTTTCCCTTGCTCGTTTACCGGGACCATGGAAATAGCTCTCAAATTTAGTAAATCCTGTATTCCTGCCATCATCAGTTTTAGAGTCTCCCGAGATGACGGGGAGGTGACTCTTAAGATCCTGGGAGGAGGCGCATCAAACTATCAGAAGACCCTGTTGGATAACACTCACTACCCAAGGGCTGTTGGAGATATTCTGCCAACTGTGAACTAAGTTCAAAAGCCTCCCCCCAACCGGATCGGAGTCATTGTTTTTCTTGTTGTGTTTGTTTGGGAATAAGGATGTATTTAGGTTTCCCCTTGGCATAACTCCACCTCCCGGTTTTCCCTTTTCCTTTACCCTGGGAGGGCTGGGACTGGGAGGCTCGAAAAAAACGCTTCCTGGGAGGTCTTTGTTCAGGAAGAGTTTTGTTTCTGTCCGTGGCTTTTTCCAGGATGTCATCTAATGAGGGCCCAAACACATAGTCACCCTTAAAGGGAATGGAACAGAGTTTTATCTTTGAAGTGACGTCTCCACTCCACATTTTTAGCCAGAGAGCTCTTCTGGCTGAATTTGTCTGGACTAGAGATCTGGCGGCCACAAGGATGGATTCCAGTGAGGCGTTTGCAAGAAAACCAGTTGCTCTATGTAAAATAGGCAAGGAGTCCAACACTTCCTCTCTCGGAGTACCCTGAGAGATGTGGTTTTCTAGCTCCTCTATCCAGCGGAAGAGAGAGCGGGCCACACAGGTGGATGCAATGTTGAATCTGAGGCCTTAGGTAGAAGTTTCCCAGGATTTTTTGAGAAGGCTCTTAATCTTCCTATCTAAGGGGTCCTTTAACTGGGAAGAATCTTCAAACGGCAGAGCCGTCTTTTTAGCCACTCTAGCCACCTGAACATCTATTTTTGGGATGTTCCATTTAATTGAATCCTCATTTAGAGGAAACCGGTGTTTAAAGTCTGAGGGGGTAGTTAGCTGTTTCTCATGCAGTTCCCACTCATTATTGATCATGTCTATTATACTTTTATGTACAGGAAACCCGGGTTGTTTTTCAGTATGTATAGCGAATAATTCATCTTGTATAGACTGAGGAACTGGTTCCTCCTTCAGCCCCATAATATTCCTCACTGCAGACACCAATTCCTCAATGTATTCAGAGGAAAAAAGATATTTTCTGATTTCCGCAGATTTATGGGGTAACACATCTTCCCATTTGACTGAAGATGACGTATAAGACCCTTCAGACTCTGACCCGGAATATTCCAGGATTTTTCTCTTTTTGGGAAGTGATGGACCAGGTGAGGATGGTGGTGGTGGTGGAGGGAGGGCGAGCGTGGCCAAAGAGGTTTGGACCTCTTGTCTAACCAGGGAACGAATTTCTTCAATTGATGAAGGGTGTTCCGCCCGGATTACTTTATCCGTACAAGGTTGGCACAACTTTTTCTCCCAGTTTAATGGCATTTTTACTTTACAGGTAGCACATTTGCGTTTGGTAATGGTTTTATGGCCAGGGTTGACTCCCTGAAACGAGAGATGAAGCGGTATAAGAAGGTATATTTTAATCTACCTTTAAATGGGACCCATCCCTGCCACACTTACTGGGGCTTGAGGAGCGCTGGGCTCTGCAGCTGCAGGGCAAAACGAATCCATGCTTAAGCAGGCTTACCTGAGACGTCTTTGCAGCTTATATAGAAAAATAAGACTGCACCAGCGCGTGGCAATTAGCCGCCCCTCCCCCTCCGCGGTCCCAGGCAGGCATGCGAGGATGCAGCGTGCCTCACACGCCGTTCGGTAGTCCATAATGCCGGACAGAGATCGCTCCTATGCGGGAGCGCTGACCCGGAAGTGAAGGCACCACGTGACTTCCGGGTCACCGAACAGCGTGCACAGGAGGGGGAGACGCCGAAGAGCTCAGGGAGGCCTCCAGGATGGGATCACCGGCCCGCTTTACCCCCTCAAGGGGACGCATGAGGACCGGGAATGCGGTCCCAGAATCCAGAGGAGATGGGAGCATAACGGAGGAGGAAGCCCTGGGGGCCCGACTGTTATGACCTGGTGGTCAGGAAAATAATGGACCTGGTGGTTAAGAGCACATGGAATGACCTGATAGTTACTGATAATATAGGACGAGCTCTGAGACGTGGGAACTCTGCTGACCGCAATCCCTAAACCTATCACACACACACTAGAAATAGCCGTGGATTGCTCCTAATGCTCCCTATGCAACTCGACACAGCCAAAGGAACTAGCTAGCCCTAAAGATAGAAAAATAAAGCCTACCTTGCCTCAGAGAAATTCCCCAAAGGAAAAGGCAGCCGCCCACATATAATGACTGTGAGTAAAGATGAAAATTTCAAACACACAGATGAAATAGATTTAGCAAAGTGAGGCCCGACTTACTGAACAGACAGAGGATAGGAAAGGTAGCTTTGCGGTCAGCACAAAAAACTACAAAAAGACCACGCAGAGGGCGCAAAAAGACCCTCCGCACCGACTCACGGTGCGGATGCGCTCCCTCTGCGTCCCAGAGCTTCCAGCAAGCAAGACAACAATCAAAATAGCAAGCTGGACAGAAAAATAGCAAACTAAAGAAAAACAAGCAAGAACTTAGCTTCTGCTGGAAAGACAGGTCACAAGAACGATCCAGGAGTGAACTAGACCAATACTGGAACATTGACAGGTGGCATGGAGCAATGATCTAGGTGGAGTTAAATAGAGCAGCCAGCTAACGAATTAACCTCGTCACCTGTGGAAGGAACCTCAGAAGCCGCAGCCCCACTCACAAGTACCAGAGGAAGCCCATGGACAGAACCAGCCGAAGTACCATTCATGACCACAGGAGGGAGCTTGACAACAGAATTCACAACACCCGACCACCAGTGCCCGGCTAAGAAATATCAGGTACACTGCCAAAGCCGGCCGCGCAGCGCACCAGAAACCTCTCCATGCCCCATGGGGGACAGGAAAGACACTGGTTAATGGGAGGTGGGAGGGGTTTTAACCTCTTGTGCTTCCTGTCCCCCATTAGGGTATGGAGACAACCTCCTGCGCTGTCGTGGAAGGCTACTAGAGAAATATATATATTATATATATATATATATATATATATATATATATATATCTCAATTCTTTATATATTTTCTCACTTTCATATACTTGTGCCTCATTTTTACCTAAACTTACCCCTTACTACTCTACCCCCTACATTACCTGTTCTACCCCCTCCCCAATACTTTGGCACTTTTATGTGTTTGTAAACCTGTTTGTATGCAGAAGTAATTAGTATGTATTTTCCTTATGAAGGAGCAAGTCCAGACCTTACTCTATTGGATATTAGATTTTTCTCTTTTATCAATCCTTCTCCTGAGGATGCCCATCTTATATATCTCCTAGGGAGACAATACTTTCCCATATAGCAGCACTATTGAAATTGATCATTGTGGTTCACAGTATTTCTTGAGCAACCACTAGTAAGGGAGGCTTAGTTACTTGAATCTGTGTTCATGTATATCAGGGGTCCCCAACCTGTAGCTCGCGAGCCACATGTAGCTCACGAGCCACATGTAGCTCAAGAGCCACATGTAGCTCAAGAGCCACATGTAGCTCAAGAGCCACATGTGGCTTGCCTGTTCCTGAAATGTGGCTCACCAATGGTCACTGGAAAGAAGACTGTTTTAAGACCCCAGGGAGCCGCCCCACCACCTGTAATACCTGCCCCGCCGCTGGTAATATGCCACCCCTCCTGTGTCAATAACTGACTGCATTCACTCCTACGCAGTAGTCACTGTGCTCTAATGAAGCCGCACAAAGTCTCACGAGACTTCACAAATCTTGAAAAACTTTGGTTACAGCGGCTTCAATAGAGCACAGTGACCCGCGCCACCAGGGCTGCCATCAGGGCATTACTGCCCTGACCGGCGTATGGGGCCTAATCAGCAGAGGAGGCCCACATCGGGCCTCGTCTCTTCTGCTGATCAAGCCCAGTGGCAGGCTTCTGCTCCGTGCAGTAACTGACCCTGCGTCCGAGACGCAGGGTCAGTTACTCTATTGCAGTGTGGGACCAGGCCTCCACGGCAATAGTTAAAGCTGCCAGCCAATCAGAGGCTGGCAGCTGATGTCAGCACGCACTTCACCGGCGTATGACGTTATTGTTGTTCTCCGGCAAGTACGCACTTGAGACATCTGGAGGGATCATCATCGCCGCAGGAGCGCAGCAAGGTACGAAGAAAGTTGTTTTTTGTTGTTTTTATTTTTTTAAAGCAATATGTTTCACTGAAAGGATGGAGACACATGGACCATGTGTCTCCATCCATGTGTCTACATCCTGCCCGGAGCAGAATAGAGACATGTGTGCAGGATGGGAGACAAGGGGGCAGAATGGAGACAAGGGGCAGAATGGACATAAGGGGACAGAATGGAGGCAAGGGGCAGAATGGAGGCAAGGGGCAGAATGGAGGCAAGGGGCAGAATGGAGGCAAGGGGCAGAATGGAGGCATGGGGCAGAATGGAGACAGATGGGGCATCATCATGGGGCAGAATGGAGACACATGGTGCAGGATCATGGGGCAGGATGGAGACAGATGGTGCAGAATAATGGGTCAGGATGGATACGATGGAGACACATGGTGCAGGAATATGGGGCAGGATGGAGACAGATGGGGCAGAATGAAGAGAGATGGGGCAGGATCATGGGCAGAATGGAGACACATGGTACATGATTATGAGGCAGGATGGATATAATGAAGACAGATGGGGCAGGGACATGGGGCAGAATTATGAGGCAGGATCATGGGACAGATGGGGCAGGATCATGGGACAGGTGGGGCAAGATCATGGGGCAGATTGGGCAGGATGGGATATCACAAGGATGCAGGATGGGAGAACATATGTCTGGAGCAAGGAATGAGACACACGGGGGCCAGGATGGGGAATATTATTACCGCAGTGAGGTATTTATTTTATTTTTTGAGGATAGTGGTTTAAATAGGGGAGGCAGTCCTTTTACTGTGCAGAGCAACACTGTGGCCTTTTTTTCTTCATCTGGTGTAGTTTAGAATTTGGGGGAAAAAAAGTAATGTGTTCTGCAAGCGGAGCTCTAGATAACTGTGTTATTTCCTGTAGAGACAAGCCCTGGCTGGAAGAAGTAACGGTTATCTGTGCTGGATGAAGATGAAAAGCAAAGATGTAGGACTTCATGTACAGACGTCACTGGTGACTCAGTGTGTTACCTGTACACTGACACTACTGTATTACAATGTGGCTATCGACCAACTTTCATAGCAGAATATGACTCTCAAGGTAAGAAAGGTTGGGGACCCCTGATCTATCTGAAACTCTCTCAGTATCTTGCCTTACATGTGGATGTTTGCTAGGAGAGCATCTAAGACTATGAATATTTTTCTCTTCTTTATGACCCAGTGAGATATCAATGGAAACATTTACATTATTTTTATTGCTATTTTCAATAAGGGAAGCAGAATATTCATAGTAAGGCCTCCTTCACACATCCATTTTTTTATATCCATTTGTGGTCCATTTTTTAAGGGCCGCAATTATGGACATACGGACACCTATTGTATACAATGGTGGTGCACACTTGTCTAATTTTTCACATGAACCGTGTGTCCATGTGAAAAAAATCAGCAGACATGTCAGTTATTTTTGTTTAGCACAGAAAAAAATGTGGGCTGCTGACGTGTATCATCAGCGTGACACGTACTGGCAGTTGGGATGAAGCGGTACAGTTTGTGCTGGTCCAAGGTGCTGGCCAACTGCTGAAGTCAGCTCTCATTACTGTCTTCTGCTTGCACAGAGATCAGCGTGGCAAGGCCACAATGATGCAAGTTGTGTTCAACAGCAGTTGGGTAACTCCTGTGTAAAGACTCCAGTACAAGTTTCATTACAAGCAGATGAAAAGCCACGGCTGGGGGCTGATGTTAATGTTCTGGAACAAGGGACAGTATCCCATAAGGTTCCTGCGCTATTAATAACAGCTCACAGCTGTTTGTTTTGTCTTTCCTGGTAAATTTGTGCGGTGACTCCAGAAAAAAAATGATGTGGTAAAGGCTAAACAGACAGCTGTGGGTTGATTTTAACCCCAATCTGCCATCAGATGTACTATTCCGTCCATGTGACGATGGGGCTTACTTCTCATGGATGGAATAGTACGTCTTCACGATCGGCTGCACACATGGGTTGTGTGCGGCCGATTGCAGCCGGATGTCAGCTGATTCTCACAGCTGACACCCGACACTAAGTGACAGGAGTGGTCACAGACTCCCTGCACTTTAACAGCAGCATTCCAGGAGCAGGTAGAGGGCCCCTCTGCCTTTGGATCAGGGACCCCGCTGAGTGACGTGGGGTTGTGACCGCTGCTATGGTAACCCGATGTCGCCATGATGACATCTGGGTTACCAGAGATGAGAAATTTCCTGTCTTCCGCAGTGCATATCAGGAAGTCTCTCAGGTCTGTGTGCAGGGATTGCAGCGCTGACAGCTTCTATAGCATGCAGATGCTGCTTCATCTGCATGCTATAGAAGCGATCAGCCTGCAAAAAACAATTGTTCCATAGTGGGACAAAGTGCAAAAGATACAGTAGAATGAAGTTAAAAAAAGTTTAATAGTGAAAATATAAAAAAAAATGAAACATAATAATAAAAAAATCAATATTTATTCTATCATTAAATACATATTTGAATAAAAAAAATCTAAACAGTAAAAGTACACATATTTGGTATCTCCGCATCCGTAATGACTAGGGATGGGTGAACCCGAACTGTAAAGTTTGGAAACAAAAAGCACCAAGCGCACTACTATATTGTATATAGATGAGTACCAACTGGGGTGCAAAAGTGGCCAATATATGTGACAGAAGACAAAAGAAGAAAAATAAGCCACTATATACATGCACACCACAGGCGTATAAAGCAACAATAAGTCATATGAAAACAGGAAATTTATTAGCAAACCACACAAAAATTTAAAACAATTAAAAACAATACATATAAGAAACTTGGTCCATGTATAAATATAAACATATGATATTTCAATACACAATAATATGCCTGCATGAAACATGAATGTAAACCTATCCCCTGGCTCATGGGACTAGAATGAAGACATGCCCTAACCTAGACACAGAAACAGACTGCCCTAAACCACTGCACTGATGGAGATGTGTCCACAAGGAGCGGAAAAATAGCCTGACTGTAGTGTAGAATAATGAACCACCAGATACCACTGGTGGAAACACATGGAGATAACCCCCAAAAAAGGGCAGACCAGGCAGTGTCAAGAGTATGCGTAATTAGCTAATTAATTCACCCATAGTTGAGCCGAGGAGTGCAATATTACCCGGAAGAGTAACAAGAGACAGTTTGTATCATCTCCGGCCCCGAACTCGAATTTTACAAAAGAACTTGGGTGAACCCACCAATCCTGAACTTCGGGGGGGGGGGGGTCGCCCATTGCTAGTAATGACCCGACCTATAAAACTGTCCCAATAGTTAACCCCTTTAGTGAACACCATAAAAAAACAAGTCAGAAAACAGTGCTTTATCATCATACTGCTGAACAAAAAGTGGAATAACGCCTGATCAAAAAGACGGATACAAATAGCCATGGTACCGCTGAAAACATCATCTTGTCCCGCAAAAATCAAGCCCCCATACAGCTCCATCACCGGAAAAGTAAAAAAAGTTATAGCTCTCAGAATAAAGTGATGCAAAAGCAATTATTTTTTCTACAAAATAGCTTTTATTGTATAAAAGCGGCAAAACAAAAAAAATATACATTAGGTATTTATTTCCATTTTCCCATTAGCATTAGAGTTGGACTAAAGTGAGTAGGGCTAAAGTTAAGGTTAGGGTTGAGGCTTAAGTTAGGGTTAGGTTTGGGTCTAGAGTTGTTGTTAGGATTTGGATTATGGTTACGGTTGGGATTAGAGTTAGGGTTATGGATAGGGGTGTGGTAGGGTTCGGTTTGTGGTTAGGGTCATGGTTAGGGTTGGGATTAGGGGTGTGTTGGGGCTAGGGTTGGAGTTAGAATTGGGAAGTTTCCACTGTTTAGGCACATCAGGGGCTCTCCAAGCACGACATGGCATCTGATCTCAATTCTAACCAATTCTGGGTTAAAAAACACCCAAACAGTGGTTTACCCCACATATGGGGTATCACCATACTCAGGACAAATTGCATAACATATGAGGTAGCATTTCTCCTGTTACCCTTGGGAAAATAAAACAAATTGTGGGCAAAAGATCATTTTTGTGAAAAAAAAATTGTTTTTGGGGGTTCAAAGTGCTCACCACACATCCAGATAAGTTCATTAGTGGGTCTACTTTCCAAAATCATGTCATTTGTGGGGTTTTCCACTGTTTAGACACATCAGAGGCTCTCCAAATGCAACATGGCGTCCCATCTCAATTCCAGACAATTTTGTATTAAAAAGTAAAATGTTGCTCCTTCCCTTCCGAGCTCTGCCATACACCCAAACAGTTGTTTACCTGCATATGTGGGGTATCAGCATACTCAGAACAAATTGTACAACCTTTGGGGTCCAATTTTTGCTGTTATCCTTGGTAAAATAAAAAATATTGGATCTGAAGTAAATTTTTTTTGTGAAAAAAAAAAGTTATATGTTCATTTTTTTTTAATATTCCAAAAATTCCTGTGAAGCACCTGAAGGGTTAATAAAATTCTTGAATGTGGTTTTGAGCACCTTGAGGGGTGTAGTTTTTAGAATGGTGCCACTTTGGGGTATTTTCTATCATATAGACTCCTCAAAGTGACTTGAAATGTAATATGGTCCCTAAAGAAAAATGGTGTTGTAAAAAGGATAAATCGCTGTTTAACTTTTAACCCTTATAACTTCCTAAAAAAAAATGGGTTACAAAATTATGCTGATGTAAAGTAAACATGTGGGAAATGTTACTTACTAAGTATTTTATATGACATTTTTCTGTAATTTAAGGGCATGAAAATTCAAAATAAGAAAATTGAAAAATTTTCAAAATGTTCGTCAAATTTCCATTTTTTTCTCAAATAAGCACAAGTCATATCAAAGAAATTTTACCACTAGCATGAATTACAACATGTCACGCGAAAACAGAGTCACCAAGATCCATGGAAGAGTTCTAAAGTTATTACCTCATAAAAAGAGAGTGGTTAGAATTGTAAAAATTGGCCTGTTCATTAACATGCAAACCACCCTTTGGGGTAAAGGGGTTAATGCCAGAGTCAGAGACATTGCTCCCCACAGGCTACCAACATCAGCTCTCAGCTTCCCCAGAAATGGAGCCAAATTTGGCCCTTAGCTATGCTCTTCCCACTTGCCCTGTGGTGGTGGCAAGTGGAGTAATATTTGTTGATGTCACCTTTGTATTGTCAAGTGAAATCAAGGCCATGGGTTAGTAATGGACAGCCATCTATTAGATGCCTATCCATTAATAATCCCGTAATCAAATAGTAAAAAGGACACAATTAGAATAAAGCCCTTTATTTGAAATAAAATTCAACACCCTGTTTTTTACATTTATTTAAAAATAAAACAATAATTATACTCACCTTTCGTCTATTCTATTGAAGACCTTGCCCCCTGTAAAGAAGCAGAAAATTATCAACAAAAATACTCACCTTACATCTAATCCACCGATGCCCATGACCCTTTGGAGCATCAGTGACTAGCTGTGACATCATTGAGGTCACCTCAGGGTCAATGAGACTGCATTTCCATGCTCACTTTACTCATCAACACAGCACACAGGGAAGAGTGGGAACACAGCTTCTATGACGTCAACGCTCGTCATTGACACTGTGCTGGTAGAACCTCATTGTGTTCTTTTCAGAGTCGATGGTCGCACCATCGCACCTTTCGTGTTAAAAAGCAAATACTGCAGAGATGGATTACAATGTGGGAATTATTGTTTATTTACATTTCGGACAGATAAGGGATATGGTTGTTTATTATTTTGGTTTCTTTTAAAGGGGACATGAGCATCGGTGGATTATTCGTAAGTTAAGTATTTTGTTGTATTTTATTTTCTGCTTTTTAAACAGGTGACAAGGGTTTCAATGGAATAGGCATATGGGGTGTACATCTGTGTCTTTCATTTTTAAATAAATGTGTAAAATGGGGTCTTGATTTATACTTCAAATGAAGGACTGATTGTGTCTTTTTTATAATATAACTAGAGTTGAGCGACCTTGACCTTTTTAGAGTCGAGCCGGGTTTCGCGAAACCCGACTATCTCAAAAGTCGGGTCGAGTGAAATCGGCCGATTATGACGTAAAGTCGGGATCGACCGAAACACGAAACCCAATGCAAGTCAATGGGGCAGCATAGTCAGCAGTGAGTGGGGGCCAGGAAAACACCTAGAGTGCCCATTTTAATGTCAAAACCATCCATTCTTCTTAATGAAGCTTGTCAAGCGTAATTTACCTTATAATAATTGGAAGACATTTGAAATTGGGGGTCATTTGCCTAAAGTTGTGGTGGGTAGGGCTGGTTCAAGAAATTAGTGGGCCCAGGAAATCTGGACCACGTCACGGCAGTGGAGCAGGGAGAGGTAAGTATTTCAACTTTGCAAGTGCTGTGAACCTGAGCAAGCAGGGGGGGCCCACTCGTTGGCATTGGCACTGGCACAGGGCCCCTCAAAGTACAGCGGTGTGTTTGCACGGCGGGGGCACCTCCCACCGGCAGCAACACTTTTGCGTACTATGAGAGGCCCTGTGCCAGTGACGTCGCCAACTAGTATTCCTCCCCCCACCTGATGAAGGAACCTGCACTTTCATCTGCACCTTCCTCTTTGTCCCCGTGTAAGGTGGTATGGTATGCGGGAAGAGCAACCTGACTTTCAGCAGGGTCACAATGTTGTTGTGTAGCGTGCACGGGGAATGTTGCGTTATGGGTCAATGTACCAGCAGACTCATCTATCACTGGCTGGGCAATGGGCAGGATGAGGAGGAAACACAGATATAGGCCCAAATAATAAAGTGGGCTAAATGCAGTTCAAAATTGGTAACACAGGAATAACCAGGGGGCATTGCAGTGGAGGACAACTGGAATGAGAGGCTGACACAGAGAGTATGCCCAAATCAGTAAGTAGTCGAAATGCAGTTCAAAATTGGCAACCGTAGTAAACAGGCGGCACAGCTTTGTTCAGTGGAGGAGAACAGCAAGGAGTGGCAGACACCGATAGTAGGCCCCAACCCAACTAGTAGGCCAAATGCAGTCTAACATTAACAACTACTTAACGAGTGCCTGAAAACGGAATTTCAGGACAGGAAACCAGGAGAACAGCAAGGAGCGGCAGACACTGTTAGTAGGCCCCAAACCAACTAGTACGCCAAATGCAGTTGTTCCATTTAACCACAATTTAACGAGAGCCTGAAGATAGAAGCTCAGGAAAGGCAACCTGGAGAACACCTTGGAGTGGAACACACCATCTCTCTCCACCCCATACCCATTTTGTAGGCCTAATGCTGTGTAGTTTTCTACAACTACTAAATGAGAGTCGGAAGACCGAAGCAATGGCAAGGCAACCTGGGGAACACCTTGGAGTGTAACACACCATCTCTCTCCACCCGATACCCATTTTGTAGGCCTAATGCAGTGTAGTTTTCTACAACTACTAAACGAGAGTCGGAAGACCGAAGCAATGGCAAGGCAACCTGGGGAACACCTTGGAGTGTAACACACCATCTCTCTCCACCCGATACCCACTTTGTAGGCCTAATGCAGTGTAGTTTTCTACAACTACTAAACGAGAGTCGGAAGACCGAAGCAATGGCGAGGAAACCTGGAGAACACCTTGGAGTGTAACACACCATCTCTCTCCACCCAATACCCATTTTGTAGGCCTAATGCAGTGTAGTTTTCTACAACTACTAAACGAGAGTCGGAAGACCGAAGCAATGGCAAGGCAACCTGGGGAACACCTTGGAGTGTAACACACCATCTCTCTCCACCCGATACCCATTTTGTAGGCCTAATGCAGTGTAGTTTTCTACAACTACTAAACGAGAGTCGGAAGATCGAAGCAATGGCGAGGAAACCTGGAGAACACCTTGGAGTGTAACACACCATCTCTCTCCACCCCATACCCATTTTGTAGGCCTAATGCTGTGTAGTTTTCTACAACTACTAAACGAGAGTCGGAAGACCGAAGCAATGGCAAGGCAACCTGGGGAACACCTTGGAGTGTAACACACCATCTCTCTCCACCCCATACCCATTTTGTAGGCCTAATGCTGTGTAGTTTTCTACAACTACTAAACGAGAGTCGGAAGACCGAAGCAATGGCAAGGCAACCTGGGGAACACCTTGGAGTGTAACACACCATCTCTCTCCACCCATACCCATTTTGTAGGCCTAATG
Source organism: Ranitomeya imitator (assembly GCF_032444005.1). NCBI lineage: Eukaryota > Metazoa > Chordata > Amphibia > Anura > Dendrobatidae > Ranitomeya > Ranitomeya imitator. The sequence continues at coordinate 637,924,490 of NC_091284.1, forward strand.
CAGCCTACTTTCCGACAACTACTAAACGAGAGCATGAAGATCGAAGCTCAGGAAAGGAAACCTGGGGAACACCTTGGAGTGTAACACAACGTCTCTCTACACCACGGAAGGGCTGATTCTTAGGAAGGAAGGCTGTCGGAAAGAAGCAGGGCGCGTCCGAGGGTGATTATATTCTTATTAGGTATATACTCACCCTCGGACGCGCCCTGCTTCTTTATTTGTAATGAATGTTTATTTGCAATGTGGTTTTGACTTACTCTATTTTTTTGGTAAATAATGATTTTATTATTTTCATTGTTTTGCATCTTCTTGGCAATAATATAAAGAAGACGCGACAGGACAACACTCGGTGGATGCCATATCTGTGTTTTAAATTGAAAAAAACTTTCAGTTAACTACTTGCAGGAGAAAGTTACTGTAGCTGGTGGCCATTTTTAGTACTGTACCAGATCTTTGTTGTATGTGTTTGTTTTTAATGTTAAAATGTCTGCATTTGATATCTCTCCAGTATTTTCTTTTTTATAAGCAAAATACTTATTTTTATATTTTCTGATGTTGGTTCAAGGGGTACACGGGCAGCAGTAGACAGGTCAGTGGAGGCCTAGTGGAAGGAGGGACCGCAGACAGGCTTCGAAGGCCTAACATAAAAAAAATGTCAATACAATGGTATTGACAGTGCCAGGCATTGAAGGATGTCAGCGCATAGACTAAACATTGGTGGAGCTGTGAGAGAAAATTTTGCAAGTGGTAGAGCACTGTTTGACCTGGGGGGGGGGACTGTCTTGTGGCCGGCGGTACAGGCCCAGGGCCCCTCATATTACAACGGTGTGTCTGACGTTGGGTGCGCACCACCACCGCCAGACACTTTATTGTACTAGGAGGGACCTAGTGGCAGTGCCGTCGACCAAAAGCGGGCACACCCACCTCTTCAGACAAACAGTACTCTCACGGGTGCTGGCGCCAAGTGGCGATACCACGGCCCCGTGTGGGGACTTTGGCCATTTAGGGAGGTGTTAACATGTCGGATGCTGGACAATCAGGTGCTGCAAATTACGAGATTGGAAAAGTCGTTCAGAATAGTCCACAGGCAAGACCTTTACATAGGAAAGCTAGCTGTCAGCCGGGCAAGGTGGGGCAAAAGATTTCGAAATCCAGTTGTGGTTCATTTTAATGAAGGTTAGATCATCTACATTTTGGGTAGCCAGACGAGTCCTTTTTTCTGTTAGTATTGAACCTGCAGCACTGAATACTCTTTCTGATAGGACACTAGCTGCCGGGCAAGCAAGCTCCTGTAATGCATATTCTGCCAATTCTGGCCAGGTGTCTAATTTTGATGCCCAGTAATCAAATGGGAATGACGGTTGAGGGAGAACGTCGATAAGGGATGAAAAATAGTTAGTAACCATACTGGACAAATGTTGTCTCCTGTCACTTTGAATTGATGCTGCAGTACCTGTCCTGTCTGCGGTCATAGCAAAATCACTCCACAACCTGGTCAGAAAACCCCTCTGGCCAACGACACTTCTGATTTCTGCCCCTCTAACTCCTCTGGTCTGCTGGCCCCTGCAGCTCGTGTTAGAACGATCACGGGCGCTGTGTGCAGGGAATGCCAGAAGCAAACGGTCAACAAGAGTTGATTGTTTGGTTGCTAATATTAGTTCCAAGTTCTCATGTGGCATTATATTTTGCAATTTGCCTTTATAGCGAGGATCAAGGAGGCAGGCCAACCAGTAATCGTCATCGTTCATCATTTTTGTTATGCGTGTGTCCCTTTTGAGGATACGTAAGGCATAATCCGCCATGTGGGCCAAAGTTCCAGTTCTCAAATCTGTGGTTGTGCTTGGTTGAGGGGCAGTTTCAGGCAAATCCACATCACTTGTGTCCCTCCAAAAACCAGAACCCGGCCTTGCCGCGCCAACAATTTCCAGTGGCCCCGGAAAAGCTTCCTCATTAAAAATATAATCATCCCCATCATCCTCCTCGTCCTCCTCCTCCTCTTCGCCCGCTACCTCGTCCTGTGCACTGCCCTGGCCAGACAATGGCTGACTGTCATCAAGGCTTTCCTCTTCCTCAGCTGCAGACGCCTGATCCTTTATGTGCGTCAAACTTTGCATCAGCAGACGCATTAGGGGGATGCTCATGCTTATTATGGCGTTGTCTGCACTAACCAGCTGTGTGCATTCCTCAAAACACTGAAGGACTTGACACATGTCTTGAATCTTCGACCACTGCACACCTGACAACTCCATGTCTGCCATCCTACTGCCTGCCCGTGTATGTGTATCCTCCCACAAAAACATAACAGCCCGCCTCTGTTCACACAGTCTCTGAAGCATGTGCAGTGTTGAGTTCCACCTTGTTGCAACGTCTATGATTAGGCGATGCTGGGGAAGGTTCAAAGAACGCTGATAGGTCTGCATACGGCTGGAGTGTACGGGCGAACGGCGGATATGTGAGCAAAGTCCACGCACTTTGAGGAGCAGGTCGGATAACCCCGGATAACTTTTCAGGAAGCACTGCACCACCAGGTTTAAGGTGTGAGCCAGGCAAGGAATGTGTTTCAGTTGGGAAATGGAGATGGCAGCCATGAAATTCCTTCCGTTATCACTCACTACCTTGCCTGCCTCAAGATCTACAGTGCCCAGCCACGACTGCGTTTCTTTCTGCAAGAACTCGGACAGAACTTCAGCGGTGTGTCTGTTGTCGCCCAAACACTTCATAGCCAATACAGCCTGCTGACGTTTGCCAGTAGCTGCCCCATAATGGGAGACCTGGTGTGCAACAGTGGCAGCTGCGGATGGAGTGGTTGTGCGACTGCGGTCTGTGGACGAGGTCTCGCTTCTGCAGGAGGACGAGGAGGAGGAGGAGGAGGGGGTGCGAATGGCTACAGCCAACTGTTTCCTAGACAGTGGGCTAGGCAGAACTGTCCCAAACTTGCTGTCCCCTGTGGACCCTGCATCCACCACATTTACCCAGTGTGCCGTGATGGACACGTAACGTCCCTGGCCATGCCTACTGGTCCATGCATCTGTTGTCAGGTGCACCTTTGTGCTCACAGATTGCCTGAGTGCATGGACGATGCACTCTTTAACATGCTGGTGGAGGGCTGGGATTGCTTTTCTGGAAAAAAAGTGTCGACTGGGTAGCTCGTAGCGTGGTACAGCGTAGTCCATCAGGGCTTTGAAAGCTTCGCTTTCAACTAACCGGTAGGGCATCATCTCTAACGAGATTAGTCTAGCTATGTGGGCGTTCAAACCCTGTGTACGCGGATGCGAGGCTAAGTACTTCCTTTTTCTAACCATAGTCTCATGTAGGGTGAGCTGGACTGGAGAGCTGAAGATCGTGGAACTAGCGGGGGTGCCGGTGGACATGGCAGACTGAGAGACGGTGGGAGATGGTATTGTTGCCGCCGGTGCCCTAGATGCAGTGTTTCCTACTACGAAACTGGTGATTCCCTGACCCTGACTGCTTTGGCCTGGCAAAGAAACCTGCACAGATACTGCAGGTGGTGCAGAAAATGGTGGACCTACACTGCCGGAAGGGATGTTGCGTTGATGACTAGCTTCATTGGCCGAGGGTGCTACAACCTTAAGGGATGTTTGGTAGTTAGTCCAAGCTTGCAAATGCATGGTGGTTAAATGTCTATGCATGCAACTTGTATTGAGACTTTTCAGATTCTGCCCTCTGCTTAAGGTAGTTGAACATTTTTGACAGATGACTTTGCGCTGATCAATTGGATGTTGTTTAAAAAAATGCCAGACTGCACTCTTTCTAGCATCGGATACCTTTTCAGGCATTGCAGACTGAGCTTTAACCGGATGGCCACGCTGTCCTCCAACAGGTTTTGACTTTGCCACGCGTTTTGGGCAAGATACGGGCCCGGCAGATGGAACCTGTTGCGATGTTGATGCCTGCTGCGGCCCCTCCTCCTCCGCTTCAGAACTGCTGCCGCCTGCACCCTGCTCCCCCAATGGCTGCCAATCGGGGTCAAGAACTGGGTCATCTATTACCTCTTCTTGTAGCTCGTGTGCAACTTCGTCTGTGTCACCTTGTCGGTCGGTGGTATAGCGTTCGTGATGGGGCAACATAGTCTCATCAGGGTCTGATTCTTGATCAGCACCCTGCGAGGGCAATGTTGTGGTCTGAGTCAAAGGACCAGCATAGTAGTCTGGCTGTGGCTGTGCATCAGTGCACTCCATGTCAGATTCAACTTGTAATGGGCATGGACTGTTAACTGCTTCACTTTCTAAGCCAGGGACGGTATGTGTAAAGAGCTCCATGGAGTAACCCGTTGTGTCGCCTGCTGCATTCTTCTCTGTTGTTGTTTTTGCTGAAGAGGACAAGGAAGCGACTTGTCCCTGACCGTGAACATCCACTAACGACGCGCTGCTTTTACTTTTACCAGTTTCACGAGAGGAGGTAAAAGAGCTAGAGGCTGAGTCAGCAAGATAAGCCAAAACTTGCTCTTGCTGCTCCGGCTTTAAAAGCGGTTTTCCTACTCCCAGAAAAGGGAGCGTTCGAGGCCTTGTGTAGCCAGACGACGAACCTGGCTCCACAGCTCCAGACTTAGGTGCAATATTTTTTTCCCACGATCACCTGATGCTCCACCACTACCACTACCCTCATTACCAGCTGACAATGAACGCCCCCGGCCACGACCTCTTCCTACAGACTTCCTCATTGTTTTAAAAACGTTACCAAACTAACGATATTTGTTGCAGTCACACAACTTACACGGTGAGCTATAACTTCAGTATGATTTAGCTACCCCTTTACAGGTGAGTGAGACCACAACGAAAATCAGGCACAATGTTACACACTCTGTTGTTGGTGGCAACAAATGAGAGAGATGCCACACACGCAGGACTGTCACTGAAGCGCAAATGTAAATATTAATCTCCCACTGATTTGTGTTTTTTTTTTTAAAAAGGAGACTTTAGAAAAAAAAAAAAAAAAAAAAGATTTTTTTAAGGAAGAATTTATAAACCAAATAAAATGAAATGATTTTTTCAGGGAGAATTTAGAAAACAAATAAAACATAAAATAGCCTTTCTAGGGCCCAGTGAGTGAGAGAGGACGCACACAGGAGTCAGGAGTGGCACACAAGCCCAGAGGCCAATATTTATCTCCCACTGATTGATGTAGTGATTTTTTCAGGTAGATTTTGGAACCCAAATCAAGCAAAAAAATAAATAGGCTTTCTATGACCCACTGAGAGATGGCACACACAGGAGTCAGGAGTGGCACACAAGCCCTGAGGCCAATATTTTTCTCCCACTGATTGATGTAGTGATTTTTTCAGGTAGATTTTAGAACCAAAATCAAGCAAAAAAATAAATAGGCTTTCTATGGCCCACTGAGTGAGTGATGATGCACACAGGAGTCAAGAGTGGCACCTAAGCCCTGAGGCCAATATTTTTCTCCCACTGATTGATGTAGTGATTTTTTCAGGTAGATTTTAGAACCCAAATCAAGCAAAAAAATAAATAGGCTTTCTATGGCCCACTGAGTGAGAGATGACACAGACAGGGATGGCACTCTAGCAGAAATGCCAATCTTAATCTCCCACAAAAAAAAAAAAAAAAAGGAACTGTCCTTCAATTACTATCTCCCTGCAGTAATCTCAGCCAGGTATGGCAGGCAGCAATAAGGAGTGGACTGATGCACAAATTAAATAAAAAGTGTGGACAAACAAACAAGATAGCTGTGCAGAAAGGAAGGAACAAGAGGATTTGTGCTTTGAAAAAAGCAGTTGGTTTGCACAGCGGCGTACACACAGCAATGCAGCTATCAGGGAGCCTTCTAGGGCAGCCCAATGAGCTACAGCGCTGAGGGGAAAAAAAAAAAATGTAGCTTCCACTGTCCCTGCACACCGAAGGTGGTGTTGGGCAGTGGAAATCGCTACAGCACAAGCGGTTTGGTGGTTAATGGACCCTGCCTAACGCTATCCCTGCTTCTGACGAAGCGGCAGCAACCTCTCCCTAGGCTCAGATCAGCAGCAGTAACATGGCGGTCGGCGGGAACGCCCCTTTATAGCCCCTGTGACGCCGCGGACAGCAAGCGAATCACTCCAATGCCCTTCTCTAAGATGGTGGGGACCAGGACCTATGTCATCACGCTGCCCACACTCTGCGTTTACCTTCATTGGCTGAGAAATGGCGCTTTTCGCGTCATTGAAACGCGACTTTGGCGCGAAAGTCGCGTACCGCATGGCCGACCCCGCACGGGGTCGGATCGGGTTTCATGAAACCCGACTTTGTTAAAAGTCGGCGACTTTTGAAAATGTTCGACATGTTTCGCTCAACCCTAAATATAACTATATAAATGGAGATTTGCCTTATAGAGACAATTCATTACTAATCCCTGGGCTTGATGTCACCTGAAATTACAAAGGTGACAACAACCCCACAAATATTACCCCACTTTCCACTACCACAGAGCAAGTGGGAAGAGTGAGGCTAAGAGACAGATTTGGTACATTTTAAGGATGCACCATTTCAGGGGCAGCTGAGGGCTGAAATTGGTAGTCTGGCGGGGGCAATATTTCTTACCCCTTTTCCAGGCTATTAATATCAGCTTAACACTGTCTGTTTAGCCCTTGCTGCTTTGAACTTATAAGGGGATCTTGAAAATTTACAAGGAAAGGCTAAGGAAGCAAGCAGGAAACAATGATGAAAGTTGCCTTCAGCAGCCAACCGACGCCTGGGATCAGCACAAACTGTACTGTTTTTCTCAGGTACCAGCACATGTCATATGGACACAGAGAATACACACTGATGGCACATGGATGTAACACACGGACACACTGACACACGGACAGCAAACACAGAAGCAAGGATGTCATATTTATGGCACACGGATGTCACATACATACACACGGACTTACATGGATGCATGCTATCTGATTCACTGATGCAGTCGCAACATGCTGTGACTGTTTTCGCAAGCTGAATCGGCATGAGTAAATAATCACAGATGTGCAATCTGATTTTGAACTCATCCGATTACATAGCAAGTGGGAGCGAAATCTTGTAGTCACAAAGAACCTCTTTAAACAGGCCTGGTAAAATTTGTAATGGTTTATGCAACAAAAATCATAAAGTTAATACTCAGGCTTTATGTTCTCTACATTTAACAACTGAAAACAGGAAAAATATTTAAGTTGACCATCTGACCTGCTCTGAGACAAAGAAATTATTATCAGCTATTGATGGCATTTTCTCAGAAGATATCATAACACAACTACAATGACTCTGAGTCCTAATCATCATTTAATTTCTCTTTCAAAACTAACAACTAGGGTTGAGCGAAACGGATCAATTTCATAAATCACCGGCTTTTGGCAAAGTCGGGTTTCGTGAAACCCCGGCCGATCCCAGTGTGGGATTGGCCATGCGGTCAGCAATCTTTGCGCCAAAGTCGCGTTTCATATGATGCGTTCAGCGCCATTTCTCAGCCAATGATGGTGGACACAGAGTGTGGGCTGCGTGATGTCTCAGTCCCCACCATCTTAGAGAAGGGCATAACAATGATAGGCTTGCTTTCAGCGGCATCACAGGGGCTATAAAGGGGCATGCACGCCGACCGCCATCTTACTTCTACCGATCTGCGCATATTGAGAGGTTGCTGCAGCTTCGCCAGAAGCAAGGACATTGTTAAGGAGGGAATATAAACCCCCAAACCGCTTGTGCTGTAGCGATTTCCACTGTCCAACACCACCTTTTCTTTGCAGGGACAGTGGAGGCTAGATTTCTGTGCATCAGCTCTGTAGCTTATAAGGCTCCCTGAAAGCTGCATTGCTGTTTGTACGCCGCTGTGCAAACCAACTGCTTTTTTCAAAGCAAAATTCCCGTTGCTTCTTTCTGCACAGTTCTCTTGTTTCTTTCTTTTTACTGCTGGCTGCCATACTTGTCCTGAGATCATTGTAGGGAGATTGTTATTGTAGCACAGTATATATATCTGCTAGCCACTGTCTGCCACTGAAGCTGTGTAGTGTAATACAGTGGGCCTGATTTTCACAGCAGTCTCCCACACCTATTAAGAGAAATTTCTATTGCCACTAAGTGCATCTGCGTCAGTCTTGTTTGTGGCATATCTGTCAGCCACTTTCTGACACAAACTGTGGAGTGTAATACAGTGGGACTGATTTTCCCAGCAGTCTCCCACACTTATAAAGGGAAATTTCTATTGCCACTAAGTGCATCTGCGTCAGTCCTGTTTGTGGCATATCTGTCAGCCACTTTCAGACACAGAAACTGTGGAGTGTAATACAGTGGGCCTGATTTTCCCAGCAGTCTCCTACACCTATAAAGGGAAATTTCTATTGCCACTAAGTACATCTGCGTCAGTCCTGTTTGTGGCATATCTGTCAGCCACTTTCTGACACAGAAACTGTAGTGTAATACAGTGGGCCTGATTTTCTACGACTACGACCAACCCAGTCGACACTTCTTTGCGAGAAAAGCCATCCCAGCCCTCCACCAGCATGTAAAAGACCGCATTGTCCATGCACTCTGGCAATCTGTCAGTAGAAAGGTGCACCTCATAACAGATACATGGACCAGTAGGCATGGCCAGGGACGTTACGTGTCCATCACGGCACACTGGGTTAATGTGGTGGATGTAGGGTCCATAGGGGACAGCCATATTGGGACAGTTCTGCCTAGCCCACGGTCTAGGAAACAGTTGGCTGTAGGCGTTCGCCCCCCTCCTCCTCCTCCTCGTCCTCCAGCAGAAGTGAGAGCTCGTCCACAGACCGCAGTCGCACGACCACTCCATCCATAGCTGCCAGTGTTGCACACGAGGTGTCCCATTATGGAACAGCTAGTGGTAAGTGTCAGCAGGCTATATTGGCAATGAAGTGTTTGGGCGACAACAGACACACCACGGAAGTTCTGTCCGAGTTCTTGCAGCAAGAAACTCAGTCATGGCTGGGCAGTGTACATCTTGAGGCAGGCAAGGTAGTGAGTGATAACGGAAGGAATTTTATGGCTGCCATAGCCCTTTCCCAACTGAAACACATTCCTTGCCTGGCTCACACCTTAAACCTGGTGGTGCAGTGCTTCATGAAAAGTTATCCGGGGTTATCCGACCTGCTCCTCAAAGTGCGCGGACTTTGCTCGCACACCCGCCGTTCGCCCGTACACTCCAGCCGTATGCAGAACCATCAGTGATCTTTGAAGCTTCCCCAGCACCGCCTAATAATCGACGTTGCAACAAGGTGGAACTCCACACTGCACATGCTGTGTGAACAGAGGCGTGCTGTTATGTATTTGTGGGAGGATACACATACACGGGCAGGCAGTTGGATGGCAGACATTGAGTTGTCAGGTGTGCAGTGGTTGAAGCTACAAGACCTCTGTCAAGTCCTTCAGTGTTTTGAGGAATGCACACGCCTGGTTAGTGCAGAGGACACCATCATAAGCATGAGCATCCCCCTAATGCGTCTGCTGATGCAAAGTTTGACGCACATAAAAGAGCAGGCGTCTGCAGCAGAGGACGAGGGAAGCCTTGATGACAGTCAGCTATTGTCTGCTCAGGGACATCTCCTGGACAAGGTGGTGGACGAAGAGGAGGAGGACTAGGAAGATGATGGGGATGAATATTTTTTGGAGAAGGAAGCTTCTCAGGGGGTATTAGAAACTGGTGGCGTTGCAGGGTCAGGTACAGGGTTTTTGAGGGAGACAAGTGATGTTGATTTGCCAGAAAGTGCTCCTCAACCCAGCACAAACAGTGAATTGACACCTGGAACATTTGCCCACATGGCGAATTATGCCTTGCGTATCCTAAAAAGGGACCCCCGCATTATCAAAATGATGACCGATGACGATTACTGATTGGCCTGCCTCCTGGATCCACGCTATAAAGGGAAATTGCAAAATATCATGCCACATGAGAACCTTCAGCAAATACTGGCAACCAAACAAGCAACTCTTGTAGACCGTTTGATTCAGACATTCGCAGCACACAGCGGCGGTGATGGTTCTCACACGAGCTGCAGGGGGCAACATGGCTGAGGTGTTAGAAGTGCACATGCACAAATCAGAAGTGGCATTGGACAGAGGGGTTTTCTGACCAGGTTGTGGAGTGATTTCGCAATGACAGCAGACAGGACAGGTACTGCAGCATCAATTCAAAGTGACAGGAGACATTTGTCCAGTATGGTTACTAACTATTTTTCCTCCCTTATCAATGTTCTCCCTCACACGTCATTCCCATTTGATTACTGGGCATCCAAAATAGACACCTGGCCTGAATTGGCAGAATATGCATTGCAGGAGCTTGCTTGCCAAGCAGCTAGTGTGCTATCAGAAAGAGTATTCAGTGCTGCTGGTTCAATACTGACCAAAAAAAGGAGTCGTCTGGCTAGTCAAAATGTTGATGATCTCACCTTCATTAAAATAAACCAATCATGGATTTCTAATTATTTTGCCCCACCTTTCCCGGCTGACACCTAGCTTTCCTGTAAAAAGGTCTTGCTTTTGGACTGGTCTTACTGACTGTTCCAATTTCTCCATTTGCGGCTGCTGTATGTCCAGCCTACGCCATTTTTACACCTCCCTAAATGGGCTGACTCCCCCCACGGGGCTGTGGTCACCACTTGACGTAAGCACCCGTGCGAGTGCCATTTGGCTGAAGAGGTGGGTGTGCCCACTTTTGGGTGACGGCACTGGCACAGGATCCATCATAGTGCAATGAAGTGTCTCTGGCGGGGGTGGTGCGCACCCAATGTCAGACACACCGTCGTAACATGAGGGGCCCTGGGCCAGTACCAACAGCCACGAGAGAGTGATCACCACCCGCTCAAACAGTGCTCTACCACTTGCAAAATTATCTCTCACTGCTCCACCACTGTTTAGTGTATGTGGTTAAATCCTTCAATGGCACTGCCAATACCAATTTGACGACATGTATGATGCTATTTAAAATATTCAGGGCCCCTGTCCTACATTTACACCAGTTGATACTTTGCGCCAACTACCACTGTCTGCAAGTCAGCAGAGGAGCCCACCCCTGTACCTAGGTATGCCACCTGTTTATTTGTGATTTGTTTTTTTTGCCAGACCTCACTTTATTATTTTGGCCTACTAACTGTGTCAGACATTCCTTCCAATTGTCCTCCGCTGACCACACCAATGCTGCCTGTGTACCCCTGGAACCTATGTAAACCTGTATCGAGCCAACTTTTTAATTTTAGGCCTAGTAAGTCTGTCTGTGGTCCCTCCTTCCAATTGTCCTTCGCTGACCACACTAATGCTGCCCGTGTACCCCTGTAACCTTTTTTAAACTGCATTGAGCCAACTTTTTTGTTTAATGCCTACTACCTGTGTCTGTCTGCGCCACTCAATACAGCTGTCCTCCTCTTAAAAAAGCTGAGCTTCAATTGTCAGGTTTTCAGCCTATTGGAATTTGAAAACTGCATTGGGGCTACTAGTTTGGTTGGGCCACAAGAACGGTGTCTGCCGCTCCTAGGTGTTCTCCTGGTTTACTTTCCTGAGCTTCGATCTTCAGGCTTTCGGCCTATATTTACAAATTGTTAACTGCATTTGGCCTACTAGTTTGGTTGGGCCTACTAACGGTGTCTGCCACTCCTTGCTGTTCTCCTCCACTGAACAAAGCAATGCCGCCTTGTTGGTCCGGTTACCAATTTTGAACTGCATTTAGCCCACTTTATTATTTGGGCCTATATCTGTGTTTCCTCCTCATCCTGCCCATTGCCCAGCCAGTGCTAGATAAGTCTGCAGGTACATTGACCCAGACCACTACATTCCCCTTGCACGCTACTCAGCCAGAATGTGACCTTGCTGAAAGTCAGGTTCCTCTTCCCGCATACTATACCACCTTACACGGGGACAAAGAGGAAGGTGCAGATGAAAGTGCAGGTTCCTTCATCAGGTGGGGGGGCGTACTCGTTGGCGACGTCACTGGCACAGGGCCCCTCATAGTACGCAAAAGTGTCACTGCCGGTGGGAGGCGCCCCCGCCCTGCAAACACTGCCGTACTTTGAGGGGCCCTGTGCCAGTGCCAATGCCAATGAGTGCCCCCCCCCTGCTTGCTCAGGATCACAGCACTTGCAAAGTTGAAATACTTACCTCTCCCTGCTCCACTGCCGTGACGTAGTCCACGTTTCCTGGGCCCACTAAAAACTTGAACTAGCCCTATCCCCCACAACTTTAGCCAAATGACCCCTAATTTACAATGCCTAACTATTAATATAAGGTAAATTAAGATTGACAAGCTTCAGTAACAAGAATGGATGTTTTTGCCATTAAAATGTGCACTGTAGGTGTTTTCCTGGCCTCCACTCACTGCCAACTATTCTTCCCCATTGACTTGCATTGGGTTTCGTGTTTCGGTCGATCCCCGACTTTTCGCGATAATCGGCCGATTTCACTCGACTTTTGAGAAAGTCGGGTTTCGCGAAGCCCAACTTGATCCTAAAAAAGTTAAAGTCGCTCAACCCTACTAACAACCCGTTGCTTCGAAGATGGGCATTATACTATATAAAATGTAAAGTAGATATATTTCATCTGGAGGCAACATATGAGTATTTGGGCCAAAAGATACACTAGTGTTAAATACTGGATCCTTTTCTATCCCTTAAAAGATTTTCATCTGTGGGTCCCAAACATTTATTTTACGCAATAAGACTTCTCTCTTAGAAACAATTTCTAAACAGGATAATAAATGATCACCTATCATTTTTCATGCAGCCGATCGACAGTCATTTATTGTAAATCTGCACTTAAACAGGTTGTTGAGTACTTTAATTTCGATTATAGTCTACAAAAAAAGTCCAGAACTAGGGTTGAGCGAAACGTGTCGGCCATTTTCAGAAGTCGCCGACTTTTGGCAAAGTTGGGTTTCATGAAACCCGACCCGACCCCTGTGTGGGGTCGGCCATGAAGTCGGCGATCTTCTGAACTGGAATCGGAATTCCGATACCGATTCCCGATATGTTTAAGATATCGGGAATTGGTATCGGAATTCAGATTTAAGTGTAAAATAAAGAATAAAAATAAAAAATATTGCTATACTCACCCTCGGACGCGCCCTGGTTGTAACCAGGAGCCTTCCTTCCTAAGAATCAGCGCTTGTAGGACCTTTCGATGACGTCGCGGCTTGTGATTGGTCGCGTGAGCGGTCACATGGGCGTCACACGACCAATCAGAAGCCGTGACGTTATCGAAAGGTCCTTCAAGCGCTGATTCTTAGGAAGGAAGGCTGCGGGTTACAACCAGGGCCTATTAGGAATATACTCACCCTCGGACGCGCCCTGGTTGTAACCCGCAGCCTCCCTTCCTAAGAATCAGCGCTTGAAGGACCTTTCGATGACGTCACGGCTTCTGATTGGTCGCGTGACACCCATGTGACCGCTCACGCGACCGATCAGAAGCTGTGACATCATCGAAAGGTCCTTCAAGCGCTGATTCTTAGGAAGGAAGGCTCCTGGTTACAACCAGGGCGCGTCCGAGGGTGAGTATAGCAATATTTTTTATTCTTTATTTTACACATTAATATGGATCGCAGGGCCTGAAGGAGAGTTTCCTCTCCTTCAGACCCTGGGAACCATTAGAAACCCAATCCACTGCATTGGGTTTCGTGTTTCGGCCGACCCCGACTTTTTTATAGGATCGGCCGATTTCACTCGACCCGACTTTTGTTTTTATAGGATCGGGTCGGATATCACGAAACCCGACTTTTTCAAAAGTCGCTCAACCCTATCCAGAACGTTGTTGGCTAGAACTTCTATGGATCCTGAAGAAACGCTGGCCATAGTGCAAAATGGCTGTCATCTGGTCACACATAATCCCATAGCATGCATGTTTTTACATTAGTTTTAGAATACAAATTTTTACAAATGGTGAATGCCGCTGTTCTGGATTTTCTTTGACTTAATCATTTCTTCTGAATCTCTTAGGCATATGGTGATAGCTAGAGTTGAGCGACCTTGACCTTTTTAGAGTCGAGCCGGGTTTCGCGAAACCCGACTATCTCAAAAGTCGGGTCGAGTGAAATCGGCCGATTATGACGTAAAGTCGGGATCGACCGAAACACGAAACCCAATGCAAGTCAATGGGGCAGCATAGTCGGCAGTGAGTGGGGGCCAGGAAAACACCTAGAGTGCCCATTTTAATGTAAAAACCATCCATTCTTCTTAATGAAGCTTGTCAAGCGTAATTTACCTTATAATAATTGGAAGGCATTTGAAATTGGGGGTCATTTGGCTAAAGTTGTGTGGGGTAGGGCTGGTTCAAGTAATTAGTGGGCCCAGGAAATCTGGACCACGTCACGGCAGTGGAGCAGGGAGAGGTAAGTATTTCAACTTTGCAAGTGCTGTGATCCTGAGCAAGCAGGGGGGGCCCACTTGTTGGCATTGGCACTGGCACAGGGCCCCTCAAAGTACAGCGGTGTGTTTGCACGGCGGGGGCGCCTCCCACCGGCAGCAACACTTTTGCGTACTAGGAGAGGCCCTGTGCCAGTGACGTCGCCAACTAGTATTCCTCCCCCCACCTGATGAAGGAACCTGCACTTTCATCTGCACCTTCGTCTTTGTCCCCGTGTAAGGTGGTATGGTATGCGGGAAGAGCAACCTGACTTTCAGCAGGGTCACAATGTTGTTGTGTAGCATGCACGGGGAATGTTGCGTTATGGGTCAATGTACCAGCAGACTCATCTATCACTGGCTGGGCAATGGGCACGATGAAGTGGAAACACAGATATAGGCCCAAAGAATAAAGTGGGCTAAATGCAGTTCAAAATTGGTAACACAGGAATAACCAGGGGGCATTGCAGTGGAGGACAACTGGAATGAGAGGCTGACACAGAGAGTAGGGCCAAATCAGTAAGTAGTCGAAATGCAGTTCAAAATTGGCAACCGTAGTAAACAGGCGGCACAGCTTTGTTCAGTGGAGGAGAACAGCAAGGAGTGGCAGACACCGATAGTAGGCCCCAACCCAACTAGTAGGCCAAATGCAGTCTAACATTAACAACTACTTAACGAGAGCCTGAAAATGGAATTTCAGGACAGGAAACCAGGAGAACAGCAAGGAGTGGCAGACACCGATAGTAGGCCCCAAACCAACTAGTACGCCAAATGCAGTTGTTCCATTTAACCACAATTTAATGAGAGCCTGAAGATAGAAGCTCAGGAAAGGCAACCTGGGGAACACCTTGGAGTGTAACACACCCTCTCTCTACACCCCATACCCAATTTGAAGGCCTAATGCAGTGTAGTTTCCAACAACTACTAAACGAGAGCCGGAATATCGAAGCTCAGGAAAGGCAACCTGGGGAACACCTTGGAGTGTAACACACCCTCTCTCTACACCCCATACCCAATTTGAAGGCCTAATGCAGTGTAGTTTCCAAGAACTACTAAACGAGAGCCGGAAGATCGAAGCTCAGGAAAGGCAACCTGGGGAACACCTTGGAGTGGAACACACCATCTCTCTACACCCCATACCCAATTTGAAGGCCTAATGCAGCGTAGTTTCCAACAACTACTAAACGAGAGCCGGAAGATCGAAGCTCAGGAAAGGCAACCTGGGGAACACCTTGGAGTGGAACACACCATCTCTCTACACCCCATACCCAATTTGAAGGCCTAATGCAGCGTAGTTTCCAACAACTACTAAACGAGAGCCGGAAGATCGAAGCTCAGGAAAGGCAACCTGGGGAACACCTTGGAGTGGAACACACCATCTCTCTACACCCCATACCCAATTTGAAGGCCTAATGCAGCGTAGTTTCCAACAACTACTAAACGAGAGCCGGAAGATCGAAGCTCAGGAAAGGCAACCTGGGGAACACCTTGGAGTGTAACACAACGTCTCTCTACACCACGGAAGGGCTGATTCTTAGGAAGGAAGGCTGTTGGAAATAAGCATGGCGCGTCCGAGGGTGATTATATTCTTATTAGGTATATACTCACCCTCGGACGCGCCCTACTTCTTTATTTGGAATGAATGTTTATTTGCAATGTGGTGTTCACTTTTTCTATTATTTTGGTAATTAATGATTTTATTATTTTCATTGTTTTGCATCTTCTCGGCAATAATATAAAGAAGACGCGACAGGACAACACTCGGTGGATGCCATATGTGTGTTTTCAATTGAAAAAACCTTTCAGTTAACTACTTGCAGGAGAAAGTAATTGTAGCTGGTGGCCATTTTTAGTACTGTACCAGATTTTAGTTGTGTGTTTGTTTTTAATGTTAAAATGTCTGCATTTGATATCTCTCCAGTATTTTCTTTTTTGTAAGCAAAATACTTATTTTTATATTTTCTGATGTTGGTTCCAGGGGTACACGGGCAGCAGTGCCCTGGTCAGTGTAGTAGTAGTTGAAAGAATGGACCGCAGACAGGCATCGAAGGCCTAAAATAAAAAAATTGGGCTGGCTGTAGGCAATTTTAAATTGGTTACAGGGGTAAACGGGCAGCAGTGGTGTGGTCAGTGGAGGCCTAGTGGAAGGAGTGACCGCAGACAGGCATCGAAGGCCTAAAATAATAACACATGGCTGTAGGCAATTTTAAATTGGTTCCAGGGGTACACGGGCAGCAGTGGTGTGGTCAGTGGAGGCCTAGTGGAAGGAGTCACCGCAGACAGGCATCGAAGGCCTAAAATAATAACACATGGCTGTAGGCAATTTTAAATTGGTTACAGGGGTACACGGGCAGCAGTGGTGTGGTCAGTGGAGGCCTAGTGGAAGGAGTGACCGCAGACAGGCATCGAAGGCCTAAAATAATAACACATGGCTGTAGGCAATTTTAAATTGGTTCCAGGGGTACACAGGCAGCAGTGGTGTGGTCAGTGGAGGCCTAGTGGAAGGAGTGACCACAGACAGGCATCGAAGGCCTAACATAACAAAAATGTCAATACAATGGTATTGTCAGTGGCAGGCATTGAAGGATGTCAGCGCATAGACTAAACATTGGTGGAGCTGTGAGATAATTTTGCTAGTGGTAGAGCACTGTTTGAGCTGGGGTGGGGGGAAACTGTCTTGTGGCCGGCGGTACAGGCCCAGGGCCCCTCATATTACAACGGTGTGTCTGACGTTGGGTGCGCACCACCACCGCCAGAGACACTTTATTGTACTAGGAGGGACCCAGTGGCAGTGCCGTCGACCAAAAGCGGGCTCACCCACCTCTTCAGACAAACTGCACTCTCACGGGTGCTGTCGCCAAGTGTCGATACCACGGCCCCGTGTGGGGAGTTTGGCCATTTAGTGAGGTGTAAACATGTCGTATGCTGGACAATCAGGTGCTGAAAATTACGAGATTGGAAAAGGCATTCAGAATAGTCCACAGGCAAGACCTTTTCATAGGAAAGCTAGGTGTCAGCCGGGCAAGGTGGGGCAAAAGATTTCGAAATCCAGTTGTGGTTCATTTTAATGAAGGTTAGATCATCTACATTTTGGGTAGCCAGACGAGTCCTTTTTTCTGTTAGTATTGAACCTGCAGCACTGAATACTCTTTCTGATAGGACACTAGCTGCCGGGCAAGCAAGCTCCTGCAATGCATATTCTGCCAATTCTGGCCAGGTGTCTAATTTTGATGCCCAGTAATCAAATGGGAATGACGGTTGAGGGAGAACATCGATAAGGGATGAAAAATAGTTTGTAACCATACTGGACAAATGTTGTCTCCTGTCACTTTGAATTGATGCTGCAGTACCTGTCCTGTCTGCGGTCATAGCAAAATCACTCCACAACCTGGTCAGAAAACCCCTCTGGCCAACGCCACTTCTGATTTCTGCCCCTCTAACTCCTCTGGTCTGCTGGCCCCTGCAGCTCGTGTGAGAACGATCACGGGCGCTGTGTGCAGGGAATGCCAGAAGCAAACGGTCAACAAGAGTTGATTGTTTGGTTGCTAATATTAGTTCCAAGTTCTCATGTGGCATTATATTTTGCAATTTGCCTTTATAGCGAGGATCAAGGAGGCAGGCCAACCAGTAATCGTCATCATTCATCATTTTAGTTATGCGTGTGTCCCTTTTGAGGATACGTAAGGCATAATCCGCCATGTGGGCCAAAGTTCCAGTTCTCAAATCTGCGGTTGTGCTTGGTTGAGGGGCAGTTTCAGGCAAATCCACGTCACTTGTGTCCCTCAAAAAACCAGAACCCGGCCTTGCCGCGCCACCAATTTCCAGTGGCCCCGGAAAAGCTTCCTCATTAAAAATATAATCATCCCCATCATCCTCCTCGTCCTCCTCTTCGCCCGCTACCTCGTCCTGTACACTGCCCTGGCCAGACAATGGCTGACTGTCATCAAGGCTTTCCTCTTCCTCAGCTGCAGACGCCTGATCCTTTATGTGCGTCAAACTTTGCATCAGCAGACGCATTAGGGGGATGCTCATGCTTATTATGGCGTTGTCTGCACTAACCAGCCGTGTGCATTCCTCAAAACACTGAAGGACTTGACACATGTCTTGAATCTTCGACCACTGCACACCTGACAACTCCATGTCTGCCATCCTACTGCCTGCCCGTGTATGTGTATCCTCCCACAAAAACATAACAGCCCGCCTCTGTTCACACAGTCTCTGAAGCATGTGCAGTGTTGAGTTCCACCTTGTTGCAACGTCTATGATTAGGCGATGCTGGGGAAGGTTCAAAGAACGCTGATAGGTCTGCATACGGCTGGAGTGTACGGGCGAACGGCGGATATGTGAGCAAAGTCCACGCACTTTGAGGAGCAGGTCGGATAACCCCGGATAACTTTTCAGGAAGCACTGCACCACCAGGTTTAAGGTGTGAGCCAGGCAAGGAATGTGTTTCAGTTGGGAAAGGGAGATGGCAGCCATGAAATTCCTTCCGTTATCACTCACTACCTTGCCTGCCTCAAGATCTACAGTGCCCAGCCACGACTGCGTTTCTTTCTGCAAGAACTCGGACAGAACTTCCGCGGTGTGTCTGTTGTCGCCCAAACACTTCATAGCCAATACAGCCTGCTGACGTTTGCCAGTAGCTGCCCCATAATGGGAGACCTGGTGTGCAACAGTGGCAGCTGCGGATGGAGTGGTTGTGCGACTGCGGTCTGTGGACGAGCTCTCGCTTCTGCAGGAGGACGAAGAGGAGGAGGAGGGGGTGCGAACGGCTACAGCCAATTGTTTCCTAGACCGTGGGCTAGGCAGAACTGTCCCAAACTTGCTGTCCCCTGTGGACCCTGCATCCACCACATTTAACCAGTGTGCCGTGATGGACACGTAACGTCCCTGGCCATGCCTACTGGTCCATGCATCTGTTGTCAGGTGCACCTTTGTGCTCACAGATTGCCTGAGTGCATGGACGATGCGCTCTTTAACATGCTGGTGGAGGGCTGGGATGGCTTTTCTGGAAAAAAAGTGTCGACTGGGTAGCTCGTAGCGTGGTACAGCGTAGTCCATCAGGGCTTTGAAAGCTTCGCTTTCAACTAACCGGTAGGGCATCATCTCTAACGAGATTAGTCTAGCTATGTGTGCGTTCAAACCCTGTGTACGCGGATGCGAGGCTAAGTACTTCCTTTTTCTAACCATAGTCTCATGTAGGGTGAGCTGGACTGGAGAGCTGCAGATCGTGGAACTAGCGGGGGTGCTGGTGGACATGGCAGACTGAGAGACGGTGGGAGATGGTATTGTTGCCACCGGTGCCCTAGATGCAGTGTTTCCTACTACGAAACTGGTGATTCCCTGACCCTGAAGGCTTTGGCCTGGCAAAGAAACCTGCACAGATACTGCAGGTGGTGCGGAAAATGGTGGCCCTACACTGCCGGAAGGGATGTTGCGTTGCTGACTAGCTTCATTGGCCGAGGGTGCTACAACCTTAAGGGACGTTTGGTAGTTAGTCCAGGCTTGCAAATGCATGGTGGTTAAATGTCTATGCATGCAACTTGTATTGAGACTTTTCAGATTCTGTCCTCTGCTTAAGGTAGTTGAACATTTTTGACAGATGACTTTGCGCTGATCAATTGGATGTTGTTTAAAAAAATGCCAGACTGCACTCTTTCTAGCATCGGATACCTTTTCAGGCATTGCAGACTGAGCTTTAACCGGATGGCCACGCTGTCCTCCAACAGGTTTTAGCTTTGCCACGCGTTTTGGGCAAGATACGGGCCCGGCAGATGGAACCTGTTGCGATGTTGATGCCTGCTGCGGCCCCTCCTCCTCCGCTTCAGAACTGCTGCCGCCTGCACCCTGTTCCCCCAATGGCTGCCAATCGGGGTCAAGAACTGGGTCATCTATTACCTCTTCTTGTAGCTCGTGTGCAACTTCGTCTGTGTCACCGTGGCGGTCGGTGGTATAGCGTTCGTGATGGGGCAACATAGTCTCATCAGGGTCTGATTCTTGATCAGCACCCTGCGATGGCAATGTTGTGGTCTGAGTCAAAGGACCAGGATAGTAGTCTGGCTGTGGCTGTGCATCAGTGCACTCCATGTCAGATTCAACTTGTAATGGGCATGGACTGTTAACTGCTTCACTTTCTAAGCCAGGGACGGTATGTGTAAAGAGCTCCATGGAGTAACCCGTTGTGTCGCCTGCTGCATTCTTCTCTGTTGTTGTTTTTGCTGAAGAGGACAAGGAAGCGACTTGTCCCTGACCGTGAACATCCACTAACGACGCGCTGCTTTGACATTTACCAGTTTCACGAGAGGAGGCAAAAGAGCTAGAGGCTGAGTCAGCAAGATAAGCCAAAACTTGCTCTTGCTGCTCCGGCTTTAAAAGCGGTTTTCCTACTCCCAGAAAAGGGAGCGTTCGAGGCCTTGTGTAGCCAGACGACGAACATGGCTCCACAGCTCCAGACTTAGGTGCAATATTTTTTTTCCCACGACCAGCTGATGCTCCACCACTACCACTACCCTCATTACCAGCTGACAATGAACGCCCCCGGCCACGACCTCTTCCACCAGACTTCCTCATTGTTTTAAAAACGTTAACAAACGAACGGTATTTGTTGCTGTCACACAACTTACACGGTGAGCTATAACTTCAGTATGATTTAGCTACCTCTTTACAGGTGGGTGAGACCACAACGAAAATGAGCCACAATGTTACACACTCTGTTGTTGTTGGCAACAAATGAGATGGCACACACGCAGGACTGTCACTGAAGCGCAAATGTAAATATTTATCTCCCACTGATTTGTGTTTGTTTTTTTTAAAAGGGAGACTTCAGAAAAAAAAAAATAAAAAAAAAATTATTTTTTACAGAAGAATTTATAAAACAAATAAAATGAAATGATTGTTTCAGGGAGAATTTAGGAAAAAAAAAAAAAAACAAACGGCTTTGTAGGGCCCACTGAGTGAGAGAGGACGCACACAGGAGTCAGGAGTGGCACACAAGCCCAGAGGCCAATATTAATCTCCCACCGATTGATTTAGTTATTTTTTTTGGTAGATTTTGGAACCCAAATCAAGCAAAAAAATTAATAGGCTTTCTATGGCCCACAATTGGAGAGAGAGAGAGAGATGGCACACCCAGGAGTCAAGACTGGCACACAAGCAGAAAGGGCAATATTAATCTCCCACTGATTTGTTTTTTTTTTTTTTTTTTTCAGGGAGACTTTAGGAAAAAAAAAAAAAAAAGAATAAAATGATTTTTTCAGGGAGAATTTAGAAAACAAATAAAACAAAAAATAGGCTTTCTAGGGCCCACTGAGTGACAGATGACGCACACAGGAGTCAGGAGTGGCACACAAGCCCAAAGGCCAATATTAATCTCCCACTGATTGATTGATTGATTTTTTCAGGTAGAATTATGAACCCAAATCAACCCAAAAAATAAATAGGCTTTCTATGGCCCACTATTTGTGAGAGAGATGGCACGCTCAGGACTGGCACACAAGCCCAGAGGCCAATATTAATCTCCCACTTTTTTTTTTCCAGGGAAAATTTATAAACCCAATAAAAAAAATAATAATAAATAGGCTTTCTATGGCCCACTATCTGAGAGAGAGAGATGGCACGCTTAGGACTGGCACACAAGCCCAAAGGCCAATACTAATCTCCCACTGATTGATTGATTGATTTTTTAAGGTAGAATTATGAACCCAAATCAACCAAAAAAATAAATAGGCTTTCTATGGCCCACTATTTGTGAGAGAGATGGCACGCTCAGGACTGGCACACAAGCCCAGAGGCCAATATTAATCTCCCACTTTTTTTTTTCCAGGGAAAATTTATAAACCCAATAAAATAATAAAAAAATAGGCTTTCTATGGCCCACTATCTGAGAGAGAGAGAGATGGCACGCTTAGGACTGGCACACAAGCCCAAAGGCCAATATTAATCTCCCACTGATTGATTTATTGATTTTTTCAGGTAGAATTTAGAACCCAAATCAAGCAAAAAAATTAATAGGCTTTCTATGGCCCACTGAGTGAGAGATGGCACACACAGGAGTAAGGAGTGGCACACAAGCCCTGAGGCCAATATTTTTCTCCCACTGATTGATGTTGTGATTTTTTCTGGTAGATTTTGGAACCCAAATCAAGCAAAAAAATAAATAGGCTTTCTATGGCCCACTGAGTGAGAGATGACACAGACAGAGATGGCACTCTAGCAGAAATGTCAATCTTAATCTCCCACCAAAAAAAAAAAAAAAAAAGGAACTGTCCTTCAATTACTATCTCCCTGCAGTAATCTCAGCCAGGTATGGCAGGCAGCAATAAGGAGTGGACTGATGCACAAATTAAATAAAAAGTGTGGACAAACAAACAAGATAGCTGTGCAGAAAGGAAGGAACAAGAGGATTTGTGCTTTGAAAAAAGCAGTTGGTTTGCACAGCGGCGTACACACAGCAATGCAGCTATCAGGGAGCCTTCTAGGGCAGCCCAATGAGCTACAGCGCTGAGGAAAAAAAAAAAAAAAAAAAAAGGAGCTTCCACTGTCCCTGCACACCGAAGGTGGTGTTGGGCAGTGGAAATCGCTACAGCACAAGCGGTTTTGTGGTTAATGGACCCTGCCTAACGCTATCCCTGCTTCTGACGAAGCGGCAGCAACCTCTCCCTAAGCTCAGATCAGCAGCAGTAACATGGCGGTCGGCGGGAACTCCCCTTTATAGCCCCTGTGACGCCGCAGACAGCAAGCCAATCACTGCAATGCCCTTCTCTAAGATGGTGGGGACCAGGACCTATGTCATCACGCTGCCCACACTCTGCGTTTACCTTCATTGGCTGAGAAATGGCGCTTTTCGCGTCATTGAAACGTGACTTTGGCGCGAAAGTCGCGTACCGCATGGCCGACCACGCACAGGGGTCGGATCGGGTTTCATGAAACTCGACTTCGCCAAAAGTCGGCGACTTTTGAAAATGTTCGACCCGTTTCGCTCAACCCTAGTCACACCCCTATTGATCTGATATTAGTGTTGAGCATTCCGATACTGCAAGTATCGGGTATCAGCCAATATTTGCTGTATCGGAATTCCGATACCGAGTTCCGATATTTTTGTGATATCGGAAATCGGAATGTGCAGTGCGTATGGTTCCAAGGGTCTGGAGGAGAGGAAACTCTCCTTCAGGCCCTGGGATCCATATTAATGTAAAAAATAAAGAATAAAAAATATGGCTATACTCACCCCTCTGGCGAACCCTAGCTGTCACCGCTGCAAGCGTCCGCCTCCGTTCCTGAGAATGTAGTGAGTGAAGGACCTTCAATGACGTCGCGGTCAGGAAACATTTCTGTGGATTGATGACCTGTTCTGATCCAGACTTTGCATGCAAAGACTCCATTCCCCTCCTCAGATCCTGTCCTGGCGATGTGTGAAAGCGAGGCGACAGGCACAGTCCGGGTGACGCTGGGAAAGAAATGTAGCCATATAGTAATGATAAAAATGAGACCCCTCTCTTCAGCTGCCTCATCAGCCTTCCCTTGACTGCACCTAACTGGAGGTTATGCTGCCCCCTCTATTACCCCAGACCCGTGTGCAGGCGCTCAGCCAGAACCACCCTAGAATGGGTCCCTTTCTGAAGACAATACTGCCATACAGATCACACAAATACCGCCATATAGATCACACATAATACTGCCATAAAGATCACACATAACACCACCATATAATTCTCACATAATACTGCTACATAGATAGATCACACAATCCCACAATATAGTTCTCATATAATCCCGTCATATAGTTCTTATATTATTGCACCATACTGATTAAACATAATACAACCATACATATCACATATAATACTGTCATATAGATCACACTTAATGCCATCATACAGGTCACACATAATAATTAGCGGCATCAAGTGTGGTCTATATGGCAGCATTATGTAAAAAATATACATTATATGGTGGCATCATGTTTGATCTATATGGCAGCGATATGGCAACATTACGTGCGGTCCATATTACAGTATTATGTAATAGATATATCTGGCGGCATTATGTATGACCTATATGGCAGTACTATGTAATAAATATATATGGAGGTATAATGTGTGGTCTTTATGAGTATTATGTGATAATATATATATATATGGCGGCATTATGTATGACCTATATGGCAGTATTATGTAATAAATATATATGGCGGTATATTTATTATGTAAAGGCAGGAAAGTTGTGAGCTATGCCCTTCTGTGACCCCCCCAATTATTATTATTATTTTTTTGGGAGGGGGGGGCAAATAGACCTTATGCTATGTTGCCCTATGATTTGTATGTACGCTCCTGGTGATGATCCTCACAGATTGTCCTGAAAGACACCAGGCTTGGGGTGTCGGTGAGATTGAGGTGGGTTTCAGGGAGCATGAGATGGGTGTCAGGGGGCATGGGGTGAGTTAGTGAGCTTAGGGTGGGTGTCAGGGCCCAGTCTCAGTCTTTCCTCTTCTGCTCCCTGGATCACTAGTCTCAGACTGCTGACACCTGCCCTCTGCTCTGCAATGTATAGTAGGAAGATCAGGCAGGAGACCTGAGGAGCTGCAGGACTACAACACTTAGGAGCACAGTCCTGGCACGCTGGACCTTGTAGTGACACAGCAGCTAGAGCTTGCTGAGTGTCATCACCCCCTGGGGTTTGCTTCCTTGTGCCAACCATAGCCCAAGTGTTAGAACAATATTATTGTGCCGACCATAGCCCACCTCTTTACACTGTGCGGACCTTCCACCTGATCCATAGGTGAAGCCCCCAGGCTGCTGCCTGCCTGCACACTGATCCCCCTGCACCATGCACAGCAGGCAGGGAAGGGTTAACCATTACAGGCCAGCCGCGTGCCGCCCCTTGTAACCAGGAGGGATCCCCTGCTGCAGAGAATTGCTCTATTTTTAGAAACATGGGGCTTCAGACTCCAGGCTGCAATCTACACGGACAGTCACTGTGTCGGGTGATGAAGTGTAACACGTCCAGGCTCCAGCCAGAAATCAGTGCTGCACAGAAAAGCAGCAGACAACGCTCCATGTACAAGGAGACACACTGCTGCTGCTGGGTGATTTCCTGCCCCTGGACTGAGGGAGGAAGCTTTCAGCAAGACAGCGCAGGTCGGCAGTGATCGCAGCCTGTACTGTAATACTAAGTACAGGCTGCGATCACTGCTAGTGCTGCAGATACTCACCCCAAACCCTCGCTCCCAGCAGCTTCTCCTCAACATCTTCGGTCATCGCAGCCCACAGCAAACAAAATGGCCGCAATCTCCTCTCACAGCTGTGACCTAGCAGCTCAGTGGGCGTGCCCAGGTCACTGCTGAGAGGCAGGAGGAGCGGCCTCAATGAAAGAGATGCGGTCGAAGTCCGACCGTTGGCTCCTATGCCCATGGCTGCCGTAAATGAGGAGTGCAAGTGTCGCTCCCAGACACACACACCCCCACTAGTCAAAATGGCAGCCCCCAGTGGCACACACAAATGTCAATAAATAAAAAACTATTAAAGTAGTTAATTTAATTTTGCATTAAAAATAATTGATTGTATAATCAATAATTATTAATACAAAAATTAAAATCTCGGCACCTTCCATTTAAATATACATTCTCTGCAGTGTCACTGATTGGTAATGTGAATAGAGAAGTGTCGTCGAGTTTCCTACTTCATTATGATACACACGGAATTCATATCTTGAGCCCAATCTAACCTTTAGTTCTCATAAACACTTAGATTAAGGATCTGCTGATTAAAAATGAAATGTACAGCTATCTAAAATTGAGTCTCTCTATGCTTTTGCAGCAGACAATTTTGATTGCGTGCTTTCTTGAATTCAAATACTGATTAGCATGTAATGTCTTCTTCTGGACCTTAATGAAATTTCAATATGAATAAAAGAGTTTCTAACAGTAAATGCACATATCATGCATAAAAATGTATTCAAGTGCACATTTGTGTAAAATTGTTCTGAGCAATGATTCATATTTAAATAGACAGTTGCAATAAATGTTTTGTATGAAGAAATAGGTTTGTAAAATTCAATACTAGCATTTAAATAAAGAACGTTTTGTTAATATTTTATATTGCTAGTAACGTACACTGCTCAAAAAAAAAAAGGGAACTCTAAAATACCACATGGTAGATATCACTGACTAAAATATTCCAGTTGCAAATCTTTATTAATTGCATATTGGAATGCATTAAGAACAATGAAACATATTAAAGATCAATTTAAATCAAAATTAATATCTCTTGGAGGTGTGGATTTGTAATGATACTCAAAGTGAAAAATCAAATTGCAAGCTGATCCAACGTCAGTAGAAGTGCCTCAAGACAAGGAAATGAAGCTCAGTAGACTGTGTTGCCTTCACATGCCTGTATGACCTCCCTAAAAGGCCTGGGCATGCTCCTGATGAGGCAGTGGATAGTCTCCTGAGGGATTTCCTCTCAGACCTGGATTAACCCCTTAACCCTCAGAGCTTTTTTCAGTTTTGCATTTTCATTTCCCCCCCCCCCCTTCTTCCCAGAGCCATAACTTTTATATTTTTCCGTCAATTTGGCCATGTGAGGGCTTATTTTTTGTGGGACGAGTTGTACTTTTGAACAACACCATTGGGTTTACCATGTCATGTACTAGAAAACAGGAAAAAATTCCAAGTGCGGTTAAATTGCAAAAAAAGTGCAATCCCACACTTGTTTTTGTTTGACTTTCCTCCTAGGTTCAATAAACGATAAAACTGACCTGCCAATATGATTCTCCAGGTCATTATGAGTTCATAGACACCAAATATGTCTAGGTTATTATTATCTAAGTGGTGGAAAAAAAATCCAAACTCTGCCAAAAAAAAAAGTGCAATTTTCCGATACCGTAAGGTCTCAATTTTCGCAATCTGGGGTTGGGTGAGGACTTATTTTTTGCATGCTGAGCTGTCATTTTTAATGATACCATTTTGGTGCAGATATGTTCTTTTGATCGCCCGTTATTGCATTTTAATGCAATGTCGAGGCGACCAAAAAAACATAATTCTATCATTTTGACTTTTTTTTATCTCTATGCCATTTAGCGATCAGGTTAATCATTTTTTTATTGACAGATCAGACAATTCTGGACGTGGTGATACCAAATATGTGTATGTTTGATTTTTTTATTGTTTTATTTTGAATGGAGTAAAAGGGGGGCGATTTGAACTTTTATATTTTTTTATTTTTTTCATAGTTTTAAAAACATTTTTTTTACTTTTGGCAAGCTTCAATAGCCTCCATGCGAGGCTGAAAGTTGCCACAACGTGATTGGCTCTGCTACATAGACACAATGCTCATATTGCCTCTATGTAGCTGAATTGCAGACTTGCTATGAGCGCCAACCACTGGTCGTGTGACAGGAGTCACAGGTGCGTGTATTTCCAGACGGATGGCTGGAAGCGCTTTTTAAATGCCGATGTCAGAGTTTGACAGCAGCATTTAACTAGTTAATAGGCTTGGATCGCAATTCAACTCGCACCTATTGC
Source organism: Ranitomeya imitator (assembly GCF_032444005.1). NCBI lineage: Eukaryota > Metazoa > Chordata > Amphibia > Anura > Dendrobatidae > Ranitomeya > Ranitomeya imitator. The sequence goes on from NC_091284.1 coordinate 637,952,335, forward strand.
GGACACATGTCAGCTGTTCAAAGCAGCTGACTTGTACTGGGTTTGAGCTGGGCTCATCGCTGGAGTCTACATCAAAGCGGGGGATACTGCCATCGGCATAATAGTATGTCCGATGGCAGTAAGGGGTTAAAGTATCAGTCAACTCCTAGACAGGCTGAGATGCGATGTGACATTAGTAGATGGAATGAGACAAGATGTCCCAGATATGCTCGATTACATTCAGGTTTGGGAAACAGTCAAACCAGTCCATTGCATCAATGCCTTTCCTAATGCAGGAGCTATTAACACACTTCAGCCAAATGAGACCTAGCATTGTTATGCATCATAAGGATCCCAAGATCCAATGCACCTGCATGTGGTCTCACAATGGATCTGAGGATCACATCTCGGTATCTAATAGCAGTCAGGATACCCCGGGTTAGCATATGGAGGGCTGTGCGGCTTTAACAAAGAAACGCCTCCCCACACCAGTCATGCTGGAGGATGCTACAAGCTGTAAAACATTTTCCATGACATCTCCAGACTGTCACATTTCCCACATGTGCTCAGTGGGAACCTACTATATCCATAAAGAGCACAGGGCACCAATGTTAAATGTGCTAATCTTGGTATTCTTTGGCAAATACCAATCGCCCTGCATGATGTTGGACATTAAGTACAACACCCACTTGTTGAAGTCGGGTCCTCATACCACCCTCATTGAGTCAGTTTCTAACAGACACATGGTTGCCAGTGGCCTCCTGGAGGTAATTATGCAGGGCACTGTTCCTCTTGTTCCTCCTTGCACAAAGGAGGAGGTAGCAGCCCTGCTGCTGGGTTGTTGACCTCCTATGGACCCCTCCATGTCTCCTGGTGTACTCGCATGTCTCCTGGTATCTGCTCAATGTTCTAGGCACTGTTCTGACAGACACAGCTACCCTCCTTGCCACAGCTTGCATTTATGTGCCATTCTGGATGAGCCTAAGGCTACTTTCACACTAGCATTTTTTCAATACGTCGCAATGCGTCATTTATGGGAAAAACGCATCCTGCAAAGTTGTCTGCAGGATGCGTTTTGTCCCATAGACTAACATTAGCGACGCATTGACACACATCGCAACCATCGTGCGACGGTTGCGCCGTGTTGTGGCGGGTTACATGTAACGTTTTTTGCTCCCAACGGTCCGCCATTTCCGACCGCGCATGCGTGGCCGGAACTCTGCCCCCACCTCCCCGCACCTCACAATGGGGCAGCAGATGCGCTGGAAAAATGCATCCGCTGCCCCTGTTGTGCAGCGCATTCACTGCTAGCGTCGGTATGACGGGCCGAGTCTGACGCTAGTGTGAAAGTAGCCTTACACTACCAGATCAACTTCTCTGGGTTGTGGACACCGCCTCAGGCTACTGTACAGTACCTCTAGTGGTGAAAGCAATGACAAAATGCAAAAGTGAACAAAACAAAAGTGAACAGTTGAAAGTGCCCCTCTCAGCTTATACTGGAGTCATTGACCTAGGGGTCAGCGGGGAGGGGAAACTGCAGGAGTGGCGGCTGTCACACCATACTCACCCCCTCCCAACATGTTCTCTGCACGCCCCTGCTTCTCAGATGGCCTCTGGCTCCTGCAGCTCTTCCTGTACAAAAATAAACTTGGCACTCAAATTGATGAAAGGTGAGGAAATTTCGGTTATTTTGCTTGCAGATAAAAAACAGTGTCCTCCTGTCCAGCACCCAGTACCTCCAGATACGCAGCACTTTGAAGCAGCGACCATAGTCGCCCCACATGGATGCGCTGCACATAATCTGATCTACATATACAGCAACCAGCACTTGGTCACAATGATAGTGATTACCTATAATGGACATGCTGAACCGAATTCTGATTACCCACACAGCATCCAGTACTCTACCACAGCGACGGCAGCCACCATTTATGGACACACTACATTTAATTTAGCTGAATTCAATCTTGCCGCATTCAGGCATTTTCCTCTTATCCTTCAAGATTATTTGAAGCACACTGTCTTATCCTTCTGAACAAGCAAGACACTCTGATGAAGGTCCAATGTGAGACCGAAAACATTCAGTTATTTCTTCTGTTTTTTATCTGGATGCAAAATAAATGAAATTTCCTCATCTTTCATCAATTTGAGTGCCAAGTATATTTTTGCTTAGATTACAGGTTGGATACCCTACTTGAGCACCATCCACAAGTCATTTTTGTTGAGTGCCTTGTTGTTTTCCACTTTGCAGCTCTTCCTGTGTTCAGTGGTCATGTGGTACCGCTTAACCCCTTCATGACCCAGCCTATTTTGACCTTAAAGACCTGGCCGTTTTTTGCAATTCTGAACAGTGTCCAATTATGAGGTAATAACTAAGGAACGCTTCAACGGATCCTAGCAGTTCTGAGATTGTTTTTTCATGACATATTGGGCTTCATGTTAGTGGTAAATTTTGGTCAATAAATTCTGCGTTTATTTGTGATAAAAATGGAAATTTGGCAAAAATTTTGAAAATTTTGCAATTTTCACATTTTGAATTTTTATTCTGTTAAACCAGAGAGTTATGTGACACAAAATAGTTAATAAATAACATTTCCCACATATATAATTTACATCAGCACAATTTTGGAAACAAAATTTTTATTTGCTAGGAAGTTATAAGGGTTAAAATTTGACCAGCGATTTCTCATTTTTACAACGAAATTTACAAAACCATTTTTTCAGGGACCACCTCACATTTGAAGTCAGTTTGAGGGGTCTATATGGCTGAAAATACCCCAAAGTGACACCATTCTAAAAACTGCACCCCTCAAGGTGCACAAAACCACATTCAAGAAGTTTATTAACCCTTCAGGTGCTTCACAGCAGCAGAAGCAACATGGAAGGAAAAAATGAACATTTAACTTTTTAGTCACAAAAATGATTGTTTAGCAACAATTTTTTTTATTTTTCCAAGGGTAAAGAGAGAAACTGGACCCCAAAAGTTATTGTACAATTGGTCCTGAGTACGATGATACCTCATATATGGGGGTAAACCACTGTTTGGGCGCACGGCAGGGCTTGGAAGGGAAGGAGCGCCATTTGACTTTTTGAATGGAAAATTAGCTCCAATTGTTAGCGGACACCATGTCGCGTTTGGAGAGCCCCTGTGTGCCTAAACATTGGAGCTCCCCCACAAGTGACCCAATTTTGGAAACTAGACCCCCAAAGGAACTTATCTAGATGCATATTGAGCACTTTAAACCCCCAGGTGCTTCACAGAAGTTTAGAACGCAGAGCCATGAAAATAAAAAATAATTTTTCTTTCCTCAAAAATGATTTTTTAGCCTGGAATTTCCTATTTTGCCAAGGGTAATAGGAGAAATTGGACCCCAAATGTTGTTGCCCAGTTTGTCCTGAGTACGATGATACCCCATATGTGGGGGTAAACCACTGTTTGGGTGCACGGCAGGGCTCGGAAGGGAAGGCACGCCATTTGGCTTTTTTAAATAGAAAATTAGCTCCAATCATTAGCGGACACCATGTCATGTTTGGAGAGCCCCTGTGTGCCTAAACATTGGAGATCCCCCACAAATGACCCCATTTTGGAAACTAGACCCCCAAAGGAACTAATCTAGATGTGTGGTTAGGACTTTGAACCCCCAAGTGCTTCACAGAAGTTTATAACGCAGAGCCGTAAAAATAATAAATACGCTTTCTTTCCTCAAAAATAATTATTTAGCCCAGAATTTTTTAATTTTCCCAAGGGTAATAGGAGAAATTTGACCCCAATATTTGTTGTCCAGTTTCTCCTGAGTACGGTGATACCCTATATGTGGGGGTAAACCACTGTTTGGGCACACGTCGGGGCTCGGAAGTGAGGGAGCACCATTTGACTTTTTGAATACAAGACTGGCTGGAATCAATGGTGGCGCCATGTTGCGTTTGGAGACCCCTGATGTGCCTAAACAGTGGAAACCCCTCAATTCTACCTCCAAAACTAACCCCCCCACATCCCTAACCCTAATCCCAACTGTAGCCATAACCCTAATCACAACCCTAACCACAACCCTAATTCCAACCCTAACCGTAAGGCTATGTGCCCACGTTGCGTATTTGTGTGAGAATTTTCAGCATCATTTTTGAAAAATCCGCGGGTAAAAGGCGCTGCGTTTTACCTGCGGATTTAACGCGGATTTCCAGTGTTTTTTGTGCGGATTTCACCTGTGGATTCCTATTGAGGAACAGGTGTAAAACGCTGCGGAATCCGCACAAAGAATTGACATGCTGCGGAAAATACAACGCAGCGTTTCCGCACGGTATTTTATGCACTATGGGCACAGCGGATTTGGTTTTCCATAGGTTTACATGGTACTGTAAACCTGATGGAACACTGCAGCAAATCCGCAGCGGCCAATCCGCTGCGGATCCGCAGCCAAATCCGCACCGTGTGCACATAGCCTAATTCTAAAAGTATGTGCACACGCTGTGGAAAATGCTGCGGATCCGCAGCAGTTTCCCATGAGTTTACAGTTCAATGTAAACCTATGGGAAACAAATATCGCTGTACACATGCTGCAGAAAAACTGCATGGAAACACAGCGGTTTACATTCCGCAGCATGTCACTTCTTTCTGCAGATTCCGCAGCGGTTTTACAACTGCTCCAATAGAAAATCACAGTTGTAAAACTGCAGTGAAATGCACAGAAAAACCGTGGTAAATTCGCAGCGGTTTAGCACTGCGGATTTATCAAATCTGCAGCGGAAAAATCCGCAGAGGACCAGAATACGTGTGCACATATCGAAACCCTAACCCTAATCCCAACCCCAACCCTATTCTAACCTTAGTGGAAAATTTTTTTTTTTTATTTTATTATTGTTCCTACTTATGGGGGTGACAAAGGAGGGGTTCATTTACTATTTTTTTTATTTTGACTACTGTGATAGGTTATATCACAGTGATCAAAATGCACTTTGGAACGAATTTGCCGGCCGACAGATTCGGCGGGCGCACTGCGCATGCGCCCGCTATTTTGGAATATGGCGGCGCCCATGGAGAAAACGGACGGACCCCGGGAGGATCGGTAAGTATGATGGGGTGGGGAGGAGCACGGGGGGGGGGGGATTGGAGCATGGAGGGGTGGATCGGTGCGCGGGGGGTGGATCGGAGCACGGGGGGTGGATCGGAGCATGGGGGTGGATCGGAGTGCAGGGGGGTTGGATCGGAGCATGGGGGGGTGATTGGAGCATTGGGGGAGCGGACAAGAGCACGGGGGGTGCGGAGCACAGGACAGAGCGGTGCATAGGACTGATCGGAGGACTGGGGGGGCGATCGGTGGGGTGGGGTGGGGGCACATCAGTGTTTCCAGCCATGGCCAATGATATTGCAGCATCGGCATTGGCTGGATTGTAATATTTCACCAGTTTTAATAGGTGAAATATTACAATTCGCTCTGATTGGCTGTTGAAAGTGAAACTGCCAATCAGAGCGATCGTAGCCATGGGGGGGTGAAGCCACCCCCCCTGGGCTGTACTACCACTCCCCCTGTCCCTGCAGATCAGGTGAAATTGGAGTTAACCCTTTCACCCGATCTGCAGGGACGCGATGTTTCCATGACGCCACATAGGCGTCATGGGTCGGATTGGCACTGACTTTCATGACGCCTACGTGGCGGCAAAGGTCGGGAAGGGGTTAATAAACTAATGAATATGGATGTGACTACACTCCCATAGGTGTGGAGCGCATATTCATTACTTTAATGAGCCATGTCACCGCTGAACACAGGAACTAGCTGCCGGCATGCGTCAGAGATCATTGGAGAAGCAGGGACCGCACCAGGAGGGTGAGTATGACAGGGGAATGTGAGCCATGTGTCATTCACCTGTCCCCTTTCCACCTCTGGGCTCTGTTTTCCACATCCTCTGGCTGTGTCGTTCAGGTCAGAGGATGCGATGACGTGTTTAGTGCACATCCTCTGCCTGAATAGTCACTGCAGAGAGATGGATGACACAGCGGTGCACAGTGGTGGAATGGAGACAGGTGAATGTCGCAAGTGCTGGGGGCCTGAGCCAGCGGCGATTCCGGCACCTGGCTCCCATAGCCCCAGTGATAAGAGGTGAGGATGTCTTTTTTTTTTTTTTTATCGCAGCAGCATATGAGGAATATTATGCTATGGAGCATCTTATGGGGCCATCAACCTTTATGGGCCAGCATATGTGGGATATTATGCTATAGAGCATCTTATGGTGCCATCAAACTTTATGGAGCAATATATGGGGCATATAATGCTATGGAGCATCTTATAGCGCCATCAACCTTTATGGGGCACTATATGGGGCATATTATTCTATGGAGCATCTTCTGGGGCCATCATTACCGTTTGTGCAGCATTATATGAGGCATATTTTTGTATGGAGCATGTTATGGTGCCCATCATGAACTTTATGGAGCATTATATGGGGCGTATTTTGTATGGAGCATCGTATGGGGCCCATCTTGAACTGTATGGAGCATTATATGGAGCTCCTGATTCAATATGGATATTCAAAAACATTTAACCTACTGATGTCTCAATTTTACTTTTATTGGTATCTATTTTTATTTTTTAAATTTACCACTAGCTGCTGATGGCATTTCCCACCCTAGGCTTATTCACGAGTCAATAAGTTTTCCAAGTTTGTTTGTGGCAAAATTAGGGGTCTCGGCTTATACTCGGGTTGGCTTGTACTCGAGTATATACGGTAGTTTGATTTCACAGAAGTCTGATTGAATCAAAGTTTCATTGTATTGTTTATTTTTTAGAGAAGTGTATAAATATAGACAATAACGGCAAAAATAAGACAAGAATTTGGCACAAGTTGTCATGGAATTACAATAAGTTCTTCTATATTATAAGCCTGCGAGTGTCAGGGTCATCTTCTACTTTGCACAGGTCTGCCATTGTCAGTTTGTTTGCTGTGTTTTATTTTGTTTTATACAGTTGTGTTAAAAAGTGTTTGCCCCCTTCCTGATTTCATGTTCTTATGCATGTTTGTCACACTTAAATGTTTCAGATCACCAAACACATTTAAACATTAGACAAAGAAAACACAAGTAAACACAAAATGCAGTTTTGAATTGAAGGTCTTATTATTAGGGGAAACAGAAATCCAAACCTACAGGGTTCTGTTTGAAAAAAATATTACCCTCTAAATCTAATAACTGGTTGGGCAACCCTTTGCAACAAAAACTGCATTCAAGCATTTGCGATAACTGGCGATGAGTATTTTACAACACTCTAGAGGAATTTTGGCCCACTTATCTTTGCAGAATTGTTGTAATTCAGCCATATTGGAGGATCTCTGAGAATGAATTGCCTGTTTAAGGTCATACCACGGCATCTCAATCGGACTAAGGTCAAGACTTAGACTAGGCTACTCCAAATTCTTAATTTAGTTTTTCTTAAAGGTAACCTGTTAGATTCCCTGTGCCCCCAGAACCACCAGCAGTTGTGTCTGGATATTTAAGCACCCTGCAGTCCCTGTATGACATTACATACAAAAACAGATCTTTAGAAAAAGTAATTCTAAAGTCTGGCTATGATATGTAAATGAGGGCCTTGACTAGTCGAGGCGGCATTAGTGTCCTCAGAGAAGTCGGCCCACTTGGCATGTTATAATGCCCCTGTGGACGTAATAACATAACTAACAAGCACCTGTGTCATCACAAGCGCTATATTCTTACCTTGTGCATGCATGTGGCTTATTCCTATCTCATCATCAATTCTCTGAAGCTGGGTGTACATGTGCCCGCTTCAGCATACTGCACTTGATCGGACGTCTCTGCACAATTTTTTTTATCTAAATGACGAAGCCCCATTTTTCCAATCTGACATGTCACTTTATGTGGTGATAACTTTGGCATACATCAACATATCCCGTTGATTCTGAGATAGTTTTTCCATGACACAATGTACTTTTGTTAGCAATTAATTTATGTTTATACTATATGGAGGCCGGATGCTACTGCATCAGGAGGGCAGTAATTTAACAATGGGGGCAGGCTTTGCAGCTTTGAGAATCTCTCCCCCATGTGCTCACCCACCTATCCACTATCTCTTTTCCCATGTGCTGACTTCTCCCATCTGTACTTTCTTCTTTGACCTGTGCTATCCCCCTTGTCTGATGCCTCTCCTTCCTGTGTTCTCCCCTCAAAGACAATACTGGCATTACAGCAGGAGGATATCGCAGGGGATACATTTTGTGAGGTAAAATATTGTTTAAAAACAGTCAGTGAAATATTTTACCTGATAAAAGAAATCCTCTGTGATCCCCTGCTGTAACGTCAGTATTGTCTTTTGCTTCTTCCCCTGCCCAGGAGATGTGGTAGGCTCCATACACGATCAGACACAGACAAATTTTAAAATTAACTTTCGTTCATGGGAAAACCCCTTTAGTGTGACTGACTTGCTCAGCCTGTAGACACATCACGCATCTGCCACCGGGATCAGTCGAATGATTAACTGAACCTTCGCAGAATTCACGCAGGTGCAGTAAATCAGATCACCACCATCTTTGTGCAGACAGATAGCGGCAGTCACATTAAAACTGTGCATGTGCTCCTCCTGTACAAAGATGGCAGTGATCAGTGAATCATTCAGGTGATCCTGGCGGTGGCATATTTGCGATGGTGCTCCAATGGTGGTACCGCACAAGAGGCTGCGTATGGCGTATAGTGTGTGTGTGTACGGTGTATACAGTGTGTGTGCGTGTTGCGTATGGCATATACAGTGTGTGGTGCATACAGCATATACAATGTGTGTGGGTGTGTGTGGTGCGACAGTGTTCCGCTGGTGGTACCGCGCAAGAGGTAGTTTCTGTATTGAGACACACATCACTTAGGTGTCCCAATATGGAGGTCAGTGAACTTCTGCCACTTGGAATTCAGGGATCCGAACACATCTGGATGGAAAAGGATGTGAAGACATTACAAGGTAAGTATTATAAGATAATGCTTACTGCGTCTCTTGGGGGACACTTACTTGGCAAAGGGATAAATGCGCACAGGCATGATTTTCTTACAAAAACAGTCTATTTGGTTTCTTTTCAGGTAAAATCTCCCTGAAAAAATCAATTTTTTTTATTTGGTTTCTAAATTCTCCCTGAAAAAATCATTTTTTTAATTTGGTTTCTAAAGTCTCCCTGAAAAAATAAAAAAAAGTGGGAGATCAATATTGACATTTGTACTTGAGTTACAGTCCTGCGTGTGTGGCACCTCTCTCATTTGGTGCCACCGAAAACAGAGTGTGTAACATTGTGCCTGATTTTCCTTGCGGTCTCACCCACCTGTAAAGGGATATCTAAAGCATAATGAAGTTATAGCTCACCGTGTAAGTTGTTTGACAGCAACAAATACCGTTACTTTGGTTACGTTTTTAAAACAATGAGGAAGTCTGGTGGAAGAGGTCATGGCCGTGGGCGTTCATTGTCAGCTGGTAATGATGGTAGTGGTAGTGGAGCATCAGGTGGTCGTGGGAAAAAAAATATTGCACCTAAGTCTGGAGCTGTGGAGCCAGGTTCGTCGTCTGGCTACAGAAGGCCTCGAACGCTCCCTTTTCTGGGAGTAGGAAAACCGCTTTTAAAGCCGGAGCAGCAAGAGCAAGTTTTGGCTTACCTTGCTGACTCAGCCTCTAGCTCTTTTGCCTCCTCTTTTGAAACTGGTAAATGTAAAAGCAGCGCGTCGTTAGTGGATGTTCACGGTCAGGGACAAGTCGCTTCCTTGTCCTCTTCAGCAAAAACAACAACAGAGAAGGATGCAGCAGGCGACACAACGAGTTACTCCATGGAGCTCTTTACACATACCGTCCCTGGCTTAGAAAGTGAAACAGTTAACAGGCCATGCCCATTACAAATGATCCAATAAGTCCAAATCTATACCTAGTAATGGTACTTCCCAAATAACTATAAACAACCACAAGATGGCAGTAAATAAACCGTCATCCCAAAGAAGCCGACCATTGATAAAAAGTTTAAATAAATTTTATTAAACAAACCAAAAAATAAAGACAATACATATACATATTAAAAAGCTACATTATTTCTTCCGGGTAATACCCCATGGGAACGCCAAAAGAGACACACTATATTATCGTCAGACCAATAAAGTACGTATCTAAAAATCAAAAGCAAGCCTCTTCATGGAACACATAAAGTTAAATATAAGGTGCTATCTGCATCCACTTAATGATAACTGTGTCCATGTTAATACGGCCCTCCTATTAACCACTAGATTCTTAACATACCCCCACCTCATAAAGACCCCATAATACCGATTGCAACAAGCTAATCACAAATAGGAGAAAGGTAGATAGTATGAATGCTGATATTACCTCCAGCAAGTCCTAGATACTGTGCGTCCACCCTTTCGCGTTCCGCCCCTGGAAGAAGCAAGGGCGAAACGCGCGATGAGGCGCTGGGAATAAGCCAGGGTGGACGCACAGTATCTAGGACTTGCTGGAGGTAATATCAGCATTCATACTATCTACCTCATTAACATGTTTTTATTGTTTGGGACTACTAACTGGCAGACACTCATTACAATCGGCCTCCGCTGACAACACCAATGGTGCCTGTGTACCCCTGCAAGAGAATTCAAAGTGCCTACAGCCCAATTTTATAATGTTAGGCCTTCGAAGCCTGTCTGCGGTCCCTCCTTCCACTAGGCCTCCAATGACCTGTCTACTGCTGCCCGTGCACCCCTGGAACCAATTTTAAAGTGCCTACAGCCCAATTTTATTATGTTAGGCCTTTGAAGCCTGTATGCGGTCCCTCCTTCCACTAGGCCTCCACTGACCTGTCTACTGCTGCCCGTGTACCCCTGGAACCAATTTTAAAGTGCCTACAGCCCAATTTTATTATGTTAGGCCTTTGAAGCCTGTATGCGGTCCCTCCTTCCACTAGGCCTCCACTGACCTGTCTACTGCTGCCCATGTACCCCTGGAACCAATTTTAAAGTGCCTACAGCCCTATTTTATTATGTTAGGCCTTCGAAGCCTGTCTGCGGTGCCTCCTTCCACTAGGCCTCCACTGACCTGTCTACTGCTGCCCGTGTACCCCTGGAACCAATTTTAAAGTGCCTACAGCCCAATTTTATTATGTTAGGCCTTCGAAGCCTGTCTGCGGTCCCTCCTTCCACTAGTCCTCCACTGACCTGTCTACTGCTGCCCGTGTACCCCTGGAATCAATTTTAAAGTGCCTACAGCCCAATTTTATTATGTTAGGCCTTCGAAGCCTGTCTGCGGTCCGTCCTTCCACTAGTCCTCCACTGACCTGTCTACTGCTGCCCGTGTACCCCTGGAACCAATTTTAAAGTGCCTACAGCCCTATTTTATTATGTTAGGCCTTCGAAGCCTGTCTGCGGTCCCTCCTTCCACTAGGCCTCCACTGACCTGTCTACTGCTGCCCGTGTACCCCTGGAACCAATTATAAATTTCTACCTATAAATGCTTATATCCTTTGATGGAATCTTTCATCAGATTTTTTTCATCTAATCTGAGAGTAGCGTACGGTAGAGACAGATACCCTTTTTCCAGAAATTTGTCACTTATTAGGCTGTGTAGTGTAGTCTTTTTAACCCCTTCATGACCCCAGCTTTTTTCAATTTTGCGTATTCGTTTTCGCTTCCCTTCTTCCCAGAGCCATAACTGTTTTATTTTTCTGTCAATATGGCCATTTGAGGGCTTATTTTTGGGCGGGACGAGTTGTACTTTTGAGCAACACCATTGGTTTTACCATGTTGTGTATTAGAAAACAGGAAAAAAATTCCAAGTGCGGTAAAATTGCAAAAAAAAGTGCAATCCCACTTGTTTTTTGTCATAACAAGTTCAGAGACACCAATCATGTCTAAGTACATTTTTATCTAAGTGTTGAAAAAAAATTTCAAACTTTGATAAAAATTTTAATGATACCATTTTGGTGCAGATACATTCTTTTGATCGCCCGTTATTGCATTTTAATTCAATGTCACGGCAACCAAAAAATGTAATTCTGGCATTTTAAATTTTTTCTCGCTATGCTGTTTAGCAATCAGGTTAATCCTTTTTATATTGATAGATCGGGCGATTCTGAACGCGGCCATACCAAATATATGTATTTTTTTTATTGGGGCGAAAGGAGGGTGATTAAAACTTTTATATATTTTTTATTTTGTTCATAATTTTTAAAACATTTTTTTTTACTTTTCCCATGCTTCAATAGCCTCCATGGGAGGCTAGAAGCTGGCACAACGCGATCGGCTCTGCTACATAGGAGCGATGCATAGATCGCTCCTATGTAGCTAAATTACTGCATTGCCATAAGCGCCGACTACAGGGTGGCGCTCACAGAAATCTGGCATCAGCAACCATGGAGGTCTTCAGAAGACCTCTGGCAGTGATGCTAATGGTTCGATGACACTTCAAAACTTGACGGGGGTCACCGATGCGCACATTTCCGACACGATGGCTGGAAGTGCTTGCTAAATGCCACTGTCAGAGTTTGACAGTGGCTTTTAACTAGTTAATAGTGGCGGGTGGATCGCGATTCCACCTGCCGCTATTGTGGGCACATGTCAGCTGTACAAAACAACTGACATGTCCCAGCTTTGATGTGAGCTCAGAGTCAGAGTCCACATCAAAGGGGGAGACACGGCATGCACTGTACTATTACGGCACATGTCGTGAAGGGGCTAAAATAACTGATTTATTAGCAGGAGATTATCAATAGATGACTAGTAATTCTGCTGCAAGTTAGTCAACCATAATTATGAGCTATGTGTAACTCCACCCTACCACTGATTGACAGCTTTCTGCGTACACTATTTATAGGCCAAAGTTTCCAATCAGTGGTGTGGGTTATTCAAAGCTCAGCATGCAGAGCACTTATAGATCGGCAAACCTGTTGACAGAGTACCTTTAAATCAGAGAATGATACTGTGCAAGACAGTTAATAAATAACATTTGCCATACTTCTGCTTGCATCAGCATCATTTTTTCAAATGTTCTTCTGTTTTATTAGGATGTAAAAGGGGTTACAAATTCTATTTATTAAGGAAAACCTACCTATTCAGAAATGAAGTGACTGAGTGGCCTATATATTGATAAATTCCCTGAAGAACTACCATTTAAAAGTCTACACCTCTCAAGTTATTATTATCTGCTGCCAACAAATGTGTTAACTGTATAGGAACTACATAGGAATGAAGTCAAATTTGTTTCTTTGGCAAGGGAAAATGTGGCCAAAAACTGCAGTTTGGTCCCATGACAGATCTCAGAAGGGAAGAAGTATTAATTTGATTTTTGAAGCACAAATTTCACTAGAATAGATTGTGGATGCAATGTCATATTTTCAGATGTTAGAATAGTAGAAATCCCAAAATTTAGAAAAAGCACCCATCAAAGAATTCATCATGTTTTTTTTAACATTTTGCCAGGCCGCCATCAGGGCATTACTGCCCTTACTGGCATATTGGGCCTGGTGAGCAGAGGGTGTCCCAGACGGGTCCCCCTCTTCTGGTCACCCGGCAGGATTCTGCTGGCTCAGTAACTGAACGTGCGTCCTTGGAATAATAGTTACAGTAATAGTAATAACAGAAATAGTTAACAGCCACCAGCCAATCACAGGCCGGCAGCTTATGGAGTAGCACATCATTGGCGTATGACTTCACTGTCATGTGCCGGCTCATCTATACCTCAGATGGATGAAGTAAGATGATGATGCTGTACCACAGACAGGTGAAGAGAAACTGTTTTCTCTTTTTTACTTGTCTTGTAACGCTACACAATAGGGGCATGATAGAAGATCACATGGAGCAGAATGGAGATGAATTGGTGGACAGTATGGAGACATGGGGGCAGAATGGAGATGACAAAGGGGAAAAATGTTGACAATGGGGCAGTATGGAGATGATAAAAGGGCAAAATGGATACATGGGGCAGAGTGGAGACATGGGGGCAGTAGGGAGAGACATGGGGCAGGATAGGAGATCATATGAGGCAGAATGGGGACATGGGGGCTGGATGGGAGAACATATGGGGACTTGTTATGATGCGATGGTCTAGGAGCAACATGGAACAAGCTCTGAGGGAAGTGGTAACTGTACTGACCGCAGTCCCTAAGCTCAACACAACACTAGAAGCAGCCGTGGAATGCTCCTAACTCTCCCTATGCATCTCGTCACAGCCTAAGAGCTAACTTCCCCTAAAGACAGAAGCAGGAAAACTATCTTGCCTCAGAGAAAATCCCCAAAGGATAGATTAGCCCCCCACAAATAATGACTGTGAGTGGAGAGGGAAAAGACATACACAGAATGAAACCAGGATGAGCACAGGAGGCCAGTCTAGCTTGATAGATAGGACAGGATGGAATACTGTGCGGTCAGTATAAAACACTACAAAAATCCACGCAGAGTTTACTAAAAATCTCCACACCTGACTAAAGGTGTGGAGGGTAGATCTGCTTCCCAGAGCTTCCAGCAAGACATAATTAATTCTTACTGATAAGCTGGACAAACATAGAAAGCACTGAACGGATAAGTCCACAATCTGTGAACAGAACAGAGCAAGTAAGAACTTAGCTTTGCTGAACTGGTCAGGAAAACAGGGAAATCCAAAGAGATGTGAATCCAACCAGAAACCATTTACAAGTGGCACTAGCTGAAGGAACAGCCAGACCTAAATAGCCGAGCAGAAGAGAAGATAAGTGGAGGCAGCTGAAGACAGCTAACTCCAAGGAGCAGCCATACCACTTGAAACCACAAGAGGGAGCCCAAGAGCAGAACTCACAAAAGTGCCACTTACAACCACCGGAGGGAGCCCAAGAGCGGAATTCACAACAGGGACTGAATGGAGAGACATGGGGCAGAATGGAAACATGGGGGCAGTATGGAGTGACTTCGGGGAAGAATGGAGAGACATGTGGGCAAAATGGAACACCACAAGGGTCCAGTAATGGGACACCACAAGGGGCCAAGAATGGGAGTACATAAGGGGCCAGAAATGGGACACCACAAGAAGCAAGGAATGGGACACCATAAGGGACCAGGAAAGAAGCACCACAAGGGGCTAGGAAAGAGACACTACAATTGGTCTGGAATGAGACATTTGGGGTCCAGAATGGAGTACTTATGGGAGCAAGATAAGGGACATTATTACTGAAGGGGCTTATTAAGGGATATTATTACTGCAGTGATGCATTTTATTTTTGAGGATACGGTTTTCAGATCCTGGTACTGTGCAGGGTGAAATTGTCACTTTATTTCTTCATTTGGCATAGTGTAAAAGTTGGGGAAAAATGGGGAATGTGCTTTAGATAACTGTGTTATATTCTGCATAGATGAGTCCTGGCTGAAATATGTGATGGCGATCTGAGCTGGATGAAGGAGAAAAGTGAAGTTGAAGGACTTCAACTAGAGATTAGAGTCAGTGTGTTACCTGTACACTGACACTATGCACTATGTACTCTACAGCTCCTGTGTATAAAGTCACCGGTGATCACTGTATTACCTGTACATCCAAACTAAATATAGAACTCCTGTGTATAAAGTCAATAGTGATCAATTTATTATCTGTACAATGACACTGTATACAGAGCTCCTGTGCATAGTGTCACTGGTGATCGTTGTATTTCCTGCACACTGACACTATATATACCAGGGCAGGACAAAGTGCAGCCCGCAGGCCCCACCGGCCCTTTGCCTGTACCTGTCCGGCCCGCAGACAGGCACAGGGAAACACACTGGAATGAATGCTCCAGCAGTCACAGCTCTATGGAGCGTGCAGGCAGGGTAGCAATGCAGCCTGTAGTGAAGAGTCTGAGGAGGGCGGACAGGAGGCGGAGCGGCCATGCTGCCACCTGCCTAAAGATTCAGAGGGGACAGAGAGGAGGCAGAGTGGACATGGTGCAGCCATCATAAGGATTAAGAGGGGGCGTAGTGGAGGCGGAACGGAGGGGGGAGCTGCGTGCAGCCAGCATAAGGATTAAGAGGGGGCAGAGAGGAGGCAGAGCAAAGGGCTGAGCTACCATGTTGCAGCCAGCATAAGGATTCAGAGGGGACAGAGAGGAGGCAGAGCGGACATGGTGCAGCCATCATAAGGATTAAGAGGGGGCAGAGAGGAGGCAGAGCAGAGAACTTAGCTACCATGTTGCAGCCTACATAAGGATTCAGAGGGAGCAGAGAGGAAGTGGAGCAGAGGGCAGACCTACCATGTTGCAGCCAGCATAAGGATTCAGAGGGGACAGAGAGGAGGCAGAGCGGACATGGTGCAGCCATCATAAGGATTAAGAGGGGGCAGAGAGGAAGCGGAGCAGAGGGCAGACCTACCATGTTGCAGCCAGCATAAGGATTCAGAGGGGGCAGAGAGGAAGCGGAGCAGAGGGCAGACCTACCATGTTGCAGCCAGCATAAGGATTCAGAGGGGGTGGAGAGGGGTAGGAGCTGAGGGTGGAGCTTTTCAAGGTCCTGAAAATTGCTGTGTGCATCTGACCTGCATAGAGATATGTAAAGATGCAGGTCAGATTGCCACAGCACGCTGCCCGTGACTCTTTCTCCATGTCCTGACTTGTCACAATGATCACAAAAAATCTCAGTACATCTCCACTACACAAATCTGTAGTTTTATTAAAGACATGTCCCAGGTAAGAATAGAGCAAGATATTGGGCTTCATACACATGTGACATGTAGAGTGCATATTTGTGCAGCGTCAAAAGCACAACAGCCAGATGTTAAAGCATCATAGTGGATGGATTCCAAGAAATCCCGTGTCCTCTATGTGTCCACAGACACCAGTGGGTCACACGCTGACACTGACATGTGGCGCGTCGTTCAGGACCACAGCATGTCAATTTATCTTGTGAAGATGTGAGCCTCCATAACAGAAATTACATTAATAGAATGTATTGGATGCAGTGAATCCACACGGCTCAGTGATCACATGCAGATTCACCTGCGTTCAAAAGATGGCAGCACTTTGGACCCAGCGTCCAAAGTGCTGCAATTTCCGGATCGTGGCCACATAACCTAAAGCTATTTACCTGCAGATTAACCACATACCTTTAGGTAAATAGCATTATCTGGCATGACAGGTTCCATAATCATTTTAGGATCCTAGTTAAAATGCAAATACCGAATACTCCCCTCCAGCAGTGGCACCATTCTAGCAATGTCAGCACTGCTGTTGGCGGAGGGTAATATGACATTGCTGCAGCTGATCAAAATTCTTTCAGGGTGGATGTCTGCTCTGACAAAAATGTAAAGGCTGCAGCCAAACAGGTCCGGCTCATTGTGGATAATGGTAATTTCGTATATATGTCAGTAACCAGCTGCATAAAATAATAACAAAAGAAATACACCAGTGTCATTCAACTGCTCTCAACCATTTGTCTCTTGTGGCTTCAGATAGCTGCAGCCTTCATGGAACAATGACATGGGTACACAGGGCTCAGGTTGGAAGATCGGTGCCAGTGAAGGAAGTGTAAGTGTACGTTATTATATCAGGATAATTTTCAGATAAAAGTTTTTGGCCTCTAATAGCCAGTAGTAGGTTGTAATAATAAAATGGGATGTCATGCAGCCTTCCCGATTCCATGGCCACCTCTCTGCCTCTGCTGTGGTCTGGTTACTGACTGCAGTGGTGATGGGACGAGTGCAGCAGACATCACCACCACAGACTCTGCCTCGCAACTCCACCCGATGTAGACAGCATGACCTGTTGAGCTCTCTGAGTGCCAGCAGCAGTGATGTGAGCTGAATTTGGGCTGTCACTACTGCAGTCACTAAATTTGTGGTGAGTAACATGATATTTTATTATTTTAATCCAGCACTGGAGATTAAATGCTAGAAACATAACTGGAAAACGTCATGAAAGGAGTTGTCTGGCCTTTAGGTTACAAGTCTGCAGACACTCTGTGTGACTGCAGACTTGTGAATCCTCGCAGCATGTGCACTACACGCTGTGTGTATTCTCCAGCGCCCGGCGAACACATGACTGCAAGTATGCAATAATTACATCACTACTTAAAGTATGTTATGTTAAAAAGACAAATAAAGTAGTTACAATATACGTACTTTGCTGTAGAGGTATCATATGTTGACTAGCTTCTATTAGATTTTACAATAACGCTTATTGTAACCTGTATTCTAACCCGTATATACATCTAATTAAAAACCGAATTTTCAAAAACAATAAAATATTGAACTGAATAAAGTTCAGCTGAGGAGGAGGTTCGGCCCTCCACAACTGTCCCAGTTCCTCATGTGGCCCCTTGGGAAAATGAATTGTCCACCCCTGCTATATACAGAGATACTCTGTATAATGTCACCGGTTATCACTGTATTACCTGTACACTGACACTATACACTGTATACCATGTACAGAGCTCATGTGTATAATGGAATTTATGGTTATATTAGTATTGTGGATTTTTATTATTGACCAATATTGTAGCATTCAGTCACTATGTGGTGGTAATATGTGATGTCATGTTGTGACCGTATTTGTCCCTTGTATATGGTATTATTTGGTCACTATGTGGTAGTGATATGTTGTCCGGCCATGATGTGGTGGTATTTCTCTCTTGTACATGGTATTACTCAGTCACTATGTGGTGGTAATATGTGGTCCTTCCATGATGTGATGGTATTTGTCCCTTGCATATGGCATTATTTATTTATTATGCTTTGCTTATATAGTGCTATCTTATTCTGCAAACTTTTGCATGCATTGTCATTGCTGTCCCCATTGGGGATCACAATCTAAATTCCCTATCAGTATTTGTGTGGAATGTGGGAGGAAAATGAGGTACCTGGAGGAAACCCACGCATATATTGTCCTTGGTGATATTTGTACCCTGGACCTCAGCGCTGCAAGGCTGCAGTGCTAACCACTGAGCTGCTCATATGTTCACTATGTGGTGGTAATATGTGGTCTGGAGATGATGTTATGGCAATTGTCTCTAGTATATAGTATTATTGTTCATTTTAAAAATTGTATGTAACTAATTCCTTTAAAGAAGCAACAGCAGGCACAGAAGATACGACAAATATGGCACAGACTGCAATAACACAAGATCAATGCATGGCACTAAAAACGACACCATTGCCTAGTCTGCTCAGTCTGCATCTGGGGTGTAAAATTCATAGAATATCTAAGACTTTTTTATCTTGATGAATGTTAGGCGGCCTACACTTTCAGAGAATAGCCAGATGTGCTTATCCGTCAGGACACCAGAAGCTGCACTGAAGACATGTTCTGAGAGAACGCTGGCTAGCGGGAATTAAACCTGTTTCTCTGGGACCACCACCTCCTCACACAGACTATTTAAAGTGTGCTCCAGGATGGAGATGACCAGAATAGTGATTCTGATCATCAGCACTAACCATCTTAGTAGTCATTTCAATACTGTGCAGAGGTCCTTCATCTATGCCCACTCCTCCGTGAATTGCACCATGTCTGGACTGCGTTTCTCTAGGCTATACAAAAGGGCATACTGCACTAAGACTTGTTGCTACTGCCACAGATGCTTTAACATGTGCAGAGTTGAATTCCACAGTGTCGGAACATCGCAACTCAAATGGTTAACCGGTAAGCCGAAAAACCTCAGTAACGACGCAAGTCTATGTCACGGATGTGGTTTGTGGAACCACTGTGCCATAGACCACGGAAAGCCTGGAGGGGCATGACAAAGCAAGCACCGGACTGTTCATAAAAACCTCTGATGGTGAGGTTAGACTTGGCTCCCAATCCATGCCAGGTGCCACTCCAGGACAGACCAACGATCATGCTGCAGCTGGACCCAGAAGGACGGACTGGACGTAGCAGCCAGTAGAGCTTGTATCAGAGTGCAACAAGCAGGATTAGTGCTTAGATTGAAGCAGTCAGGATTTGCATCTGAGTGCAGCAAACAGGATTGCATCTTAGTGCAGCAAGAAGGATTTGCATCTGAGTGCAGCAAACAGGATTTGTACTTAGAGTACAGCAGACTGGATTTTCATCTGAATGCAGCAAGCAGGATTGGTGTCTGAGTGCTGCAAGCAGGATTTGTACATAGAGTACAGGTGGCAGAATTGAATCTGAGTGCAGCAAACAGAATTTGCACTTAGAGCACAGCAAACAGGACTTGCACTGGTATGCGACCTTTCACAACATAGACTGTAAACAGGAAGGTTGTTCAGGTACCTCCCTAGTGGAGAGGAAACAATATATACATAATGCCTCATAACCATTGGCTGGGTAGGTAATAGCAAGTGCACGTGCTGGCCCTTTATGAGGGCGGGAGCACGCCTGTGCCCTTAGAATATGGCTAGAGACCCGGCTGGAAGTGCTGCTGGGAGCATGAGGAGCATGAGGAAGAGAGGAACCAACTGCAGTGTGGGTGAGTGAACTGATTTGCCTGAGACGCTGACTGTCAGAGCAAGGACCCGGCAAGGTGATAACAGTCTATGACCTGTGGGTGCAATCATCGGAAATGAGCACACAGTGACCCTTTTTTCTGTAGCAGCACATCAAAGCCGGGATAGTGGTGGAGAAATTGCTGTACTACCTGCTTGAGCACGTGAGCCATGCAAGACATGCATGTGAGATTGCCTCGGCAAAGGTTAGCCACCAGGTTTTATCGCACACAACTTTCCTTGGCTCCAGGGTCAACAGAGACAGCCATTGCTCTAACTCAGCTTGGATAACTCTTGAGCTGTGTGACTGTGATGCCCAAGGCAGATTAATTTGAACACTGTCTGATTGTGGTGAGTCATGGCTGTGCAGTATGCAGGTGGGGATTCTATCTGCACTATTGGAATGCATATCTGATTAAGGGAGACATTGAGGGTACAGATGAAGACCCTAGAGAGAAGATCCAGAGGTTTGTCCCTCTAGACTTCAAGATTCAAAGACTTGAGGAGCAACCCCTTGACCGCCTACACCTACAGCCACCAGAGTCACCCAGTGCCCAGTCAGTGAGATGAAACACCTCTGCGCATATTTGTGTGTCCAGGTGTCAGTTTTGAAATGCACCCTGGTAGACATAGATTTTTTCGGGAAATGGGTGATGTTGTCGGGGACATGCTGGTGTAACGCAGGCAAAGCATTCATAGAGAAGTAATGGTGACTGGGAAACTGGTGCTGGGGGACTGCAACAGCCCTGAACTTTCTGAAACCGTCTACATCTACCAGGTGGAAAAGCAGCTTTTCTGTGGCCAACAGATTGGAGATGGTGGAGTTCAAGCACTTAACTTTGGCAGGTGTAGGAGGAAATATTCTTTTACGTGACCACATCTGTTGGACCGAGAGCTGATTGATGTTCTGAGACAGGTAGTAGTACAAAGACCAGGACAAACTGCTAAAATGTGAGTGAGGTGCAGGTGGAGATGTTATGGTTGATTGAGAAAGATGTATTGTGCTAGGTGACAGAAAAGCAGCAGTTATATCTACTTCCATAACAGTTAACGGGCTCTCTCTCACCCCGAATATAGGGGGTAAATAAGTGGAGCTTCTGTGGCCAGAGACCTGTGTGAGAAGACTTGGCATGGTGATGGATAAGGAAGAAGCAGCAGATGGAATTGATGGGTCAGCCGATGGTTGGTGAGCCCCAATAGTCCACATTTTAGCGCAGTGAGTTTCCCAAACTAAGGCATGTGCCGGTTTCTGTTTGTAGTTGTCAAATTATTGCAATTTTTTCCCCTACTGAGCTTTTTTTGAAAATTTGACAGATAATATCTGTTGAGTCATCCTTTGCGGTCTCAAAAAATGCCAAGGCTAGGCAACCCTTGCCACCCCTGCGAACTGCACACTCGCGACTGGTGCTGGCCACAGCCAGAGTTGGGGCTGAGAATACAGTACTTGTCGTGGTTGCATTACTATGTGTCTGTGTGGGAAGACACAATGTAACCTCCTTAGCTATCTTCTCCTCCACCTCCTCTGCTGAGCTACTCAGCGGCATGCCTCTGAGTTTACATCAAGTGGGAGCTACAACTTCATCATCTTCCTGTCTGTTCTCATACTTCTTCCTGCCCTGACACCACATTACAGTCCATGTGTGCCTCTGGTATATGAGTCTCATTAGTATCACCTTCACACTAGGTGGTTACGGTCTGGTGACAAGGGTATGGATTATTCCCAGACCCTACTTTATCTGGCCGGATCCATGATGAAAAAATGATGGGCATCAGTGCAGATGCTTTCCTAATCTGGATTCTGTGATTTTTCGGAGCAGACCTTTAATACTCATGAAATAGAATGTGTGAAAAGCTCTGCAACATGGCCCATCTGTGGTTCGCCACTATCAATATTCAGTTTGGCCATTTTTGATGTGGGGGAAACAAGGATAATTGGGGTGCCATCTCTGAGGATTGTACTATGTGTAATATGTTAAGGTGGAGGAAGAGGAGGAGAGGCCACTTCATGCAGCAGTTGCCATCCACCACAGCACTTGCTCTTTCTAAGCCTCATCTACAAGGTGGACTGTTGCATGGCTGCCAAAAAAGGGAGTAGAGTAGCTCATCCATTAACATATGTTGTCAGTGGTCAGTAGGACGAGACAGTGTTTGTTTGTTTGTTTAGTTGAGCTTTCATTAACATTAACACCTAACTCACGTACACGTCAAACACCAAGCCTATTCCCCCTTCCACCACGACTTCCCCTCTTGTAACCTACTAATTCAAAACCTTAGGCCCACAGATGTCAGTCACCTGTCACTAAATGAACAATCACTATTTATTTTCCTAGATAGTGTGCCTTAACAACACTGTTATAGCAAACTATTTTTAAGTGGAAATCTGGCTTTCTGATTAGCTACTGAAACACAGTTTTAGCACAAACTATTTGGAGTATTTAATTGGGACCTGTGGCTGCACTATAATAGGCCTAATGATTTGTATGTGGAAATCTGATCTTCTGATTTGCCACTGCACAAATGATTTGAAGTAAATAATTGTGCCTAGTGGCTGCACCACTACATTAGACCTAACAATTTTTAAGTGGAAATTTGACCTTCTGATTTGCCACTGAAACATAGTTTTATCACAAACAATTTGGAGTAGCTAATTGAGCCTCTTGGCTGGACCGCAATATTAGGGCTAACGATTTTTAAGTTTAAATCTGGCCTTCTGATTTTCCATTTCAACACAGTTTTACCACAAATGATTTGGATTAGCTGATTGGCCCTCCAGGTTGTACCCCAGTATTCGGCCTAATGATTTTGAAGGTGAAAATTGGCATTCTGATTCATCAATGAAACGCAGTTTTATCACAAACAAAATGGAGTGGCTAATTTGGCCTCCAGGTTACAACCGAATATTAGGCCTAACGATTTTAAAGTGGAAATCAGGCATTCTTATTTGTCAATGAAAGACAGTATTATCACAAACGATTTGTATTAGTTAATTGGCCCTCCAAGCTGCACCTCAATATTATGTCTAACAATTCTTAAGAGGAAATCTGGCCTTCAAATTTGCCACGGAAACACATTTTTATCACAAATGGTTGGATTAGCTAATTGGCACCCTTGATGCACAACCATATTAAGCCTAATGATTTTTATGTTGAAATCTGGCATTCTGATTTGCCACTGAAACACTGTTTTATTACAGTTTGGATTAGCTAATTGGCACTCTAGGCTGCACCCCAATCATAGACGTAACGGTTTTTAAGTGGAAATCTGGCCTTTTGATTTGCCACTGAAACAGTTTTATCACAAACAATTTGGAGTACCTAATTGGGCCTCGTGGCTGCACCCCAATATTAAGCCTAATGATTTTTAAGTGAAAATATGGCCTTTTAGTTTACTACTGAACACACATTTTTATCACACATGATTTGAAGTAGCTAATTAGGCCTCGTGGCTGCACCCTAATATTAGGCCTAACGATTTTTAAGATTTTTTAGTAGAAATCTGGCCTCCTGATTTGCCACTGAAACAGTTTATCACAAACGACTTAGATTAGCTCATTGGCCCTTTAGGCTGCACCTCAATGTTAGGCCTAATAATATTTAAGTGGAAATCTGATCTTCTGATTTGCCAATGAAACATAAATGATTTGGAGTAGTTAATTGGGCCTCGAGGCTGCACCCCTAAAGTAGGACTAATGATTTTTACGTGATATCTGACCTTCTGATTTGCCACTGATGCACAGTTTTATCTCAAATCATTTGAATTAGCTTATTGGCCCATTATGGTTGTCAGGTCCATGCATTCCTACATGAACAGTTTCCTGGAAAGTGGATAGGTCCTCGTGGGCCAGATGAATGGCCATCAAGGTCTCCCGTTCTGAGCCCGTTAGAGTTTTTTCTTTGGGGTCATCTGAAGGCAATTGTCAATGCAATGAAGATACGAGATGTGCAGCATCTGAAACAGTGGATACTGGAAGCTTGTGCTAGCATTTCTTCAGTGGTGTTGCTTAGAGTCCAGCTTCTTAGTCAATTAGCAAAGGCATTCAATCCAATAGATCTGCACACCTCCACACACAGACATGTGTGAGACAAACAGGTCTCATTTTATAAAGTGAACCACCTCCCAGGAGTGGAGATATGGTGAGCAGCCATCTCTCTCTCAATTCCTCAGCTGCTCATAATCAACTTGTCATGGCCGATTAACCCCTTTTAGTACCATATGCATTACAGTATTACTTAAGGTTTATCCCCCATCCACTAGTGTTTTACAGCCAAGTTGCACATCGTTAAAAACAATCAGTTTCATTTCAAGCGCGCAGACAATCCCTGGTGTTTTGAAGTAATGTGGGGATAATGTCAGAAGAAGTGCATAATTGGTTGTCATCAGCATACACATGGTACTAAGATCCAAATCTGCTGATGATTTGTCCAACAGCAGTGGTGCATATAGAGAAGAGGTGGGAGTCCAAGACTGGTCACTGAGAAAACCCAACTATAAGTGGAAGAGGAGGGGAAGAAGAGTCGATAATTGATACACCGAAGGAGCGGTTAAAGAGGTAAGAAGTGAATCAAGAGAGAATGGTGTCCTTGAGGCTTATAGAGCGGAACATAATGAGGAGGAGCTGGTAATCCACAGTGTAAAATGCTGCAGAGAGAACCAGGAGAATCAGCAGGCAGTAGTGGCCATTAGATTTACTTTTAGTAGATCATTAGAAAAATTAGTTCCAGTAGAGTGTAAATAGCACAAATCAGATTCTAGAGGGCCAAGAAGAAAGTTATCTGAGAAATATTGAATTAGTCGAGAGTGGACCAAGCATTCCAAGAATTTAAATATAAAGGAGAGAATAGAGACAGGTTTCTAGTTGGAAGCACAATTCTGGTCGAGGTATGTTTTTTTTAATAATAGTGTTATGATGGCATGTTTGAAAGAGGAGGTAAAGATACCAGAAGAAAGAGAGATATTAAACATTTTAGTTAGGTGGACATGGACAGCCAGGGAAAGGAACTGATGGAGATGTGAGGGAATAGAGTCACTCTTGCAGGTTTTAAGAGAAGAAGATGTGAAAGATTTGTAGCCTCTTCTTGTGACCAGTTCAAAGATGGAAAGTGATCTTGAGGTGTAGGTAGGAGTGGGATCCATGATATTAGGGGATTGCAATATATTTTCCTGTTGGACATGATAATTTTTTTTCCTTTAACCCCTCTCTGACATTAGAAGTACTATCCCATCTAGGTGACCTGGGCCTATCTGACCCTCGACGGGATAGTACGTCATATGCGATCAGCCGCGCTCACGGGGGGCCCTTCAGTGATCACCGTAAAAAAAAAAAAAGCGAGGCAAAAAACAACGCTTTATTATCATACTGCCGAACAAACATAAATAACACGTGATCAAAAAGACAGATATAAATAACCATGGTACCGCTGAAAACTTAATCTTGTCCCACAAAAAACGAGCTGCCATATTGCATCATCAGCAAAAAAATTAAAAAGTTATAGTCCTCAGAATAAAGCGATGCAAAAATAATTATTTTTTATATAAAATCTATTTTATCGTGTAAAAAGCGCCAAAACATAAAAACATGATATAAATGAGGTATCGCTGAAATCGTACTGACCTGAAAAATAAAACTGCTTTATCAATTTTATCAAACGTGGAATGGTATAAACACCTGCCCTAAAAGAAATTCACGAATTGCTGTTTTTTGTTCATTCTGCCTCACAAAAATTGGAATAAAAAGCGATCAAAAAATGCCACATGCCTGAAAATGGTACCAATAAAAATGTCAACTCATCCCGCAAAAAACAAGACCTCATATGACTCTGTAGACCAAAATAAGGAAAAATTAAAGCTCTCAAAATGTTGAGACGCAAAAACTTTTTGCAATAAAAAGTGTCTTTTAGTGTGTGACAGCTGCCAATCATAAAAATCTGCTAAAAAACCCTCTATAAAAGTAAATCAAATCCCCTTCATCACCCCATTAGTTAGGGAAAAATAATAAAATTTAAAAAAAATTATTTATTTCCATTTTCCAGTTAGGGTTAGTTTTAGGGTTGGGGCTAAAGTTAGGGTTAGGGTTGTGGATAAAGTTAGGGTTAGGGTTAGGGCTACAGTTAAGGTTGGGGCTACAGTTAGGGTTGGGGCTACAGTTAGGGTTAGGTTTTGGGCAGCACTTGGGGTTAGGGTTGGGGCAACAGCTAGGGTTAGGGTTGGGGCTAAAGTTTGGGTGAGGGTTGGGGCTAAAGTTAGGGTTACGGTTGTGATTAGGGTTAGTGTTGGGATTAAGGTTGGGGCTACAGTTAGGATTAGGATTAAAGTTAGGGTTAGGGTTGGGGCTAAAGTTAGGGTTAGGGTTGGGGCTAAAGTAAGGGTTAGGGTTGGGGCTAAAGTTAGGGTTAGGGTTTGGATTACATTTACAGATGGGATTAGGGTTGGGATTAGGGTTAGTTGTGTGTCAGGGTTAGGGGTGTGGTTAGGGTTATGGTTGGGATTAGGCTTAGGGATATGTTGGAGTTAAGTGTGTGGTTAGGGTTGGGATTAGGGGTAGGGGTGTGTTGGGGTTAAGGATGTGGTTGGGATTAGGATTAGGAGCATGTTCGGGTTAGGGTTGTGGTTAGGGTTAAGGTTAAGGTTGGGATTAGGGTTAGGGGTGTGTTTGGGTTAGGGTTTCAGTTAGACTTTTGGGGGTTTCCACTGTTTAGGCACATCAGGGGCTCTCCAAACGCGACATGGCATCCGATCTCAATTTCAGCCAATTCTGCGTTGAAAAAGTAAAACAGTGCTCCTTCCCTTCCGAGCTCTCCCGTGCACAAAAACAGGGGTTTACCCCAATATTTGGGGTATCAGTGTACTTAGGACAAATTGGACAACAACGTTTGGGGTGCAATTTCTCGGGTTACACTTGAAAAAATAAAAATTTGGGGTGCTACAAAATCATTTTTGTGGGAAAAAATGATTTTTTATTTTCACGACTCTGCGTTATAAACTGTAGTGAAACACTTGGGGGTTCAAAGTTCTCTCAACACAACTAGATAAGTTTCTTAGGGGGTCTAGTTTCCAACGTGGGGTCACTTGTGGGGGGTTTCTACTGTTTAGGTACATCAGGGGCTCTGCAAACGCAATGTGATGAATGCAGACCATTCCATCTAAGTTTGCATTCCAAACAGCGCTCCTTCCCTTCTGAGCTCTGCCATGCGCCCAAACGGTGGTTCTCCCTCACATATGGGGTATCAGTTTACTCAGGACAAATTGGACAACAACTTTTGGGGTCCAATTTCTCCTGTTACTCTTGGGAAAATACAAAACTGGGGGCTAAAATATAGTTTTCGTGAAAAACAAATAATTTTTATTTTCACGGCTCTGCATTTTAAACTGCAGTGAAACACTTGGGGGTTCAAAGTTCTCTCAACACAACTAGATAAGTTTCTTAGGGGGTCTAGTTTCCAATATGGGGTCAATTGTGGGGGGTTTCAATGTTTAGGCCCTTCAAACACGACATGGTGTCCTATCTCAATTCCAGTCAATTTTGCATTGGAAAGTCAAACGGCGCTCCTTCCCTTCTGAGCTCTGCCATGCACCCAAACAGTGGTTCACCCCCACATATGGGGTATCATCGTACTCAGGACAAATTGCACAAAAACTTTTGTGGTCCAATTTCTCCTGTTACCCTTGGTAAAATAAAACAAATTGGAGCTAAATTAAATTTTTTTTGTGAAAAAAGGTTAGATGTTCATTCCAAAAATTCCTGTGAAACACCTGAAGGGTTAATAAACTTCTTGAATGTGGTTTTGAGCACCTTGAGGGGTGCAGTTTTTAGAATGGTGTGACACTTGGGTATTTTCTATCATATATACCCCTCAAAGAGCATAAAAATTCAAAGTTGGAAAATTGTGAATTTTTAAAAATGTTTGCCAAAATGTTTGTTTTTTCACAAATAAACGCAGGTAATATCAAATTTTTTTTTACCACTAACATGAAGTACAATATGTCCTAGAAAATAATGTCAAAATCACTGGGATCCATTGAAGTGTTCCAGAGTTATAACCTCATAAAGGGACAGTGGCCAGAATTGTAAAAACTGGCCCGGTCATTAACGTGCAATCCGCCCTTGGGGGTAAAGGGGTTACATGAGTGGTCAGGTCATCAGTGCTAAGGTTGGTAATTAGGGCCTGAACCTTAGGACTGAGGAAAGAGTGAAAAATGTGAAATAGTATTTTAGGATTGATGGATAGTGGAGGGGTGATAAGTGTGTTAAAGAATGCTTGTTTGGAGAGGTGAAGGGCAGAGTTATATTTTTTAATCCTAATCTTATAATGGACAAAATCTTCTTCCAAAAGGGATTTTCTCCTCAAATTTATGCTTGCAGCGCTTTCCAGGGTTGCCACCATCTGTGCTAGGGTGTTCTGAGTAAGGATGTAGATTCATCAAGGGACTTTTCTTGTCTTTTATGATAAAGTGTCAAAGCCAAATTGGGACATGAGAGGGAAGAGATTGAGATTAACAATGATAGTAAATTGTTTATAAGTTGGTAGGTATTGATGGCTATTCTATTTCTGTAAGTTTGGTAAGTAGGGTTTTCCTGAGTGGGGCAATACTTATTTATAAAGAATGAAAGAAGGTTGTGGTCAGAGAGCAGGAGAGGAGAGTTAGTAAAGTCATACACCGAGCAGCCAGGAGAAGATCCGGTCCAGTGCATTCTTGTCTTCATACACTAAAAAGTTAGAAAACTGTGAATGGCCAAGAGAGGAGGTTAGAGGCAAAATATGAGTTGAGTGGCAGATCGTGAAAGCAAATCATCAAAGGGCATGTTAAAGTTGCCCAAGATAAGAGAGAGAGAGTCCCAGAATAATACATGTGAGCCCGCATCTTTCCCAGCTAATAATGGTTGATTTAATTAGCCATCATGTGCCTTTAACAGCCGTGGGTGAAGCGGAGCTCTGCTTGCAGCTATTAACCTGTTAAATCCCACTGTCAATTTCTGACAAATGCATTTACCACTTGGGGACGTGTCATTCCACACTCCCATCGGCGGGACCTTAATGTGATTGCACTGGCATGATAGGCAGGTATCTGCTGATGAGCCCTATGCCTGTCATTATTTTCCTCCTGTGAAAACCAGCCCATAGATCACATTCATATGAGATTGTGATTTTCACTATACATAGCAAATGATCGTAGCTTCAAGTCACCTAAGGGGACTAGTGAAAAAAGTAAAAATTGAGAATTTTTTTTAAAAAAATATGAAAAAAAAGTTGAAATCACCATCCTTTTGACCTATTAAAAATACAACTAAAAATGTATACACATATTTAGTATTGCTGCACTCGTAAAAGTCCAATGTATCAAAATATAAATTAAATTAAGCCAATCTGTCAAAGACATAATGAGAAAAAAAATAAAAACAATAAAATTATGGGTTTTTATGTTGTCACAGCATTGCAATAAAATGCAATAAGAGGCAATCAAAATATTATATCTAACCCAAAATGTTATCTGTAAAAAGTCAGCTGAGAGTGAACAAAATAAGTCCCCACACAACACCATATTCTGAAAAATGAAAACAGTATCTTTTTGCAAATTTCCCCCTAAAAATGTCACCAATTAAAGAAAAAAAAAACACGTTTGATATCTGTGAACTCATATGGACGTGGAGAATCATATTTAAAAGTTATTTTTACCATATAGTGAGCATGAAAATAATACATCCAAAACTACAATTGCTTAATTTCACTATTCTTTTGCAATTTCAAAGCACTTGGAATTTTGTTTCCCACTTGACTGTACACTATGTGGTGGAATTAATTATGTCAGAAAAATAATATAAGCCCTTAGATGGCTATATTGCAGGAGAAATAGAAAAAAGTTATGGTTCATGGAATAAGAGGATGAAAAAACAAAAATAAAAAAAAAGATGGAAAATCGCCATGTCATGAAGGGAATAAGGAGGGTCTATGTTTTGGAAGATGTCTCCTGCAATTAAGAAAATGAGAAAAAACAGAGAAAGCAGAAGATTCAGTGATTTGTAAGAGCATTTTTGTGTTGTATGACGGTAGTGGATGGATTCGTGTAATTTTGGAATGTAAAAAGCGCATATGAGCTGAACACAGGAGAGGGGAGGAGAGAAAAACTGATTCAGATGGAGTGCACTGAGTGTGTGAAAGTGTGACAGCCCAGGGTCCTGGTTGTCACAGTGGCATTGCATTCCTCATGGGTAGCATGATGTCATGCTTGGAAGCGAAGGAAGATCTTCTTTATCAGGTAATCACAAACATACAACATGTTCACTATCCAGGCCAGAAGGGGGAGCTCTGAACCCGGTTTTCAGGGGAACTTCCCTATATATATATTCTGTTCTGAAGGGAAAGTCAGTCAGTTCCTGTCAGAGAGACAGAGAGCAGAGAAAGCAGTCAGAAGGATTGAAGGGGCCATGCAGCCAGAGGTGCTGCAGCTCCGGAGAAAGAGAACACAGAGAGAAGAACACATTGTAGAGAGCGTGCAGGAGAGCGAAGCACAGGAGAGTGACAACTGGGGAGAATAGCTGTGACTGGGCTACCTCCCTACAGAGCGCAGATTCCAGTAGCTGGAAGACCAAGGTTGTGTCGGACTCTAGGAGGCACAGCAAAAACGAGCAGGACAGCTGTACTACATGTAACATGTCCACCCTAATACCCAGGAGACACAGTGGCGCATAGAGTCTGGATCGTGAAAGAGTCCCGAGTAAAAAGGCTTGAGCCATCTGTCATACGGGTTTGTATTCCACCTTTATGGAAAAGAGAGAGAACTGTGAGGACCTTGACAGAAGCCATAGGCAGCAAGGAACTACACCATCGAGCTAGTAGGAAGGCTCTTAATTCCACCTGGTAAAGGGGACTCTTAACACTAGGACTACTGGTATAGTAATTTTGACTACTTACTTGCAGTGGTTCTAGTCAGGGTTCACAAGTCCAGTAGTCCTAGTGTTAAACTGTGCACAGGGGGAATCTCGAACCACCTATGCTGCAGTCTCTCATTCTCTTCCAGCCGCAGTGGAGCCTGCCAGGCTTCTTGGCTCCACTTGGCCCTGTGTTGCCTCACACAGGTAATGCTCTGCAGGGCTGTCTCCTTTGCCTGCTTGCAAGACCAAACTGACACACCCAAATCCTTCCTGCAGGGTTTTTCTCAAACTGCAATCTGTGGCCATAGATGTTAGGTGTTGAGTTCCCGCCGCTACACAGGGGGAATCTTGAACCACCTCCGCTGCGGGCTCTCATTCTCCTCCAGCCGCAGTGGAGCCTACTCAGCAGAGACGTCGGTCCCAGCACCTTGCTCAGACAGATACTGCGAGTTTGGTTACTGCTGGCCTTCCAGGTTCAGCCATTATAACAGTACTGTTCAGCAGCGAGCAGGCGCTCCTGGTACTAAGTCCTGCTTTTCTCTTTCTGAGCATGCCCAAGGGAAGACCTCTCATTGGAGGTCGGGGGTCACACGCTCAGGTCCTGTAGCAGCCCCTATTGGTCCACTAGGAAGATCCTGGAGAGCTACAGCTATAAAAGGTTTGCATGGCTGCACGGCCATGTGCTAGTATAAATCTGTTATCGTGTGTGTGTTTGTGTGCCTGTTCTGGTGATTGCTCCTTAATCATTCCCATTCCTAGTGATGTTGAATGCTCGTGAATGTTGGCGTTAACTAGCGCCTGACAGGGCTAATCTATACACAAGAGCACGATCTGTACTGCATCTATCCAGCAGTGGCCGCCAATGCAGTGCTGTATGCACTGTGTACGGCTATCTTCAATTACTCCTGACAATCGGTCAGTGTAAGGTGGGAACTCCCGCTCGATCTCTGCATCTGACTCAGGGCATTCTCAGGTGCAGGCTCAAAGCCACCGAGGGTCAGAGCAGGATCAAGCACCAGCATAGTGGGGGTGAACTGCAGGGATCCCACTAGTATTAATTTGCTGCTCCCTGTGACAGCTAACAGTGCACATCGTTTCGTTGCTTCCCTGCAACTCTGTGAAGCAACAGAGTTCTCTCCTGTACAGACCAGGTGATGGAACCCTGTCTATTCTAGTGTAGTACCGCCATATAGTGCCGCCATTACCTAGCAGCAGGTTCCACTCCTGCACGGTGGACCCCAGGCTACTTACGCACCTTTACTATCGTTATATTTACTTGGTGCATTCCGCCAGCCCTAACAATAGATCACTTGTAAGACCCGGCCTTGAAGAAACGGTCCGGACCCACTTTCTTCCTTTAGTCAGTTTAAAAAATAAAAGCCCATACCAGCTTTTCCTGAACAATGCCCTAATCAAATAGCTTGACCAGGTCCATGCTTACTTTTATTTTGCCCTGTGACTCACAGGCGTCCTGCTGTGACCACAAGGCACTCCAGCAGGTCTAAAAGGACTCCGTCCGCATCCTGGAAGATACATATCGACCCTTGCATGTGACATCGGTCACTACCTCACAGTATATACATTTTGAAGCACAAGTGAACATTTTAAAGTGCAGTGTAAACTTATAGGGAAATGTTTGATTAGATCTAAGTCTAATTCAACTCATTAACAATCAACTGACTTAAGAGAGCAGGAGGCAATAAGATGCAAAGTCAAACAAACAAGCTTGAAGCACAACATAAAGTCTATTGAACAAGTTAGATAACCTTACAGCATTTGTGAACAAAATACAGTACAATGAAATGAACATGTACAATTGAGATAGGCAAAGATGGACGTGAATATTCAGGCTTATAATGGTGAATACAGCAGATAAAACTAACTTGTACTTCAGAAAGACTGTGCAGCATACATTAAGAAGTCAAAGTAACCATAAAAAATGTATATTATTTTCCTTACAGTCATTTTTGTGTTGTTCTTGCTGTTTTCAGGTTTTTCTATTTGGACTGCATCATCTTTGGTAAACTGTGTTGTACAGGCATAGAATCCATATCTATAATAAAATGGTTTAGGGTAGAGTTTGTTAAAATACAAAACTTTTATTATTTTTATCACTTTTAGTGTTAGTAAAGGAGTTATCTGTTAGATATATTTTCATTACTATCTCTAGAGATTGGTGTTAGCTGGGTATTGTTTTTTGACTCCCCTTTACTAACTTTTCAGTACCAAACATGCCTGCAGTACTGGGAAGAATGTGGTCACCTTCAAAAGCAGACCATCTGATGTGATAGTCTTGACCTGGTACAGTCACAAACTATATTTTGGGGATGAGAAGAAAACAATACCCAAGGATGTTTCCAGCTCAATAGTTTTATTCAGGTGCTGGTTATGAAAATGTAGGGAAATATAAAGAAAATGTCATGATCCAGTCCTGAGTTTGTTTTCAGCTGTCTTGTCTCTGGACGGGTCATGTGGGAGTTAATCCCCTCTGCCTCACTCTGAAGCTGGCTGAGCTATTTAAGTCCTCTGCAGCCTGTGGGCCAGTGTCAGCTGTAGTTCATGCTGCACAGCTTGAGCACCTGACCTGTATACTTGTACTAGTGTTCCTTTTGCCTCTGACTGCCTGTACCCATTTATGACTTGTTCTGACCTCTGGCTTGTACCCCGACTTCCTCTTACGTCTCACATTTTGGTTACCACATTCCCAGTAGGCTCTGATTTCTTGTTTATCCCTGACTATTCCTCTGACTCCCCCTGTGTACTGCGCTGACCTCTCTGTGGATGACCTTGGCTTGTCTGACTTCGATTTCATTACCTGTGGCACCTGTGTTGCTGTTCAGTGTTGCTACGCTGTGTGAACAACCTTTCTTCCCCCACCAGAACCCCCTGGTGGAGGTTGCACTATACTGCACTGCAGCAGCACATTACAGAAAATAAATATATTAGATTGTTTCATATGTCAGCATTCATAGTGTATTAGCTGTAAAACGTAAACAGAAGCTCAGAACAGAAGTATACACAAATTACCACTTCTGTTAAAAAGGAACTGCAATTAAATGGCAGCAATATAGTAGATTTTGAATAAATCATTACTTGAAAAAGCAAAAAATTGCGTGGGTTCACCACATTTTAGATTACTGCAGATCACAGAAAGTCAGATAAAATGATACTTTGATATCTGCAAACCAAAGCTTTATTCCAGGAAAATCTGTGTTTTTCTTAACATGAAAACAAGCTGTTAAGATGGATGGGCCAGACACAGCTCTTAGCTCTCTCAGCTCTTTTTTTAAATGAAAGGGGAGTTACCAATGTGAGATACATGCATATACTGTAGATCAAGAGTGCAGTCAGTCATTACATGTCTTATACTGGTAATGTCATCTTTCTTTTAAAATAATCTCTGCAGGCAGATTTTCATGGAGATCTGTGCCTGGCCCAAAGATTTTAGCAGCTCATGTACATTATTAGAGAAACATGGATTTCTCAGCAATAAAACTTCCTATTGCAGATATCAAGGTCCACAAATAAGAAAGGAAAACATGATAACCTCAACAACACAAAAATTGTTTTTTTTATCAGACGTTTTTATCCAAGAGTGAGAGAATGTGTGGAAGGTTTAGAGTAATCTGCAAACTCCTTTAATCTTAACATAGTAACATAGTTAGTAAGGCTGAAAAAAGACATTTGTCCATCCAGTTCAGCCTATAAATCTTCCCCATTAGACTCCATTAACACATCTGTTTGGAGTGACAGTGTGCTTGTTCAATTATCTGTTGCACAGCATTCAGACTCATTGAGCATGCCCTATTCTGATCCTCAAAATCAAAATGTCCAACTAGGGCATGCTTTGAGTCTCATGGATTTCACATGTGGATCCGTGATTTTCCCAGAATTGTGAATTGATCCATTAAATTCTATCCTATTCTGATCTTGAAAATCAAAATGTCTGAGTAGATCTCATGAATCTGACATTTGGATTCATGTTCTCACAAAATTGTGAATCAATCCAGGAAAGTCTTTTTGTCCGAGTAATAAAAAAAAACTGGCAGCACTTTGACATTTCACACAACTGTGTAAGTGTGAACGTTTGCCTAACTTTTACACTTTATAATACCAACACTAAATACAGCTTGTTGAAATAATTATCATTAACTTGCCTCAAAATAAATGATATCTTAAAAAGATGAAGGCATAATTTTTGCAAATCATGATGATATCCTTTTTTCTTTTCTTCTCTGAACAGTAAGTAGACCACAGCAGGACCAAATGCTGCACAAATATGTTGTTAAATAAATTCACATGGTTTACCGTTAGTTATTAACAATATAATTAATTTATAGAATTTATTATATTGTTAAAGATTAATTAGAATTACTAAGCTTTATAATAAATTGCTGATATTAAGTTCTAAATGCTAAACACACATTGGAAAGTGACTATGAATTTACAGTTTTCAAGAATTAATTCTTACTAAAACAAAATATGCATGCAGACGATATATCAAAGTCTTTCTTATATATTACTGTTTAAAGAGTTATTGTTTTCCCTGTTTTTTTATATTTCATCATAACCCTCAAAATGCCAAACGAATAACTGTTATTAAATAATTTTCTACAATTTTTTTTTAATTATGTTGTTAACATTGTGAATTTTTCAACCACCATACAAGATTTGGATTAGATATATAAGTCTCAAGGCACGGTACACTTACAAAGTCTCAGAAGAGGGGGTACCATAACCACCAATGTGCACGAACGGAAAATGCGACGGACAAATCGGTAATTGAAATGAAACCCAGAGAAAAAACAAAGTAATGCCCAATAATAAGGTATAACAAAATTTATGAAAACATATTTGTCAATATGAGAGAGTGGGAAAAAATACCAAAATGGGCACTACGCCAGGGACATACAAAATCAAGAAAAGTGACATCCATGAAATACATATTAGCAATCAGTATAGCTTCAATAAAAATACAATATATTTGTATATATGACAAAAATCAGTACAATGAGGAATAAGCCAAGAAAAATACCAAGATGTAAAAATTTAAAATTAATAAAGTGCATGTGCATTATTAATATGGTGGCTAAACCAAAAATCAGAGAATTTAATGTGTAATACCACAATCAATCAATGTGATGAAAGTATAACTCACACAAATGTGCTACAGAAAGAGGGGGAAGGAAAAAAGCCACCTGGTATTTACCTGCTACAGTTAGAAGCAGTCCCTGGGATGCGCCCTGCCCCGACGCGTGTTTCGGCATCTGACTTCATCAGAGGGGTTGAAGGTAGATGCAGAAATGCACGTCGGGGCAGGGCGCATCCCAGAGACTGCTTCTAACTAAAGCAGGTAAATACCAAGTGGCTTTTTTCCTTCCCCCTCTTTCAGTAGCAGCCTCTATCATCTCTGGGGAAATATGTACATGTGTGTTTTTTTAGCTTGTCACCAACATTGAACTGAACTTACTCTACTGTTTGATATGATTTATAGGGGAAAAATGCCCCGACAGTGTATCAATCATCTGAACAGATTCTGATATGTGTGTGGTTCTTTTACACCAAAAAAACAATCACTCATGATATTAAAATGATGTACCAGATGCACTTTAAGTGTCCACTTGGTGATCAAGACAAAAGCTTGGCCCCTCATGTGATATGCTCAAGTTGTTCAAATGGTCTTCATGACTGGTTGAATATGAGAAAAGTGGCTATGCCATTTGCTGTTCCCATGATTTGAAGAGAACCCAAAAATCATACTGATGCTACTTTTGTTTTTTCAAACTGAAGGGCTTTTCTACAAAGGACAAATGTAAGATTAATTACCCTGAACTTGAATATACGATTAGGCCAGTTCCATATGATGGCACCTTGACAGTTCCTTTACCACCATTGTCTGGATTAGATGAAAATGAAATAGAATATGAAGACGATGGAGCTCAATTTACTGGCAAAGACATGGAGACCTCCAGTCAAGATGAGTATGTACCTGATGGAGCAGCTGAACAGCCAGAACGCTTTACTCAACATGAATTAAATGATCTCATCAGAGTCCTTCCATTGTCAAAAGATAAAGCTGAACTTCTTGCGTCTAGGTTGAAACAGTAGAATCTTCTTCATGATGATGTCAAAGTGTGTTATTATCGAAAGAAAAGTAACACTTCAACACAATTTTTCTCAGTTGATGGACCAATGGTGTACTGTAACAATGTGAATGGCCTCTAAAGAACTGAATCAAGAGTATTTTGTTGCAGATTGGCGATTGTTTATTGACTCATCCCAGAGAAGTTTGAAAGCAGTGTTACTTCACAATGGAAATATGAAACCATCAAACCCTATTGCTCACTCGTGTCATCTAAAAGAAACTTATGAAAATCTGTCAGTTTGTTTGGATGCTATACAATATCAGCATCATCAATGGAATATCAGTGGAGATTTTAAAGTAATTGAGGTGCAAGTGCAAGGAGGTTTCACAAAATATTGCTGCTTATTGTGTTTCTAGGGTATCCTTTAGCATCCATAACAGCGTTGTACCTCCTTGACATTGATATAGCAAGACTTCTCAGGTTCTCTGTGGTTATAACATGGTGCCATGAACTGATAACAGCTGAAATCAATTTCTGTTTGTTGCACAAAAAAATATTTAGAATTGAGAGTCAGTGGTTGATACCTTTTATTGGCTAGCTGAAAAGATGGCAACAAATTGCAGGCTTTCAACACTACCCAGGTCTCTTCATCAGGCAAACACTAAAAGAAATTCTGAAGACAGAAAAAAAGCATGGATAAGACAGGTGACATGAGGCAGAATTACCATGAGTTATAAGTAGTGTTGAGCATTCCGATACTGCAAGTATTGGGTATCGGCCGATACTTGCTGTATTGGAATTCCGATACCGAGTTCCGATATTTTTGTGATATCGGAAATCGGTATCGCAGTGTGCGGTGCGGGTCTGAAGAACCCTGGCTGTCACCGCTGCAAGCGTCCGCCTCCGTTCCTGGAACTGTAGTGAGTGAAGGACCTTTGATGACGTCGCGGTCAGGTGACCAGCCACCTGACCGTGATGTCATGAAAGGTCCTTCACTCTCTGCAATTCTCAGGAACGGAGGCAGACGCTTGCAGCGGTGACAGCCAGGGTTCGTCGGAGGGGTGAGTATAGCCATATTTTTTAATTTTATTCTTTATTTTTTACATTAATATGGATCCCAGGGCCTGAAGGAGAGTTTCCTCTCCTTCAGACCCTGGGAACCATCGAGGATACATTCCAATATTTGTGTCCCATTGACTTGTATTGGTATCGGGTATCGGTATCGGCGAGATCCGATATTTTGCCGGTATCGGCCAATACCAGATTTGGATTGTAGGTAACTACTAGACGTACCCAGCTATTTTCTTCATTAGCTTTGTAATGTGGCAGGTGATTCCTTGATATTCTGGTGGCTCTTGTAATCTGGTTTTCAATTGTTCTTGGACGGTAGCAAGATATTTATCTTTCCTGTTTGTTGCTCAGTCAATTACAAGAAACCAATCTCATTAATCTTGAATTCAGATTTTCGAAATCATTCAGATCAGGACTGATTCCCGGCCATGAAAGCACAGAAATTTGTTTGCTTTCAAACTATTATGGACATTGCCTTGCAATGTGACATGGTGCTCCATCTTGATGAAAAATTTCGGTCTGTTCCTTGCCAAGGTCACAAATTGATGGGATGAGCTTTGGTTTAAGGACATCATGAATATATTTTGAATCATTTACAGTTCCCTCAAGACCTGTATTCTCCCAATTCCATGTCAGGACTTACAGACCCATATCATAAGACTTTCAGGATGTTTTATTGTAGCTGTCAAACACTCTGGAAGACAGTCTTTATTTGGCCTTCTACAAACATAACACACTCAATCACTACCTCCTCAGAAAATGTGCATCTATAAGATGTGCCAATTCTGGCACTTAGCTTTACTCTTCCCACTTGCCCTGTAGGGGTGGCAAGAGAGGTGATAGCTGGGGGATTGATGTCACCTTTGTATTGTCACTTGACATCAAGCCCCGAGTAATGGAGAGGCATCAATAAGATGCCCCCGTTTCAAACACCATAGTCATATCGATTAAAAACACACACACATAGAAAAAAGTCCTTTAATTTAAATAATGGCACAGACTCCTTTTAGAAATCTTAATTAAACCATACTAACGACCTTGGTTATTCCACTGGCGCCATCGTCTTCTGCTCAAGAGTTAAAATAATAAACAACCATATTTCTCACCTTTCCGCAGAGAAGATGATTATCCATTTGTCCAATGATGGGTATAGCCCTGCTACATCTAGATGGCAGGCTGCATAGTTTCATGATACAACCATACAGCCTATCATCCAGAGTCACCACAAGAAAAATTCAGTGAAAGCAGTCCAGATCAATATATATATATAATTACAAAAATGAATTTATTAATAATAGTACAAGACAATGGAAGATAACAAGGCTAAAAAGTGACAGATAATGCCGCATACATAGGGGCGGTAATTACAGCATTGAGATCCCTAATTGTCCAAAAGAGTAGATATAATGAGTAGTTTAAGTCATGTGCGCAAATATTAAGATCAAGTAAACATACCGGATATTCAAGTAAGGGGCTCCCACGCTGTCTCTCGCCCACCCGATGCACGTTTCGGAGATTTCCTTCCTCAGGGGGTGTGATGTGATGAACCGCAAAGATTATTTATAGCTAACCCACCCGGAAGTGTGTGTACGAGCAGCAGATAGAATCTCCCCACCCACATCCCGGCGTCATCACCAACCTATGACACAGGCTCACATGGGGCCCCATGTGACCAAAACGTTAGACAGCGGGCGGTGCCAGAGAGGTAAAGCGGGACGAAGCTGCTCCACACACCCAGGTAACCATTTAACTGTGGGCAAGCAGTCAGAACTGTTAACCAATGGCGCTTATACTGCTGTGCACAGCGATATTAAATGTACACAGATTGCATACAAATATAGCTACATATAAAGAGGGGATCATCAGATATATCACAAGACCAAATGTCTATAAACAAATATATATGTAGTATATTTTCTGTACACACAGCAACAAGAAGAGCTATGTGTAAGATAGCATATACTGTATGTGATACATCTAAGCAGTATTGCATATATCAATACATAATTAACACTATTGCGATTCATATAGCCAATACAA
This sequence comes from Ranitomeya imitator, assembly GCF_032444005.1. Taxonomy (NCBI): domain Eukaryota; kingdom Metazoa; phylum Chordata; class Amphibia; order Anura; family Dendrobatidae; genus Ranitomeya; species Ranitomeya imitator. The sequence continues at coordinate 637,992,759 of NC_091284.1, forward strand.
ATATAACACGGGTCGCACAAAATGCTAAATAGATATATTAAAGAGTAATACAATTATGCAAAACGACATAACAATTTTTAATCACATATGCAAACAGTATGCCCAGATAGCAGGCTAGAAAATATAACATAAGAATCTGTAATTGATGAAATGATCCTCTTGTAGATTCAAAGATACCATCACGGCCATGTGGTAATCAAAATGTCACTAGAATATAAATATACAAAGATTAAAATACATAGAAAAATATATAAAAATAGATGTGAAAACCCGCACTTATTGATGCGCATCAAGCGGCGGACTTCAGAAAAGGGATAAAAGACAAGCACTCATTGAGACCAAAGGCCCGCTCCAGGTGCTTTCAGAAAGACCCTGGGAGTTCACAGCCAATTAACTCACTTTACCTATCTGACTTTTGCCGAGCACCTTGGGAAATTTTCCCATGGCGCTCACACTAATGTGAAATCGGTACAGGAAATGTCAGTGTCCTTGTGTTTAATATGTGTGGCAGCCATGTGCCACCTGTGTGCCACATGAGTACTACACGATGGAAGCCAGGGAAACAACGGTAGAGTAGGCATTGTTTCCCTGAGCTGGGTGCTGAAGATGACTCTAATCATTCTCTCCTGCTCTACCAGCAATCAGCACAAGAAGGGGAGAATCATGAGAGTTGCATTCAAGTGAGAACAATCAAAGTAAGAGGCAGCTTTTTGGACCATTGCTCTCATCATCCGACACCTGCTGCCACTAATAATAGGAGCAGCTGATTAGAGTATTTCTCACCTTCTGCCTGAAATATAAAAAAATAAATAAATAAGTGAAAAATCTGGTATGGGTTCCCCTGTATTTTCTATAAACAGCCAAGCAAAACTCACAGCAGGGGTCTACAACCCTCAGCTGTCAGCTTCAGCAAGACTGTTTGACAAGAATAGAGGGGTTCCCACACCATATTTTTTAATTATTTAAATACATAAATAAATAAAACATGTGGGGTCCACCCATTTTTGACAATCAGCCTTGCTAAATCAGACAGTTGAAGGCTGGTATTTTCAGGCTTGGAAGGGGCCATGGAAATTGACCCCCCAGGCATAAAATAGCAGCTCACAGCCACCCAAAATAGGCACATCTGTTAGATGCGCCAATTCTGGGGCTTTGCCCAGCTATTCCTACTTGCCCTATAGCGGTGGCAAGTGGGGTTCAAATTGTAGTGTTGATGTCACCTTTGTTTTGTCAGGTAACAGCAAGCCAATGGGTTAGTAATGGAGCCACTTCTATAAGACACCTATCCTACAGTTATATGGTAAATAAAGATACAGCCAGAATAAAGTCTTTTATTAGAAATAAAACAAAACACAGTTCTCCATTTTTATTTAATAATAACAATCACATTTATACACACCTATCACATTTATACACACCTAATGCCTAATTCCACTGAATCCCTCGTCTTCTTTAAGAAAATAAAAATAGAAAAACAACAATATCCCTCACCTGTCTGTCATTCTGTCCCACGTTGTAATCCATATCTCAGTGATGAATAGTTTTCAACCTGAATGGTGCCAAGATGTGACCGTCCAGGCTCAGAACAACTGGTGAATGAGCTGCTGTGAGCGCAGCCTCAGTGACCAACGGTGATGTCATAGAGGCTACCAATTAGTGAGGCTACGTTCCCAGCCAAAGTTGAACTGCGGTAGCCTTGGCCCAATGGGAAAAAGTCAGTGATGAGGTCACCACAGTTCAAGCTCAGTGACTTCACAGCAGATCACGGTGATAAATATTTTAATAAATACATGTACATTAAGCTGTACACACTGTATAATTGTATATGTCACTGCCAACTATATATCTATCTATATTATGCGTATTTACTGTATGTAATCCGTCTATTCTATCCTGTAGGATCCTGCTGTGATTTTACAGAACATGGTTTATATATATATATATATATATATATATATATATATATATATACAGACCAAAAGTTTGGACACACCTTCTCATTTAAAGATTTTTCTGTATGAAAATTGTACATTCACACTGAAGGCATCAAAACTATGAATTAACACATGTGGAATTATATACTTAACAAAAGAGTGTAAATCAACTGAAATTATGTCTTATATTCTAGGTTCTTCAAAGCAGCCATCTTTTGCTTTGGTGACTGCTTTACACACTCTTGGCATTTTCTTGATGAGCTTCAAGAGGTAGTCACCGGGAATGGTTGTCACTTCACAGGTGTGCCCTGTCAGGTTTAATAAGTGGGATTTCTTGACTTATAAATGGGGCTGGGACCATCAGGTGTGTTGTGCAGAAGTCTGGTGGATACACAGCTGATAGTCCTACTGAATAGCCTGTTAGAATTTGTGTTATGGCAAGAAAAAAGCAGCTAAGTAAAGAAAAACAAGTGTCCCCAAGTGCAGTGGCAAAAACCATCAAGCGCTACAAAAAAACTGGCTCACATGAGGACCGTCCCAGGAAAGAAAGACCAAGAGTCACCTCTGCTTCTGAGGATAAGTTTATCCGAGTCACCAGCCTCAGAAATCGCAGGTTAACAGCAGCTCAGATTAGAGACCAGGTCAATGCCACACAGAGTTCTAGCAGCAGACACATCTCTACAACTGTTAAAAGGAGACTTTGTGTAGCAGGCCCTCAGGTAAAACAGCTGCTAGGAAACCACTGCTAAGGACAGCAAACAAGCAGAAGAGACTTGTTTGGGCTAAAGAACACAAGGAATGGACATTAGACCAGTGGAAAACTGTGCTGGTCTGATGAGTCCAAATTTGAGATCTTTGGTTCCAACCACCATGTCTTTGTGCGACGCAGAAAAGGTGAACGGATGGACTCTACATGCCTGGTTTCCAATGTGAAGCATGGAGGAGGAGGTATGATGGTGTGGGGGTGCTTTGCTGGTGACACTGTTGGGTATTTATTCAAAATTGAAGGCATACTGAACCAGCATGGCTACCACAGCATCTTGCAGCGACATGCTATTCCATCCGGTTTGCGTTTAGTTGGACCATCATTTATTTTTCAACAGGACAATGACCCCAAACACACCTCCAGGCTGTGTAAGGGCTATTTGACCAAGAACGAGAGTGATGGGGTGCTACACCAGATGACCTGACCTCTATAGATGGTTGGGGTGAGCTGTACCGCAACCGAGTGAAGGCAAAAGGGCCAACAAGGGTTAAGTATCTCTGAGAACTCCTTCAAGATTGTTGGAAGACCATTCCTGGTGACTACCTCTTGAAGCTCATCAAGAGAATACCAAGAGTGTGCAAAGCAGTCATCAAAGCAAAAGGTGGCTACTTTGAAGAACCTAGAATATAAGACATAATTTCAGTTGTTTCACACTTTTTTGCTAAGTATATAATTCCACATGTGTTAATTCATAGTTTTGATGCATTCAGTGTGAATGTACAATTTTCATAGTCATGAAAATACAGAAAAATCTTTAAATGAGAAGGTGTGTCCAAACTTTTGGTCTGTACTGTATATATATATATATATATATATATATATACAGTGGGGCAAAAAAGTATTTAGTCAGTCAGCAATAGTGCAAGTTCCACCACTTAAAAAGATAAGAGGCGTCTGTAATTTACATCATAGGTAGACCTCAACTATGGGAGACAAACTGAGAAAAAAAAATCCAGAAAATCAAACTGTCTGTTTTTTTAACATTTTATTTGCATATTATGGTGGAAAATAAGTATTTGGTCAGAAACAAAATTTCATCTCAATACTTTGTAATATATCCTTTGTTGGCAATGACAGAGGTCAAACGTTTTCTGTAAGTCTTCACAAGGTTGCCACACACTGTTGTTGGTATGTTGGCCCATTCCTCCATGCAGATCTCCACTAGAGCAGTGATGTTTTTGGCTTTTCGCTTGGCAACACGGACTTTCAACTCCCTCCAAAGGTTTTCTATAGGGTTGAGATCTGGAGACTGGCTAGGCCACTCCAGGACCTTGAAATGCTTCTTACGAAGCCACTCCTTCGTTGCCCTGGCGGTGTGCTTTGGATCATTGTCATGTTGAAAGACACAGCCACGTTTCATCTTCAATGCCCTTGCTGATGGAAGGAGGTTTGCACTCAAAATCTCACGATACATGGCCCCATTCATTCTTTCATGTACCCGGATCAGTCGTCCTGGCCCCTTTGCAGAGAAACAGCCCCAAAGCATGATGTTTCCACCACCATGCTTTACAGTAGGTATGGTGTTTGATGGATGCAACTCAGTATTCTTTTTCCTCCAAACACGACAAGTTGTGTTTCTACCAAACAGTTCCAGTTTGGTTTCATCAGACCATAGGACATTCTCCCAAAACTCCTCTGGATCATCCAAATGCTCTCTAGCAAACTTCAGACGGGCCCGGACATGTACTGGCTTAAGCAGTGGGACACGGCTGGCACTGCAGGATCTGAGTCCATGGTGGCGTAGTGTGTTACTTATGGTAGGCCTTGTTACATTGGTCCCAGCTCTCTGCAGTTCATTCACTAGGCCCTCCCGCGTGGTTCTGGGATTTTTGCTCACCGTTCTTGTGATCATTCTGACCCCACAGGGTGGGATTTTGCGTGGAGCCCCAGATCGAGGGAGATTATCAGTGGTCTTGTATGTCTTCCATTTTCTAATTATTGCTCCCACTGTTGATTTTTTCACTCCAAGCTGGTTGGCTATTGCAGATTCAGTCTTCCCAGCCTGGTGCAGGGCTACAATTTTGTTTCTGATGTCCTTTGACAGCTCTTTGGTCTTCACCATAGTGGAGTTTGGAGTCAGACTGTTTGAGGGTGTGCACAGGTGTCTTTTTATACTGATAACAAGTTTAAACAGGTGCCATTACTACAGGTAATGAGTGGAGGAAAGAGGAGACTCTTAAAGAAGAAGTTACAGGTCTGTGAGAGCCAGAAATCTTGATTGTTTGTTTCTGACCAAATACTTATTTTCCACCATAATATGCAAATAAAATGTTAAAAAAACAGACAATGTGATTTTCTGGATTTTTTTTCTCAGTTTGTCTCCCATAGTTGAGGTCTACCTATGATGTAAATTACAGACGCCTCTCATCTTTTTAAGTGGTGGAACTTGCACTATTGCTGACTGACTAAATACTTTTTTGCCCCACTGTATATAAATATATTATATGTGTGTGTCACTGACATCTTTACATCTTTATATATACTTATTCTGTGTGTATTTACTCTATGTAATCTGTCTGCTCTATTCTATTCCATCCTGGGTTTCAATTGGCTGTAGGCCATAATCATCATCATAAACATAAATAAACACTTGGAATAGATCACATTGTTTGTAATGACTCTATATAATATATGAGTTTCTCTTTTTGTATTGAAGAACTGAAATAAATTAACTTTTTGATGGTATTCTAATTTTGTGAGAAGCACCTGCACATCTGTGAAAGTAAAACTGAATAATAAAAATCCAAATTTAATTATTAAGAGGTGTGTCCGAATACTTTTGAAAACATGGGTTTGAAATTAGGAAAGAAAAATCTTACATTTCTTGGAAAGTTGTGAACATTTTATTCAATCATTAAAAAGTGAGGTTAGTGGTATTTTATCATTTGTATTGTTTTACTTCCATAAGTTACTGACTAATGTCAAGGGTATATTTACACTCACTTAATGGAAGGTGAAAACAGAATTATTAACTAGACAGACTACGTATTATAATGTTACAAATGGATAATCTAACTTTGATGAAACAATAAAGCAAATGTAACTTCACTTCACATTTATTTAGTTTTAAAGTTCTAGTCTCCATGGAAAATTTTGTTAACATTTTAAAATGTGACACTCATTATTATCATTTCTGCAAGTACTTAAAATATCATATTGAATGTAGAAATGATAAAACAATTTTTTCATGTTCATTCCCTTGTGCATTTTTGGTTCCACAATTATTCCCATAGTAAATAGAATAAATTGAGGCAAGATATATTGGTGAGATATGTATGTTAGATGCCAAGCCAAGCTCTGCACAGCATGCCAGCTTAACAAAAAGTTATTGACAGCTCAGAACTTTGCTTTAGATTTATGAGAGCCAAAAATTTGATTCTCAGTGTATAACTTTTATGTCAATATGCATTTTGTGATGTGGAAGTTAATGGAAAAGCATATGCTCATTTTAATGCAAAAGATAATTTTCTACAATGCTTCTTTCCATTCTCATTCTACAAATACTTTGAATGCTTTCATCAAGGGACTTGGCAATTCATTTCTCCACAAATACTTAAGTCTCTTGTCATAAACAATGAAAAGCTATGTATTGCTATAAGAATTATCGTAGAAATAACTAGCACTATCAAATACACATTAAAATTTACTAACCACAATCCCTATTTATTTATTTTTATAAGCAGCTATAGTAATTTTCTAAGTTCAGCTTAAAAAATAAAAAATATTGGGCCTGATTCATTAAAATTGGCATTGTACACACCAGTTTTAATAATGAGCATGCAGGAGTATAGTGCATAAAAGTTTTCGAACTGCAAATCCAATCTCAAAATGATCAAATTTGTGTGAAACAGCACATTTTAGGAAATTTGACTGAAACTCAATTGTCCATGGTTTTATCCAGTCATCTCTACATTAGAACTCTCATCTCTGTCTAACAAAAAAACAAAAAGTGAAGCAGCACAATCATTGGTGTGTTTGGTGCAGGCCAACAAGATGTAAAACGACAATCTACATTAGAGAGATAGAAAAAAACAGCTCTGAACACCAGATTCCATGCAAAAAATGGGTAATTTATAGATGGCAATGTTTCAGCTCAAATAATGGTTTAACTGACTGATTTATATAGATACATCATATTAGCATAATTATACAAAATCAATAAATCAATCATAGTTTAATAAATCTATAAATATTGACTTGATAAAAATGCATTCAAATCCAGCTCACGTACAAAAAAATAAGGAAAATATGTGAAATAAGTGGTAAAAATTAATAAAATTGTAGAGATGAGTGATTCTTTTGAATATCAACTTTCCCAAAAAAGTTGATTTGCGGCAAAAAAATGCGCTCAAATTTCAATGCTGGACTGGTTGTAATTGTTCTTAAAATATTGGGTGTGAGAGAGAGACAGCACTTTACTGACCATAAGAACATATTCTTTACAGAGAGGACCCTGCTGACCATAAGAAATTACAATTTACAGGTGATTGAGAGAGAATTCCACTTATCATAACAGCTTACACTCTACAGGAGAGAGAGGATCCCTCTGACCGTAAGAATTTACACTTTAAAGAAGAGAGAGAGGACACGGCTGAGCATAAGAGCTTACACTCTGCAGAAGAGAGACGTATCTAGTGAATCTGGAGATGGCAAATGACTCTGCTGTACAAGCTGGGCTCTTCTGGGAACCTCTGATCTTTGATGGCCTAGGCACCATATAGAATATAAGCAAAAAGGCAATCATACAGTGGGGCAAAAAAGTATTTAGTCAGTCAGCAATAGTGCAAGTTCCACCACTTAAAAAGATGAGAGACGTCTGTAATTTACATCATAGGGAGACCTCAACTATGGGAGACAAACTGAGAAAAAAAAATCCAGAGAATCACATTGTCTGTTTTTTTAACATTTTATTTGCATATTATGGTGGAAAATAAGTATTTGGTCAGAAACAAAATTTCATCTCAATACTTTGTAATATATCCTTTGTTGGCAATGACAGAGGTCAAACGTTTTCTGTAAGTCTTCACAAGGTTGCCACACACTGTTGTTGGTATGTTGGCCCATTCCTCCATGCAGATCTCCTCTAGAGCAGTGATGTTTTTGGCTTTTCGCTTGGCAACACGGACTTTCAACTCCCTCCAAAGGTTTTCTATAGGGTTGAGATCTGGAGACTGGCTAGGCCACTCCAGGACCTTGAAATGCTTCTTACGAAGCCACTCCTTCGTTGCCCTGGCGGTGTGCTTTGGATCTTTGTCATGTTGAAAGACCCAGCCACGTTTCATCTTCAATGTCCTTGCTGATGGAAGGAGGTTTGCACTCAAAATCTCATGATACAGGGCCCCATTCATTCTTTCATGTACCCGGATCAGTCGTCCTGGCCCCTTTGCAGAGAAACAGCCCCAAAGCATGATGTTTCCACCACCATGCTTTACAGTAGGTATGGTGTTTGATGGATGCAACTCAGTATTCTTTTTCCTCCAAACACGACAAGTTGTGTTTCTACCAAACAGTTCCAGTTTGGTTTCATCAGACCATAGGACATTCTCCCAAAACTCCTATGGATCATCCAAATGCTCTCTAGCAAACTTCAGACGGGCCCGGACATGTACTGGCTTAAGCAGTGGGACACGTCTGGCACTGCAGGATCTGAGTCCATGGTGGCGTAGTGTGTTACTTATGGTAGGCCTTGTTACATTGGTCCCAGCTCTCTGCAGTTCATTCACTAGGTCCCCCCGCGTGGTTCTGGGATTTTTGCTCACCGTTCTTGTGATCATTCTGACCCCACGGGGTGGGATTTTGCGTGGAGCCCCAGATCGAGGGAGATTATCAGTGGTCTTGTATGTCTTCCATTTTCTAATTATTGCTCCCACTGTTGATTTCTTCACTCCAAGCTGGTTGGCTATTGCAGATTCAGTCTTCCCAGCCTGGTGCAGGGCTACAATTTTGTTTCTGGTGTCCTTTGACAGCTCTTTGGTCTTCACCATAGTGGAGTTTGGAGTCAGACTGTTTGAGGGTGTGCACAGGTGTCTTTTTATACTGATAACAAGTTTAAACAGGTGCCATTACTACAGGTAATGAGTGGAGGAAAGAGGAGACTCTTAAAGAAGCAGTTAATACAAGAGAAGATAGTATTCTGCTACAGATGGATCTGGATAAGTTGGAAACTTGGGCTGAAAGGTGGCAGATGAGGTTTAACAATGATAAATGTAAGGTTATACACATGGGAAGAGGGAATCAATATCACCATTACACACTGAACGGGAAACCACTGGGTAAATCTGACAGGGAGAAGGACTTGGGGATCCTAGTTAATGATAAACTTACCTGGAGCAGCCAGTGCCAGGCAGCAGCTGCCAAGGCAAACAGGATCATGGGGTGCATTAAAAGAGGTCTGGATACACATGATGAGAGCATTATACTGCCTCTGTACAAATCCCTAGTTAGACCGCACATGGAGTACTGTGTCCAGTTTTGGGCACCGGTGCTCAGGAAGGATATAATGGAACTAGAGAGAGTACAAAGGAGGGCAACAAAATTAATAAAGGGGATGGGAGAACTACAATACCCAGATAGATTAGCGAAATTAGGATTATTTAGTCTAGAAAAAAGACGACTGAGGGGCGATCTAATAACCATGTATAAGTATATAAGGGGACAATACAAATATCTCGCTGAGGATCTGTTTATACCAAGGAAGGTGACGGGCACAAGGGGGAGGAGAGAAGGTTTTTCCACCAACACAGAAGAGGATTCTTTACTGTTAGGGCAGTGAGAATCTGGAATTGCTTGCCTGAGGAGGTGGTGATGGCGAACTCAGTCGAGGGGTTCAAGAGAGGCCTGGATGTCTTCCTGGAGCAGAACAATATTGTATCATACAATTATTAGGTTCTGTAGAAGGACGTAGATCTGGGTATTTATTATGATGGAATATAGGCTGAACTGGATGGACAAATGTCTTTTTTCGGCCTTACTAACTATGTTACTATGTTACTATGTTAAGTTATAGGTCTGTGAGAGCCAGAAATCTTGATTGTTTGTTTCTGACCAAATACTTATTTTCCACCATAATATGCAAAAAAAAAATGATAAAAAAAAACAGACAATGTGATTTTCTGGATTTTTTTTTCTCAGTTTGTCTCCCATAGTTGAGGTCTACCTATGATGTAAATTACAGACGCCTCTCATCTTTTTAAGTGGTGGAACTTGCACTATTGCTGACTGACTAAATACTTTTTTGCCCCACTGTATATGATGGTTATAATTAGTGATGAGTAGGGTTGAGCGACCTTGACCTTTTTAGAGTCGAGCCGTGTTTCGCGAAACCCGACTATCTTAGAAGTCGAGTCGAGTGGAATCGGACGATTATCGCGAAAAGTCGGGTATCGCCCGAAACACGAAACCCAATGCAAGTCAATGGGGGAGCATAGTCGGCAGTGAGTGGAGGCCAGGAAAACACCTACACTGCCCATTTTAGTGGCAAAAACATCCATTCTTGTTAAAGAAGCTTGTCAATCGTAATTTACCTTATAATAATTGGAAGGCATTTGAAATTGGGGGTCATTTGGCTAAAGTTGTGGGGGGTAGGGCTGGTTCAAGTAATTAGTGGGCCCAGTAAATCTGGACCACGTCACGGCAGTGGAGCAGGGAGAGGTAAGTATTTCAACTTTGCAAGTGCTGTGATCCTGAGCAAACAGGGGGGGCCCACTCGTTGGCATTGGCACTGGCACAGGGCCCCTCAAAGTTCAGCGGTGTGTTTGCACGGCGGGGGCGCCTCCCACCGGCAGCAACACTTTTGCGTACTATGAGAGGCCCTGTGCCAGTGACGTCGCCAACTAGTATTCCTCCCCCCACCTGATGAAGGAACCTACACTTTCATCTGCACCTTCCTCTTTGTCCCCGTGTAAGGTGGTATGGTATGCGTGAAGAGGAACCTGACTTTCTGCAGGGTCACAATCTTGATGTGTAGCGTGCACGGGGAATTTTGCGTTATGGGTTAATGTACCAGCAGACTCATCTATCACTGGCTGGGCAATGGGCAGGATGAGGAGGAAACACAGATATAGGCCCAAAGAATAAAGTGGGCTAAATGCAGTTCAAAATTGGTAACACAGGACTAACCAGGGGGCATTGCAGTGGAGGACAACTGGAATGAGAGGCTGACACAGAGAGTAGGCCCAAATAGGTAAGTAGTCGACATGCAGTTCAAAATTGGCAACCGTAGTAAACAGGCGGCCCAGCTTTGTTCAGTTGAGGAGAACAGCAAGGAGTGGCAGACACCGATAGTAGGCCCCAACCCAACTAGTAGGCCAAATGCAGTCTAACATTAACAACTACTTAACAAGAGCCTGAAAATGAAATTTCAGGACAGGAAACCAGGAGAACAGCAAGGAGTGGCAGACACCGATAGTAGGCCCCAAACCAACTAGTACGCCAAATGCAGTTGTTCCATTTAACTACAATTTAATGAGAGCCTGAAGATAGAAGTTCAGGAAAGGCAACCTGGAGAACACCTTGGAGTGTAACACACCATCTCTCTACACCCCATACCCAATTTGTAGGCCTAATGCAGTGTAGTTTTCAACAACTACTAAACGAGAGTCGGAAGATCGAAGCAATGTGGAAGAAACCTGGGGAACACCTTGGAGTGTAACACACCGTCTCTCTACACCCCATACCCAATTTGTAGGCCTAATGCAGTGTAGTTTTCTACAACTACTAAACGAGAGTCGGAAGACCGAAGCAATGTGGACGAAACCTGGGGAACACCTTGGAGTGGAACACACCATCTCTCTACACCCCATACCCAATTTGTAGGCCTAATGCAGTGTAGTTTTCTACAACTACTAAACGAGAGCATGAAGATCGAAGCAATGGAGAGGAAACCTGGGGAACACCTTGGAGTGGAACACACCATCTCTCTACACCCCATACCCAATTTGTAGGCCTAATGCAGCGTAGTTTCCAACAACTACTAAACGAGAGCATGAAGATCGAAGCTCAGGAAAGGCATCCTGGAGAACACCTTGAAGTGGAACACACCATCTCTCTACACCCCATACCCAATTTGTAGGCCTAATGCAGCGTAGTTTCCAACAACTACTAAACGAGAGCATGAAGATCGAAGCAATGGAGAGGAAACCTAGGGAACACCTTGGAGTGGAACACACCATCTCTCTACACCCCATACCCAATTTGTAGGCCTAATGCAGTGTAGTTTTCTACAACTACTAAACGAGAGTCGGAAGACCGAAGCAATGTGGCCGAAACATGGGGAACACCTTGGAGTGGAACACACCATCTCTCTACACCCCATACCCAATTTGTAGGCCTAATGCAGTGTAGTTTTCTACAGCTACTAAACGAGAGCATGAAGATCGAAGCAATGGAGAGGAAACCTGGGGAACACCTTGGAGTGGAACACACCATCTCTCTACACCCCATACCCAATTTGTAGGCCTAATGCAGCGTAGTTTCCAACAACTACTAAACGAGAGCATGAAGATTGAAGCTCAGGAAAGGCAACCTGGAGAACACATTGGAGTGGAACACACCATCTCTCTACACCCCATACCCAATTTGTAGGCCTAATGCAGTGTAGTTTTCTACAGCTACTAAACGAGAGCATGAAGATCGAAGCAATGGAGAGGAAACCTGGGGAACACCTTGGAGTGGAACACACCATCTCTCTACACCCCATACCCAATTTGTAGGCCTAATGCAGCGTAGTTTCCAAAAACTACTAAACGAGAGCATGAAGATCGAAGCAATGGAGAGGAAACCTGGGGAACACCTTGGAGTGGAACACACCATCTCTCTACCCCCCATACCCAATTTGTAGGCCTAATGCAGCGTAGTTTCCAACAACTACTAAACGAGAGCATGAAGATCGAAGCAATGGCAAGGAAACCTGGGGAACACCTTGGAGTGGAACACACCATCTCTCTACACCCCATACCCAATTTGTAGGCCTAATGCAGCGTAGTTTCCAACAACTACTAAACGAGAGCATGAAGATCGAAGCTCAGGAAAGGCAACCTGGAGAACACCTTGGAGTGGAACACACCATCTCTCTACACCCCATACCCAATTTGTAGGCCTAATGCAGTGTAGTTTTCAACAACTACTAAACGAGAGTCGGAAGATCGAAGCAATGTGGACAAAACCTGGGGAACACCTTGGAGTGTAACACACCGTCTCTCTACACCCCATACCCAATTTGTAGGCCTAATGCAGTGTAGTTTTCTACAACTACTAAACGAGAGTCGGAAGACCGAAGCAATGTGGACGAAACCTGGGGAACACCTTGGAGTGGAACACACCATCTCTCTACACCCCATACCCAATTTGTAGGCCTAATGCAGTGTAGTTTTCTACAACTACTAAACGAGAGCATGAAGATCGAAGCTCAGGAAAGGCAACCTGGAGAACACCTTGGAGTGGAACACACCATCTCTCTACACCCCATACCCAATTTGTAGGCCTAATGCAGCGTAGTTTCCAACAACTACTAAACGAGAGCATGAAGATCGAAGCAATGGAGAGGAAACCTGGGGAACACCTTGGAGTGGAACACACCATCTCTCTACACCCCATACCCAATTTGTAGGCCTAATGCAGCGTAGTTTCCAACAACTACTAAACGAGAGCATGAAGATTGAAGCAATGGAGAGGAAACCTGGGGAACACCTTGGGGAGGCAGACACCATTAGTAGGCCCTACCAAAGTTGTACACCCAATGCAGTTTTAAAATTCCTAGAGGCTGAAAACAAGACTATTGTTGCTCAGCTTTTTTCAAGGAACACAGCTGAATTGAGTGGCGCAGACAGACACAGGTAGTAGGACTCAAACCAAAAATGTGGCTCACTGCAGCAGAAAAAAGGTACAGGGGTACACAAGCTGCAGTGCTCTGGGCAGTGGAGGACAATTTCAATAGTGAACCGCAGACAGACTTTGTACGCCTACTATTAAAAAAAGGATGCTCTATGCAATTATAAATAGGTTCCAGGGGTACACGGGCAGCAGTGGTGTGGTCAGTGGAGGCCTAGTGGAAGGAGTGACCGCAGACAGGCATCGAAGGCCTAAAATAATAACACATGGCTGTAGGCAATTTTAAATTGGTTCCAGGGGAACACGGGCAGCAGTGGCCTGGTCAGTGTAGTAGTAGTAGAAAGAACGGACCGCAGACAGGCATCGAAGGCCTAAAATAAAAAAATTGGGCTGGCTGTAGGCAATTTTAAATTGGTTCCAGGGGTACACGGGCAGCAGTGGTGTGGTCAGTGGAGGCCTAGTGGAAGGAGTGACCGCAGACAGGCATCGAAGGCCTAAAATAATAACACATGGCTGTAGGCAATTTTAAATTGGTTCCAGGGGAACACGGGCAGCAGTGGCCTGGTCAGTGTAGTAGTAGTAGAAAGAACGGACCGCAGACAGGCATCGAAGGCCTAAAATAAAAAAATTGGGCTGGCTGTAGGCAATTTTAAATTGGTTCCAGGGGTACACGGGCAGCAGTGGTGTGGTCAGTGGAGGCCTAGTGGAAGGAGTGACCGCAGACAGGCATCGAAGGCCTAAAATAATAACACATGGCTGTAGGCAATTTTAAATTGGTTCCAGGGGAACACGGGCAGCAGTGGCCTGGTCAGTGTAGTAGTAGTAGAAAGAACGGACCGCAGACAGGCATCGAAGGCCTAAAATAAAAAAATTGGGCTGACTGTAGGCAATTTTAAATTGGTTCCAGGGGTACACGGGCAGCAGTGGTGTGGTCAGTGGAGGCATATTGTAAGGAGTGACCGCAGACAGGCATCGAAGGCCTAAAATAATAACACATGGCTGTAGGCAATTTTAAATTGGTTCCAGGGGTACACGGGCAGCAGTGGTGTGGTCAGTGGAGGCATAGTGGAAGGAGTGACCGCAGACAGGCTTCGAAGGCCTAACATAACAAAAATGTCAATACAATGGTATTGTCAGTGGCAGACATTGAAGGATGTCAGCGCATAGACTAAACATTGGTGGAGCTGTGAGATAATTTTGCCAGTGGTAGAGCACTGTTTGAGCTGGGGGGGGAACTGTCTTGTGGCCGGCGGTACAGGCCCAGGGCCCCTCATATTACAACGGTGTGTCTGACGTTGGGTGCGCACCACCACCGCCAGAGACACTTTATTGTACTAGGAGGGACCCAGTGGCAGTGCCGTCGACCAAAAGCGGGCACACCCACCTCTTCAGACAAACAGCACTCTCACGGGTGCTGGTGCCAAGTGTCGATACCACGGCCCCGTGTAAGGAGTTTGGCCATTTAGTGAGGTGTAAACATGTCGTATGCTGGACAATCAGGTGCAGAAAATTACGAGATTGGAAAAGTCATTCAGAATAGTCCACAGGCAAGACCTTTTCATAGGAAAGCTAGGTGTCAGCCGGGCAAGGTGGGGCAAAAGATTTCGAAATCCAGTTGTGGTTCATTTTAATGAAGGTTAGATCATCTACATTTTGGGTAGCCAGACGAGTCCTTTTTTCTGCTAGTATTGAACCTGCAGCACTGAATACTCTTTCTGATAGGACACTAGCTGCCGGGCAAGCAAGCTCCTGCAATGCATATTCTGCCAATTCTGGCCAGGTGTCTAATTTTGATGCCCAGTAATCAAATGGGAATGATGGTTGAGGGAGAACATCGATAAGGGATGAAAAATAGTTTGTAACCATACTGGACAAATGTTGTCTCCTGTCACTTTGAATTGATGCTGCAGTACCTGTCCTGTCTGCGGTCATAGCAAAATCACTCCACAACCTGGTCAGAAAACCCCTCTGGCCAACGCCACTTCTGATTTCTGCCCCTCTAACTCCTCTGGTCTGCTGGCCCCTGCAGCTCGTGTGAGAACGATCACGGGCGCTGTGTGCAGGGAATGCCAGAAGCAAACGGTCAACAAGAGTTGATTGTTTGGTTGCTAATATTAGTTCCAAGTTCTCATGTGGCATTATATTTTGCAATTTGCCTTTATAGTGAGGATCAAGGAGGCAGGCCAACCAGTAATCGTCATCGTTCATCATTTTAGTTATGCGTGTGTCCCTTTTGAGGATACGTAAGGCATAATCCGCCATGTGGGCCAAAGTTCCAGTTCTCAAATCTGCGGTTGTGCTTGCTTGAGGGGCAGTTTCAGGCAAATCCACGTCACTTGTGTCCCTCGAAAAACCAGAACCCGGCCTTGCCGCGCCACCAATTTCCAGTGGCCCCGGAAAAGCTTCCTCATTAAAAATATAATCATCCCCATCATCCTCCTCGTCCTCCTCCTCCTCTTCGCCCGCTAACTCATCTTGTAAACTGCCCTGGCCAGACAATGGCTGACTGTCATCAAGGCTTTCCTCTTCCTCAGCTGCAGACGCCTGATCCTTTATGTGCGTCAAACTTTGCATCAGCAGACGCATTAGGGGGATGCTCATGCTTATTATGGCGTTGTCTGCACTAACCAGCCGTGTGCATTCCTCAAAACACTGAAGGACTTGACACATGTCTTGAATCTTCGACCACTGCACACCTGACAACTCCATGTCTGCCATCCTACTGCCTGCCCGTGTATGTGTATCCTCCCAAAAAAACATAACAGCCCGCCTCTGTTCGCACAGTCTCTGAAGCATGTGCAGTGTTGAGTTCCACCTTGTTGCAACGTCTATGATTAGGCGATGCTGGGGAAGGTTCAAAGAACGCTGATAGGTCTGCATACGGCTGGAGTGTACGGGCGAACGGCGGATATGTGAGCAAAGTCCACGCACTTTGAGGAGCAGGTCGGATAACCCCGGATAACTTTTCAGGAAGCACTGCACCACCAGGTTTAAGGTGTGAGCCAGGCAAGGAATGTGTTTCAGTTGGGAAAGGGAGATGGCAGCCATGAAATTCCTTCCGTTATCACTCACTACCTTGCCTGCCTCAAGATCTACAGTGCCCAGCCACGACTGCGTTTCTTTCTGCAAGAACTCGGACAGAACTTCCGCGGTGTGTCTGTTGTCGCCCAAACACTTCATAGCCAATACAGCCTGCTGAAGTTTGCCAGTAGCTGCCCCATAATGGGAGACCTGGTGTGCAACAGTGGCAGCTGCGGATGGAGTGGTTGTGCGACTGCGGTCTGTGGACGAGCTCTCGCTTCTGCAGGAGGACGAAGAGGAGGAGGAGGGGGTGTGAACGGCTACAGCCAACTGTTTCCTAGACCGTGGGCTAGGCAGAACTGTCCAAAACTTGCTGTCCCCTGTGGACCCTGCATCCACAACATTCACCCAGTGTGCCGTGATGGACACGTAACGTCCCTGGCCATGCCTACTGGTCCATGCATCTGTTGTCAGGTGCACCTTTGTGCTCACAGATTGCCTGAGTGCATGGACGATGCGCTCTTTAACATGCTGGTGGAGGGCTGGGATGGCTTTTCTGGAAAAAAAGTGTCGACTGGGTAGCTCGTAGCGTGGTACAGCGTAGTCCATCAGGGCTTTGAAAGCTTCGCTTTCAACTAACCGGTAGGGCATCATCTCTAACGAGATTAGTCTAGCTATGTGGGCGTTCAAACCCTGTGTACGCGGATGCGAGGCTAAGTACTTCCTTTTTCTAACCATAGTCTCATGTAGGGTGAGCTGGACTGGAGAGCTGGAGATCGTGGAACTAGCGGGGGTGCCGGTGGACATGGCAGACTGAGAGACGGTGGGAGATGGTATTGTTGCCGCCGGTGCCCTAGATGCAGTGTTTCCTACTACGAAACTAGTGATTCCCTGACCCTGACTGCTTTGGCCTGGCAAAGAAACCTGCACAGATACTGCAGGTGGTGCGGAAAATGGTGGCCCTACACTGCCGGAAGGGATGTTGCGTTGCTGACTAGCTTCATTGGCCGAGGGTGCTACAACCTTAAGGGACGTTTGGTAGTTAGTCCAGGCTTGCAAATGCATGGTGGTTAAATGTCTATGCATGCAACTTGTATTGAGACTTTTCAGATTCTGTCCTCTGCTTAAGATAGTTGAACATTTTTGACAGATGACTTTGCGCTGATCAATTGGATGTTGTTTAAAAAAATGCCAGACTGCACTCTTTCTAGCATCGGATACCTTTTCAGGCATTGCAGACTGAGCTTTAACCGGATGGCCACGCTGTCCTCCAACAGGTTTTGGCTTTGCCACGCGTTTTGGGCAAGATACGGGCCCGGCAGATGGAACCTGTTGCGATGTTGATGCCTGCTGCGGCCCCTCCTCCTCCGCTTCAGAACTGCCGCCGCCTGCACCCTGTTCCACCAATGGCTGCCAATCGGGGTCAAGAACTGGGTCATCTATTACCTCTTCTTGTAGCTCGTGTGCAACTTCGTCTGTGTCACCGTGTTGGTTGGTGGTATAGCGTTCGTGATGGGGCAACATAGTCTCATCAGGGTCTGATTCTTGATCATTACCCTGCGAGGGCAATGTTGTGGTCTGAGTTAAAGGACCAGCATAGTAGTCTGGCTGTGGCTGTGCATCAGTGCACTCCATGTCAGATTCAACTTGTAATGGGCATGGACTGTTAACTGCTTCACTTTCTAAGCCAGGGACGGTATGTGTAAAGAGCTCCATGGAGTAACCCGTTGTGTCGCCTGCTGCATTCTTCTCTGTTGTTGTTTTTGCTGAAGAGGACAAGGAGGCGACTTGTCCCTGACCGTGAACATCCACTAACGACGCGCTGCTTTGACATTTACCAGTTTCACGAGAGGAGGCAAAAGAGCTAGAGGCTGAGTCAGCAAGATAAGCCAAAACTTGCTCTTGCTGCTCCGGCTTTAAAAGCGGTTTTCCTACTCCCAGAAAAGGGAGCGTTCGAGGCCTTGTGTAGCCAGACGACGAACCTGGCTCCACAGCTCCAGACTTAGGTGCAATATTTTTTTTCCCACGACCAGCTGATGCTCCACCACTACCACTACCCTCATTACCAGCTTACAATGAACGCCCCTGGCCATGACCTCTTCCACCAGACTTCCTCATTGTTTTAAAAACGTAACCAAACTAACGGTATTTGTTGCTGTCACACAACTTACACGGTGAGCTATAACTTCAGTATGATTTAGCTACCCCTTTACAGGTGAGTGAGACCACAACGAAAATCAGGCACAATGTTACACACTCTGTTGTTGATGGCAACAAATGAGAGAGATGCCACACACGCAGGACTGTCACTGAAGCACAAATGTAAATATTAATCTCCCACTGATTTGATTTTTTTTTTTTTTTCAGGGAGACTTTAGGAAAAAAAAAATAATAGAATAAAATGATTTTTTCAGGAAGAATTTAGAAACCAAATAAAATAAAATGATTTTTTCAGGGAGAATTTAGAAAACAAATAAAACAAAAAAAGGCTTTCTATGGCCCACTGAGTGAGAGATGACGCACACAGGAGTCAGGAGTGGCACACAAGCCCAGAGGCCAATATTTATCTCCCACTGATTGATGTAGTGATTTTTTCAGGTAGATTTTGGAACCCAAATCAAGCTAAAAAAATAATAGGCTTTCTATGGCCCACAATTGGAGAGAGAGAGAGAGATGGCACACCCAGGAGTCAAGACTGGCACACAAGCAGAAAGGGCAATATTAATCTCCCACTGATTTGATTTTTTTTTTTTTTCCAGGGAGACTTTAGAAAAAAAAAATAATAAAAAAAAATGATTTTTTCAGGAAGAATTTAGAAACCAAATAAAATAAAATGATTTTTTCAGGGAGAATTTAGAAAACAAATAAAAGAAAAAATAGGCTTTCTATGGCCCACTGAGTGAGAGATGACGCACACAGGAGTCAGGAGTGGCACACAAGCCCAGAGGCCAATATTGTTCTCCCAATGATTGATGTAGTGATTTTTTCAGGTAGATTTTGGAACCCAAATCAAGCTAAAAAAAAAATAGGCTTTCTATGGCCCACAATTGGAGAGAGAGAGAGAGAGAGAGAGATGGCACACCCAGGAGTCAAGACTGGCACACAAGCCCAGAGGCCAATATTTATCTCCCACTGATTGATTTATTGATTTTTTCAGGTAGAATTTAGAACCCAAATCAACCAAAAAAATAAATAGGCTTTCTATGGCCCACTATTTGTGAGAGAGATGGCACGCTCAGGACTGGCACACAAGCCCAGAGGCCAATATTAATCTCCCACTTTTTTTTTTTTTTCAGGGAAAATTTATAAACCCAATAAAAAAAATAATAAATAGGCTTTCTATGGCCCACTATCTGAGAGAGAGAGATGGCACGCTTAGGACTGGCACACAAGCCCAAAGGCCAATATTAATCTCCCTTTTTTTTTTCAGGGAGAATTTATAAAACCAAAAAAAAATAAATAAATAGGCTTTCTATGGCCCACTATTTGTGAGAGAGATGGCACGCTCAGGACTGGCACACAAGCCCAGAGGCCAATATTAATCTCCCACTTTTTTTTTTTTTCCAGGGAAAATTTATAAACCCAATAAAAAAAATAATAAATAGGCTTTCTATGGCCCACTATCTGAGAGAGAGAGATGGCACGCTTAGGACTGGCACACAAGCCCAAAGGCCAATATTAATCTCCCTTTTTTTTTTCAGGGAGAATTTATAAAACCAAAAAAAAATAAATAAATAGGCTTTCTATGGCCCACTATTTGTGAGAGAGATGGCACGCTCAGGACTGGCACACAAGCCCAGAGGCCAATATTAATCTCCCACTTTTTTTTTTTTTTCCAGGGAAAATTTATAAACCCAATAAAAAAAATAATAAATAGGCTTTCTATGGCCCACTATCTGAGAGAGAGAGATGGCACGCTTAGGACTGGCACACAAGCCCAAAGGCCAATATTCATCTCCCACTGATTGATTTATTGATTTTTTCAGGTACAATTTAGAACCCAAATAAAGCAAAAAAAAAAATAGGCTTTCTATGGCCCACTGAGTGAGTGATGATGCACACAGGAGTCAGGAGTGGCACACAAGCCCTGAGGCCAATATTTTTCTCCCACTGATTGATGTAGTGATTTTTTCAGGTAGATTTTAGAACCCAAATCAAGCAAAAAAATAAATAGGCTTTCTATGGCCCACTGACTGAGAGGTGGCACACACAGGAGTCAAGAGTGGCACACAAGCCCTGAGGCCAATATTTTTCTCCCACTGATTGATGTAGTGATTTTTTCAGGTAGATTTTATAACCCAAATCAAGCAAAAAAATAAATAGGCTTTCTATGGCCCACTGAGTGAGAGATGACACAGACAGGGATGGCACTCTAGCAGAAATGTCAATCTTAATCTCCCACAAAAAAAAAAAAAAAAAAAAACAGGGTGTGTCCAACAATTACTATCTCCCTGCAGTAATCTCAGCCAGGTATGGCAGGCAGCAATAAGGAGTGGACTGATGCACAAATTAAATAAAAAGTGTGGACAAACAAAAAAGATAGCTGTGCAGAAAGGAAGGAACAAGAGGATTTGTGCTTTGAAAAAAGCAGTTGGTTTGCACAGCGGCGTACACACAGCAATGCAGCTATCAGGGAGCCTTCTAGGGCAGCCCAATGAGCTACAGCGCTGAGGGGAAAAAAAAAATGTAGCTTCCACTGTCCCTGCACACCGAAGGTGGTGTTGGGCAGTGGAAATCGCTACAGCACAAGCGGTTTGGTGGTTAATGGACCCTGCCTAACGCTATCCCTGCTTCTGACGAAGCGGCAGCAACCTCTCCTTAAGCTCAGATCAGCAGCAGTAACATGGCGGTCGGCGGGAACGCCCCTTTATAGCCCCTGTGATGCCGCGGACAGCAAGCCAATCACTGCAATGCCCTTCTCTAAGATGGTGGGGACCAGGACCTATGTCATCACGCTGCCCACACTCTGCGTTTACCTTCATTGGCTGAGAAATGGCGCTTTTCGCGTCATTGAAACGCGACTTTGGCGCGAAAGTCGCGTACCGCATGGCCGACCCCGCACAGGGGTCGGATCGGGTTTCATGAAACCCGACTTTGCCAAAAGTCGGCGACTTTTGAAAATGAACGACCCGTTTCGCTCAACCCTAGTGATGAGCGAATATACTCGTTTCTCGAGATTTCTCGAACATGCTCTGGGATCCTCCGAGTATTTTTTAGTACTCGGAGATTTAGTTTTTCTTGCTGCAGCTGAATGATGTACATCTGTTAGCCAGCATAAGTACATGTGGGGGTTGCCTGGTTGGTAGGGAATCCCCACATGTACTTATGCTGGCTAACAGATGTAAATCATTCAGCTGCGGCAAGAAAAACTAAATCTCCGAGCACTAAAAAATACTCGGAGGACCCCCGAGCATGCTCGAGAAATCTCGAGTAACGAGTATATTTGCTCATCACTAGTTATAATGATAAACAATATATGGCAAAACGACAGAAATAATTGTTGGACCATGGACAAAATAAACTCGAAGATAAGTACTATATGACAAATGGAATATTTATGGTTGGAAATAGAATAGCATGAGTAGGAGTTAAAAAAAAAATTGGTCAAGTAAGGGCAGTTCTGTATAAACAAAACTGCCCAATTCCAATGGATAAGGAGCAAAAGAATAAATAGGAAAGGTGTGTATCTCACAAGGATGGACACAAGCAACGCAACCAATCCATTCAAGAGACCTATCAGCTTTGAGATTTGCAACAGACTGATGTACATGTATCTCAATACTAGATTGAGCATGTGGTGGGTACTCGGGAGCTGAACTCCCTACACACACTATAGGTTACATCTATGTTACGTAGCTGGAGTCTGTCTCAAACAAAAGCAGTTGGATTAGTTCTCCAATTAGTGCTGTTAACTATTTAACTTCGACTGCTAATCTTCAATAGCAGCATTTCTAAGAAGTAGCTGCCATTTAGTGCAATGTGATCAAGAGGCAGCAATGAGTCACTATGGCAGCTGGGGGCCTGCTGAAAACCCCTCATGTTGCCATCTTAGCACACCTGTGAAGCTCAGTCATAGGATGATCACAAATTACACTTTGTGTTGACATACCATGGTAATACAGTAAAAAGTAGTCACATGGTTCCAGACCCTTGAAGATGCTAGAAAATAAATTAACCTTTTTTTAAATTTTTAAAATTGCAAAAGAAAAAAGAAAAAAATCACCCTCTTTCCATTTATTAAAATATTAAAATAAAGAAATGAATACAGACATATATAAAACATGTTTGATACTGCCATATCTATAAAAATCCAGGTTACCATTTCATAGTAAAAGCTTTACATAAAAAAATCAAAACACCAGAATTATAATTTTTTTTTGTCATCGCACTTCAAATAAATGCAATAAAAAATGATTAAAACGTAAAAACACCACTAGTGGAAAAAGAAAGCCCAGGCTTTCTGAAAATATACCCATATACCCACAACCAAATGGTATCAGCAAAAATAGAAAAATATATTTTTATACATAAAGAAAAACGTAAAAAATAAGATAGCTAGAAGATCTACACCAGGTTCATGACACATTTAAGGCCCTATTTCTACTCTTATGAAATTGATGCCACTTTGGTGGTGTCAGGCCATAATTTCATGAAATTTGAAGATTCCTGATTGGGATTCCTTCTGCTGGTTGGATGGAGTGGAAGACGTGTTGATCCCTATTATACTATTTCTACTCTTGTGAAAATGATAACAATTTGGTGGTGTCAGGCCTTAGTTTTTTTAAATTTGAAGACGCCAGATGGGGTCTACATCTGCTAGGTTGGCTGTAGTTGAAGAAAAGTCACTCCCCATTATACTATTTCTAGTCTTGTAAAATTGATGCTACTTTGGTGGTGTCTGCCATTAATTTTTTCAAATGTGGAAAGTCTTTATTGGTTCTCTACATCTGCTGAGTTGGCTGTATTGGAAGAGATGTTGCTCACCACTATATTATTTCTACTCTTGTGAAATTGATGTCACTTCGGAGGTTTAATGCTCAATTTTTTTTAATTTGAAGACTCCTGAGTAGGTCTACATCTGCTGGGTTGGCTGTAATGGAAGAAATGTCATTCCCCATTATACTATTTTTACTCTTGTGATATTGATTCCACTTTGGTGGTGTCTGTCACTAATTGTTGGAAATATGAACACTCCTGGTTGTTCTGAAATGGCTGTAGTGGAAGAAAAGTCTTTCCGCATTACTCTTTTTCTATTCTGGTGAATTTAATAACACTTTGGTGGTATCTGCCCTTAATTATTTTATATTTGAAGACTTCTGATTGGGTCTCCATCAGTTGGGTTGGCTGTAGTGGAATGCGTGTCAATCCCTATTAAACTATTTCTACTCTCGTGAAATTGATGCCACTTCTATGGTGTCACAAAGAAAGAACATTGCACTCAACTTAATGCTCTTGTAAGTTTTTAATATAGTACCCAAAACGTTTCGGTCCAAAGACAGGACCTTCATCAGTTACATACTAAAAGTGAAAATTCAGAATAAGAGACACTAGTGTCTCAAGGCACACAATGGTCAGCGTCTGTATAATACGCTGGACAGGAATAAAGGATCCACTTTTGTATTAGGGAGGGGTGGTGTGTGCCGGCATCAGACGCGGATTCCCCTACTGTGACCAGCGTATTATACAGACGCTGACCATGTGTGCCATGAGACACTAGTGTCTCTTATACCGAATTTTCACTTTTAGTATGTAAGTGATGAAGGTCCTGTCTCTGGACCGAAACGTTTTGGGTACTACATTAAAAACTCACAAGAGCATTAAGTTGAGTGCAAGGTTCTTTCTTTCTGATTTACATGGTGTGGGAACCTACCTTTGCACCACCATCAGTTGTGCACATTCTCTCATCTTTTACTTCTATGGTGTCAGGCACTATTTTTTTTAAATATGAAGATTCCTGATTACAGTGAGGGAAATAAATATTTGATCTCTTGCTGATTTTGTATGTTTGCCCACTGACAACGACATGAACAGTCTATAATTTTAAGGGTAGGTTAATTTTAACATTGAGAGCTGTAATAAAAAAATAAATCCAGAAAATTACATTGTATAAGTTATATAAATTTATTTGCATTTAGCAGTGAGAAATAAGTATTTGATTCCCTACCAACCATTAAGAGTTCTGGCTCCTACAGACCAGTTAGATGCGTATAATCAACTCATTACCTGCATTAAAGACAGCTGTCTTACATAGTCACCTTTATAAAAGACTCCTGTCCACAGACTCATTCAGTCACACTCTAACCTCTACAACATGGGCAAGAACAAACAGCTTTATAAGGATGTCAGGGACAAGATCATAGACCTGCACAAAGCTGGAATGGGCTACAAAACCATATGTAAGATGATGGGTGAGAAGGAGACAACTGCAATAGTAGGAAAATGGAAGAGATAAAAAATTGCTGTCAATTGACATCGATCTGGTGCACCATGCAAAAATCTCACCTCGTGGGGTATCCTTGATCATCAGGAAGGTGAGAGATCAGCCTAAAACTACACCGGAGGAACTTGTTAATGATCTCAAGGCAGCTGGGCCCACAGTCACAAAGAAACCATTAGAAACACATTACACCATGAAGATTTAAAGTCCTGCAGTGTTCTTCGGGTGGAAATTTATTAATGCTATGCAAGGAAGCAGTATTTAACCTTAAATCCGAAGAACCAAGTTAGGGATGCCCACAAAAAAGCCAATTCTTGACACAGAAGGAGTGTATTGATAGCATTAGGAGGAAATTGACGGAGCTTCTCCCCTCTTGAACTACATTTAGCAAGTGGAGCTTCATTACCACTTTCAATCAGTCTCATGTAATGGTTAAAAAAAATTCTATCAAAATATTGGTTTATTTTGAAGGGGGATCCAGTGCTTTCGAAACATTTACCTTCCCACCCCATAACCATATTTCGAAGAAACCAGACTTTAGGGAATAAGGTTGCACCCAGTAACACGTCAATAGTCCCATTCATATCAAGACCTCATGCGTCTTTGAATTCGGGCTGTTTGCCATGTGGGAGTACTAAATGTTTGTGTTGCATCTCTATTGGGAAAGGTGCATGTAAATTCAAATTCAACACGATGGGCGATATGTTTTCAATCAATTCATCTGTTAACTGTCAAACTACTCATGTAGTCTATCTGATTGAATGTGGTTGCGATCTACAATATGTTGGCCGCACCATACAAACGATGCATGCAAGACTAAATAAACATAGACAGAACATAAAAAATGGCTTCATGTTACACAGCCATGTAACATGAAGCATTTTTTACTGATGCACCAAAAAAAATTGGAAAGCGATGCATCTAACAATTATTGACCATATACCTGAGTACGTAACAGACCATTTGAGTAGTTTAATAAAAAAAGAAACCTTCTGAATTTTTAATCTTGGTACACTGGCCTCTGAGGGTCTGAACCTCATGATTGAGAAAGTTAATAACTAGACGTCTGTTTGTATCTTTTTTCCTTATTTTTTATGATGATTTTTTATTATTATTACTTTGGTGATCATTTTTATTTTTTATTTTTATTTTAATTGGTCTTTATTAGGCAATTTGTAACAAACGATACATGCCCACTATCTGGATGTTATATTTGCTGCTTTGCTGCTAAAATGTTGTAATGAATGATACATGCCCACTTTTTGTATGTTCCATTTGCATATGTAATTGCCACTGTTCTGTGATTTGTCCTTGTAAGGTTAAATACTGCTTCCTTGCATATCATTAATAAATATCAACCCGAAGAAGACGGTGCACGTCGTTGAAACGCGTTGTGGTTTTACCCTAACTGGTGTCTGTGTTCTCCTTCTGCGCTCCTGAGACTGGCTATTCTGTTCCTGTTGCAAGTCTTTCTCTCCCGTAGTGGGGTATCCGGCTGGAGCTGCGGGGACCTGCGCACTTATTACCTCCTAATTGGGACGGCTGCTAGCGCTCCTTCTACAAACCGCCATTTGTTTTTCTACATTCTTGACATCATTAGCCTACTCTCTGAGTTTTCAACAGTGTGTTAAATGGTGCTGGGGATTTTTTATGTGAATGTATGGGGACCTGTGAATTTCAGGAAATTTGACTTGAAATTGTTCCTATGCAGATTGATCAGTTATAATCTAGGACACACATATAAATCATTACATTTGGGTTTTTTGTCAGTCCTATTACCACAAGTGCCATTCAGATTTTCTTTAAGATCATTTGAGAAAGAATTGGTCATTCTAAAGCGTTAATAGAATTTGAGCATGGTACTTTTTTTAGAATGCCACCATAGCAATTTATGAAATTAATTCCCTCCATGATCAAGTGTGAGAAGCTTCATTGAAAAGTGGAAACATTTAGGAAGTACAGCATCTCAGCCATGAAATGGCTATCCACATAAAGTATTTCAAATGGCCTACCGAGCAACGACGTGCATAATGCATAAAATAAGCCAATGTTCTACCATGAAAATAACCCCAGGGTTTGAAATTTCCTTTGGCAGTAACATTTGCACTTGACTATGCAGTTGCATGCAAGCCTTATTCACCAAGTACAAGTGTTGGATGGAGCATTGGAAATCTGGACTAAGAAGTGATGAATCAGCTTCTCTGTTTGTATGATTAAGCTGGGCTTGAAGAAAGCGAGTAGAACATTACCCCTTGACTGGATTGTACCTACTGTAAAGTATGGTGGGGTCGTGAAGGCTTAATGCTGTGGGATTTTCATGAGTTGGACTGGGGCCTTTAGTTACACTAAAAGGAAATATTAATGCTTCAGCATTCCAAGGCATGTTTGATATACATCCTACTTTGTGTTCCCAATTTTATGGTAACAATTTGGGAAAGACCCTTTTATGTTTCAGCATGACTGTGCCCCAATGCAAAAATCAAGGTCCCTAAATGCATAATTAGCTGAGTTTGATGTTGAAAATTAAAGCCCTAACTTCAAACTCAGCGGACAATTTTGGAATGAACTAAAATGGAGATATCAAGCTCATCCAACATCATTGTTTGCTGTCACAAATGCTCTTCTTGATGAATGAGTAATTTTCAGAGACACGATTCAAAAGGAATTCCAGAACAGAGAAGCTCTTACAGCCACAAAAGGGAATAATATAAAAGCTTCTCTTGTAATGGGTGTCCCAATACTTTATCCTACATAGGTTATCTGTAATTTTATTATACAACCATTCTGTAATGGCTTCATAAAATCAGTGCACCAGTAAAGTTAGAACTGTTTAATAATGTATAAAGTTTTTTGTGAGATCTACTTTAAGTTATTGGTCAGCACCATTGCTTTGTAGCACTAGAATCCTGGGTTCAATTCCAGCCAAGGACAACATCTGCATTAAGTTAATATTTTTTTCACATTTGATTTGGTTTCCTTCTGAAACTCAGGTTTTGCTTACACACACACACAAACTGTGTGTATTGTGCATTTAGTAATAATATCAAAATAGGATATTATATATTTATGACCTGGGAAGTCGACATTCATATTTTACATGTCAGCTTCACCTTCAATTTTTATATAAGTTTTCTAATTAAAAACATTTACAAAAGTAACATTTTATAGATTTATAATACCATTATTTAAGGGAAAGATACAAGTTAAAGAAACTTCACATTTATTTTATTTTATTATGCGAATAATTATTTTATGCATCACCTTTCATTTCCATCATCTTGTGCTTCAAGAATAAAGACTAATTTCATCTATCCTGTGACATAGTCCATAATTTCCTCCTTGTACTGGTGATATCATAAATAAGATAGATGCAGTGTCCTCTGCATGTGAAGTTTTAATGAATACTACCATTTAGAATTCTAGAGGAACCTTCTGTAGACTGTCATCATAAAAAGATTCTGATGAGTGGCTTGGGCAGAGCTAGCTCTGCTAATTATAAAGCAAAATATTGCTCAAGTGTCAATTCATATACACTATCCGGGAACTGAATTCAAGAGATCAAACTCTTCATTTTTTGTTATTTTTTTAATGGATAAGAACTCGGCCTTTGCTAAATGGTAAAAAGCAATATTTAAAGGGAACCCGTCTCCATGAAAATGCAATCCAATCTGCAGACACCAGGATATAGAGCAGGAGGAGTGTGATTTATACAGGTGCTTCCCACAAAATTAGAATGTCATCAAAAAATTAATTTATTTCATTTCATTAATACAAAAAGTGAAACTCATATATTATATAGATTGATTACAGAGTGATCTATTTCATGTGATAATGTCTGTTAACGTTGATGATTATGGCTTACAGCCAATGAAAACCCAAATGTCGAATAGGAAGCAGGAAGAAAGATGGGAGGACAGTTCAAGATGGACGTGTTGTCCCAGTAATATTGAGGCATAGGGGAGAAGTGATATGGGGCGATCGCAAGATCCAGAGGATGGGTCAAGAGAGGGCTTTTTGAGGATAGGTGTGATTGAGGCATGTTTAAAGCTTGAGGGGAAATCTTCAGTTGTTAGTGATAGGTTGAAGAGATGGGTTAGGGTTGGGATGAAGATTGTGGTGAGGTTTGGGATGAAGTGGGAAGGGATTGGGTCAAGTGCACAGGTGATGAGATGCGATTTTGAGAATAGAGTAGATAGTCGATCTTCTGTAATGATGGAGAAGTTGGTTTTGGAGGAGGAGGGCTGGTCAGTCAGGAGGAAGTGCTCTCGGGGTTGTCGGCCAAAACTGTCTCTGCTGTTATCAATGTTTTGCTTGAAAAATGAGGCAAAGTCTTCAGCTGAGATGAGTGGAGAGGGAGGGGGTGCTGGGGGATGGAGGAGAGAATTGAAGGTGTTGAATAGCTGTTTAGGGTCGTGACACAGGGAGGATATGAGAGATGAGAAATAAGTTTGTTTTGCTGCAGCGAGTGTGGCCTTGAAAGTAGTGAGGGACTGTTTGATTGCAAGGAAGTGCTCGTTGGAGTAAGATCTTTTCCATTTCCGCTCAGCAACCCTGGTAGCCCATCTCAGTTCTTTGGTCAGGCTTTTTTCAGTTCTTTGGTCAGGCTGGTGTGTGGTGTTTAGTTTCACAAATTATTGCGATTGAAAATCTGTTGTATACAACAGAATAAATGAATGTATATAGATTACTGCTAACTTTCTGCAACAGATCTGACAAGTGTAAATGTAAAGCAAATGGATCCAATTAATTTGTTTGTCAAAAGAATGTGGAAATATTTTGAGTTATGACATTTTAATAATTGACTTAAAGGGAATGTGTTGGATATGTAATTTCAGAGCAACATGATGTGTCACTTACTGGACAGGTTGGTGCAGTTTTGATAGAATCTGTTGTAGATGTATCAGTGATCAGAATGCTGAGCTCTGTAAAACTCCACCCACATCCCAGATTGGCAGCTTCCTGTTTACACCATAGATTGTCAGCAATCTGCCGATCAATGATCATCGTGGGATCACAGAGATTTTCTTGCCAGATTTGAACATGAGACCTAGTCATCTAGTAATATTCTCCCACTGATAAAACACTACTGTGACTATATTGTGAATATAGCACATAGCTTTATAAGTGACACCTTCCTGGAATTAGCCTCTCTGCACTTATTATAATTTTGGTCTCAGATTAAATAACAAAAGCCTGCTCAACGATTCCCTTTCAAACTTTTATAAGATATTTACAAAAATGTGTGCATTTAGCAAATAATAGTAGGTTATTTTGGCCATTTTTTCAAAACAGGTAACCACTAAAAAGAAAAGTAAAAAAGTATGCTGTAATGAAAGTCAAAAAAGTCAATGTTACACTGAACTAAACATACTGTATAATAAATGTTTGTATACATTTACATTTCGATCAGTGTGTACTAAATAAGGAAACCGAGCCTGAGGCAATTTTTTAACCTATTTTCTTTTGTATACAGTGAGAAATCTGTTGACTATGGGCAAAACAAATGTTAAAGGGTATAATTTTGGCATTCATTCTGAATACAACATGATTACCTTTAAAGTTTTGAATATCATTTTATTCACATTATTGTGTACTCAACTATAAACACAGCAAATTTTGTTTTCAAACACTTTTTGTGTCCAAAATGAGTAGTCTTTCTTTTTTGCACAATGATAGTGAATTTGATTAAGAAGGTGAGTGCATGAATCTTTACCGAACTCAATGAAATATTTGAAAAACTTGGCTGCTTAGGTGTGAAGGAGAAATAAAAAAGAAGGAATTTTCAAAAATTGCAGCAATTAAAAAAAGTATTTTTTACTAAGGTTTTTCACATTTCTTCATACTTAGGTTGTTGTCATTGTTTAAAGTCTTTATTTTACTTCTGAACAAGTGTGAGAAATATTATAAAAAATATTTAGAATTTCTATCTACCGGCTAACACGGTACCAAGATATATATCTTTCCTGTATCAAATATTATAAACAAATTATCAAAATGCTCTATATGTCAAAGGGCATCTGTCATCAAGTTTTCGCTACGTAATCTGAGAGCACCATAATTTATGAGCAGTGAGCCTGATTCCACAGATTTGAGGATAAAAAAAAAATACTGGCAGATTTTTTGGGGGGCAATGGCTGCCCATAATAGACAATGAGAAGTATCATGTTTTGAAGTTGATCCAACTCCGTCCTATAATAAAGTTAAACAGGAGGTCACCTCTGACATTTATAAGGGGTTAGTGATGATGCCACAAGTAGCATGACATATAAACAACACTTAATTCATTTATAACATATCTTATTGTTTTCAGTGATATTATATTTTTATTTAGAACATAACTAAAAGTTACTTTCAGTAACAGGTCATTTTTTTCTGATTCGCACTTCGAAGTCCTAAGAGTTCTGGTAACATGCTGTTGGAGCAGCAGTTGCTCTTAGTGGATTCACCTACCATCTCTAGTATTGTTCCTGCTATGTATAACAAAATAAGGTGAGCAGTGCATGAACTGTTGCTGAAATTAATAATCAGAAACACACATGGAGTACCTTCCTTTTTGTTTTTGATTCCATTGATGTGTCACTTAATAGGTGGTGTTTTGCTGCTTTAATGCAATTAGTGTTTTATAAACAGGAAATTATCACTGCAGGACAATTGTCTTCATACATCTTGGTCCAATCAACCTCCTAGCACTGATGCAACGCTCTGTGACTTTACAATGTACACAGAAATCTTTGGTTTGGGTGGGTTTATACAGAGCTCAACATCTGAGTTCTACTAGGACAGCAGCAGTGAAAACTGTGACTCGATCATATCTGTAGCGCCCAGCAAAGCAAGTGACACATCATTGGATTCAAGGTCTCAGCTCCTACCTCATGTTCCTGTAAGATTAGATAGCTAAAACCTGCTGACACAGAACCTTTAAATAGACAAATGTGATGCATTTGCGCTTTGCCATCTTAGGGCTCCTACTCACTTGCGCAAGACTCGGATGAGTCTCGCACGGCAATATCCAGCACTGCACCTGGCACAGAGGAGCAAAGCGTGCAGCTGCATGTATTCCTATGCGGCCACATGCTCCGATCTGAGTGCCGGCAGCAGCGTCGGGTATTGCCGTGCGAGACTCATCCGAGTCTCGCTCAAGTGAGTAGGAGCCCTTAACCCCTTTACCCCCAAGGGTGGTTTGCACGTTATGGACCGGGCCAATTTTTACAATTCTGACCACTGTCCTTTTATGAGGTTATAACTCTGGAACGCTTCAATGGATCCCGGTGATTCTGACATAGTTTTCTCGTGACATATTGTACTTCATGATAGTGGTAACATTTCTTTGATATTACCTGCGTTTATTTGTGAAAAAAATGGAAATATGGCGAAAATTTTGAAAATTTCGCAATTTTCCAACTTTGAATTTTTATGCAATTAAATCACAGAGATATGTCACACAAAATACTTAATAAGTAACATTTCCCACATGTCTACTTAACATCAGCACAATTTTGGAACCAAAATTTTTATTTGTTAGGGAGTTATAAGGGTTAAAAGTTGACCAGCAATTTCTCGTTTTTACAACACCATTTTATTTTAGGGACCACATCTCATTTGAAGTCATTTTGAGGGGTCTATATGATAGAAAATACCCAAGTGTGACACCATTCTAAAAACTGCACCCCTCAAGGTTCTCAAAACCACATTCAAGAAGTTTATTAACCCTTCAGGTGTTTCACAGGAATTTTTGGAATGTTTAAATAAAAAGTAACATTTAACTTTATTTCACAAAAAATTTACTTCAGCTCCAATTTGTTTTATTTTACCAAGGGTTACAGGAGAAAATGGACCCCAAACCTTGTTGTACAATTTGTCCTGAGTACGCCGATACCCCATAAGTGGAGGTAAACCACTGTTTGGGCGCATGACAGAGCTTGGAAGCGAAGGAGCGCCATTTGACTTCTCAATGCAAAATTGACTGGAATTGAGATGGGACGCCATGTTGCGTTTGGAGAGCCCCTGATGTGCCTAAACATTGAATCCCCCCACAAGTGACACCATTTTGGAAAGTAGACCCCCTAAGGAACTTATCTAGAGGTGTGGTGAGCACTTTGACCCACCAAGTGCTTCACAGAAGTTTATAATGCAGAACCGTAAAAATAATAAATCATTTTTTTTTCACAAAAATTATCTTTTCGCCCCCAATTTTTTATTTTCCCAATGGTAAGAGAAGAAATTGGAACCAAAAAGTTGTTGAACAATTTGTCCTGAGTACTCTGATACCCCATATGTGGGGGTAAACCACTGTTTGGGCGCATGGGAGAGCTCGGAAGGGAAGGAACGCCGTTTGACTTTTCAATGCAAAATTGACAGGAATTGAGATGAGACGCCATGTTGCGTTTGGAGAGCCACTGATGTGCCTAAACATTGAAACCCCCCACAAGTGACACCATTTTGGAAAGTAGACCCCCTAAGGAACTTATCTAGATGTGTGGTGAGCACTTTGACCCACCAAGTGCTTCACAGAAGTTTATAATGCAGAACCGTAAAAATAAAAAATCATTTTTTTTCACAAAAATTATTTTTCGCCCCCAATTTTTTATTTTCCCAATGGTAAGAGAAGAAATTGGAACCAAAAAGTTGTTGTACAATTTGTCCTGAGTACGCTGATACCCCATTTGTGGGGGTAAACCACTGTTTGGGCGCATGGGAGAGCTCGGAAGGGAAGGAACGCCGTTTGACTTTTCAATGCAAAATTCACAGGAATTGAGATGAGACGCCATGTTGCGTTTGGAGAGCCACTGATGTGCCTAAACATTGAAACCCCCCACAAGTGACACCATTTTGGAAAGTAGACCCCCTAAGGAACTTATCTAGATGTGTGGTGAGCACTTTGACCCACCAAGAGCTTCACAGAAGTTTATAATGCAGAGCCGTAAAAATAAAACAAAAATTTTTTCCCACAAAAATTATTTTTTAGTCCCCAGTTTTGTATTTTCCCAAGGGTAACAGGAGAAATTGGACCCCAAAAGTTGTTGTGCAATTTGTCCTGAGTGCGCTGATACCCCATATGTGGGGGGAACCACCGTTTGGGCGCATGGGAGGGCTCGGAAGGGAAGGAGCGCCATTTGGAATACAGACTTAGATGGAATGGTCTGCAGGCGTAACATTGCGTTTGCAGAGCCCCTAATGTACCTAAACAGTAGAAACCCCCCACAAGTGACCCCATATTGGAAACTAGACCCCCCAAGGAACTTATCTAGATGTGTTGTGAGAACTTTGAGCCCCCAAGTGTTTCACTACAGTTTCTAACGCAGAGCCGTGAAAATAAAAAAAAAAATTCCCCCCAAAATTATTTTTTGGCCCCAGTTTTGTATTTTCTCGAGGGTAACAGGAGAAATTGGACCCCAAAAATTGTTGTCCAATTTGTCCTGAGTGCGCTGATGCCCCATATGTGGGGGGGAACCACCGTTTGGGCGCATGGGAGGGCTCGGAAGGGAAGGAGCGCCATTTGGAATGCAGACTTAGATGGAATGGTCTGCAGGCGTCACATTGCGTTTGCAGAGCCACTAATGTACCTAAACAGTAGTAACCCCCCACAAGTGACCCCATATTGGAAACTAGACCCCCTCACGAACTTATCTGGATGTGTTGTGAGAACTCTGAGCCCCCAAGTGTTTCACTACAGTTTATAACGCAGAGCCGTGAAAATAAAAAATCTTTTTTTTTCCCACAAAAATTATTTTTTTATCCCCCAGTTTTGTATTTTACCAAGGGTAAAAGGAGAAATTGGACCCCAAAAGTTGTTGTCCAATTTGTCCTGAGTACGCTGATACCCCATATGTTGGGGTAAACTCCTGTTTGGACACACGGGAGAGCTCGGAAGGGAAGGAGCACTGTTTTACTTATTCAACGCAGAATTGGCTGGAATTGAGATCGGACGCCATGTCGCGTTTGGAGAGCCCCTGATGTGTCTAAACAGTGGAAACCTCCCAATTATAACTGAAACCCTAATCCAAACACACCCCTAACCCTAATCCCAATGGTAACCCTAACGACACCTCTAACCCAGACACACCCCTAACCCTAATCCCAACCCTATTCCCAACCGCAAATGTAATCCAAACCCTACCCCTAATTTAGCCCCAACCCTAACTGTAGCCTTAACCCTAACTGTAGCCCTAACCCTAGCCCTAACCCTAGCCCTAACCCTAGCCCTAACCCTAACCCTAGCCCTAACCCTAACCCTAACCCTAGCCCTAACCCTAGCCCTAGCCCTAACCCTAGCCCTAACCCTAACCCTAGCCCTAACCCTAGCCCTAGCCCTAACCCTAACCCTAGCCCTAACCCTAGCCCTAACCCTAACCCTAACCCTAGCCCTAACGCTAGCCCTAACCCTAGCCCTAACCCTAATGGGAAAATGGAAATAAATACATTTTTTTAATTTTTTTATTTTTCTCTAACTAAAGGGGTGATGAAGGGGGGTTTGATTTACTTTTATAGTGGGTTTTTTAGCGGATTTTTATGATTGGCAGCCGTCACACACTGAAAGACGCTTTTTATTGCAAAAAATATTTTTTGCGTTACCACATTTTGAGAGCTATAATTTTTCCATATTTTGGTCCACAGAGTCATCTGAGGTCTTGTTTTTTGCAGGACGAGTTGTCATTTTTATTGGTAACATTTTCGGGCACGTGATATTTTTTGGTCGCTTTTTATTCCGATTTTTGTGAGGCAGAATTACCAAAAACCAGGTATTCATGAATTTCTTTTGGGGAAGGCGTTTATACCGTTCTGCGTTTGGTAAAATTGATAAAGCAGTTTTATTCTTCGGGTCAGTACAATTACAGCGATACCTCATTTATATCATTTTTTTATGTTTTGGCGCTTTTATACGATAAAAACTATTTTATAGAAAAAATAATTATTTTTGCATCGCTTTATTCTCAGGACTATAACTTTTTTATTTTTTCGCTGTTGATGCTGTATGGTGGCTCGCTTTTTGCAGGACAAGATGACGCTTTCAGCGGTACCATGGATATTTATATCCGTCTTTTTGATCACGTGTTATTCCACTTTTTGTTCGGCGGTATGATAATAAAGCGTTGTTTTTTCTCTCGTTTTTTTTTTTTTCTTACGGTGTTTACTGAAGGGGTTAACTAGTGGGACAGTTTTATAGGTCGGGTCGTTACGGACGCGGCGATACTAAATATGTGTACTTTTATTGTGTTTTTTTTAATTTAGATAAAGAAATGTATTTATGGGTATAATATATATATATATTTTTCATTATTTAGGATTTTTTTTTTTTTTTTTTTACACATTTGTAAATTTTTTTTTAACTTTTTTACTTTGTCCCAGGGGGGGACAATACAGATCGGTGATCTGCCAGTTTGCACAGCACTCTGGCAGATCACCGATCTGTCTGAGAGCAGTGCAGCGTTACCAAGTGCCTGCTCAGAGCAGGCACTTGGTAAGCCACCTCCCTCCCTGCAGGACCCGGATCTGTGGCCATTTTGGATCCGGGACTTGCTGCAGGAAGGAGGTGGGAGACCCCCGGAGCAACGCGATCACATCGCGTTGCTGCGGGGGTCTCAGGGAAGCCCGCAGGGAGCCCCCTCCCTGCGCAATGCTTCCCTGCACCGCCGGCACATCGCGATCATGTTTGATCGCGGTGTGCCGGGGGTTAATGTGCCGGGGGCGGTCCGTGACCGCTCCTGGCACATAGTGCCGGATGTCAGCTGCGATAAGCAGCTGACACCCGGCCGCGATCGGCCGCGCTCTCCCCGTGAGCGTGGCCGATCGCCTATGACGTATTATTCCGTCCTTGGGAAGTAAAGCCCACCCCACATGGACGGAATAGTACGTCTAATGGCAGAAAGGGGTTAAAGTATTTTTTTTATCTACCAAAAAGCATTTTCTTTAACCTTTTAAGGACCAGGGAACTTGTTATTGTGCCTTTGTTTTTTTCTCGTCTTCTTTCAAGAGTCATAACTTTGTTATTTTTCTGTTGATGTTTGAGCACTTATTTTTCAGAATGAGTTGAAGTTTTAACTGGCACTATTCATTTGACAATGTACTATACTGAAACATGGGCAAAAAATCCCAAGTTTAATGAATAGATGAAAAAAATGCACTCCAGTTTTTTTCTGTATTTGATTATCCAAGTCTTCTCAACTACGGCACTACCAAATATTCCTCAATTTTACATGAAAAAAAACAACTGCCTATTGTAAAAATGTTTGGGTTTTTTGCTTTGAGCTGCCATTTTCTGAGACCTGTAACATTTTTATTTTTCTGTTTATGGGGCTCACTAAGGTGATGGTGAGCTAACATTTTTGCAATTTTTACATAAGATGAAATGATTAAATATTATTACATTTTTAGGGAGGTGAGTTGACAAAAAATGGAATTCTAACCTTTTCATTTTCTTTCTCTTTATGACATTTATGGATCTGGTTCATTTTTTCCGTATTTTTGGAGATCAGTCTTTTGTGAATGTGGCAATATCAAATAAGTTTATTTTTAAGATTTTTTTTTCCTTTCTTAATTTTTAATGATGAAAAGGTAGTAATTTGCCCTTTTATTTTTTTTTTACAATTTCATATATTTTAAAAGCTTTTTTTAATTCAAGTTTTGCATTATATTTTAGTATATGCTGATGCAAAGAATGTATACCTTAAAATAGCACGTTTTTAATCTTTAGGCTGGAGTCACACTAACGAGAAATACGGACGAGTGCTATGCGCTAAAAAATCACATAGCACTCGGACCAATGTTAAGCTATGGGGTAGCTCCCATTATCCATTTTTTTTCTTGTGCGCATTATATGTGCTAGAGAAATCACAGCATGCTGCGATTTGCACAATAATGCGGCCGAGACTCGCCAATGCAAGTCTGTGGGTGCGAGAGAAAAATGGATTACACACTGACCATGCGTATGACTTGGGAGAAATACGCACCAGTGTCCTTTAGAAAAGCCGGCAATTCATGGCGCTGTAATGTAAAATCACACTGACAGGTTAAAATAGAAAAGATAAAATAAATGTGTACACATAGCATAGGTATATATATATACTAGCTATTGAACCCATTCTACGCCCGGGTGGCGAGCATTTATATTGGTATATGGTCTCCATCCTGGTATGTGCTGCTCCATCCTGCGTCCCCATCCTGTCATGTGCTGCACCCATCCTGCGTCCCCATCCTGTCATGTGCTGCACCCATCCTGCGTCCGCATCTTGTCATGTGCTGCTCCATCCTGCGTCCCCATCCTGTCATGTGCTGCACCCATGCTGCGTCCCCATCCTGTCATGTGCTGCACCCATCCTGCGTCCCCATCCTGTCATGTGCTGCACCCATCCTGCGCCCCCATCCTGTCATGTGCTGCACCCATCCTGCGTCCCCATCCTGGTATGTGCTGCACCCATCCTGCGTCACCATCCTGCGTCCCCATCCTGTCATGTACTGCACGCATCCTGCATCCCCATCCTGTCATGTGCTGCTCCATCCTGCGTCCCCATCCTGTCATGTGCTGCACCCATGCTGCATCCCCATCCTGTCATGTGCTGCACCCATCCTGCATCCCCATCCTGTCATGTGCTGCACCCATCCTGCGCCCCCATCCTGTCATGTGCTGCACCCATCCTGCGTCCCCATCCTGGTATGTGCTGCACCCATCCTGCGTCCCCCTCCTGCGTCCCCATCCTGTCATGTACTGCACCCATCCTGCATCCCCATCCTGTCATGTGCTGCACCCATCCTGCATCCCCATCCTGTCATGTGCTGCACCCATCCTGCGTCCCCATCCTGTCATGTGCTGCACCCATCCTGCGTCCCCATCCTGTCATGTGCTGCACCCATCCTGCGTCCCCATCCTGCGTCCCCATCCTGTCATGTGCTGCACCCATCCTGCATCCCCATCCTGTCATGTGCTGCACCCATCCTGCATCCCCATCCTGTCATGTGCTGCACCCATCCTGCGTCCCCATCCTGTCATGTGCTGCACCCATCCCGCGCCCCCATCCTGCGTCCCCATCCTGTCATGTGCTGCACCCATCCTGCATCCCCATCCTGTCATGTGCTGCACCCATCCTGCATCCCCATCCTGTCATGTGCTGCACCCATCCTGCGTCCCCATCCTGTCATGTGCTGCACCCATCCTGCGTCCCCATCCTGTCATGTGCTGCACCCATCCTGCGCCCCCATCCTGTCATGTGCTGCACCCATCCTGCGCCCTCATCCTGTCATGAGCTGCACCCATCCTGCGTCCCCATCCTGGTATGTGCTGCACCCATCCTGCGTCCCCATCCTGCGTCCCCATCCTGTCATGTGCTGCACCCATCCTGCATCCCCATCCTGTCATGTGCTGCTCCATCCTGCGTCCCCATCCTGTCATGTGCTGCACCCATGCTGCATCCCCATCCTGTCATGTGCTGCACCCATCCTGCATCCCCATCCTGTCATGTGCTGCACCCATCCTGCGCCCCCATCCTGTCATGTGCTGCACCCATCCTGCGTCCCCATCCTGGTATGTGTTGCACCCATCCTGCGTCCCCCTCCTGCGTCCCCATCCTGTCATGTACTGCACCCATCCTGCATCCCCATCCTGTCATGTGCTGCACCCATCCTGCGTCCCCATCCTGTCATGTGCTGCACCCATCTTGCGTCCCCATCCTGTCATGTGCTGCACCCATCCTGCGTCCCCATCCTGTCATGAGCTGCACCCATCCTGCGTCCCCATCCTGGTATGTGCTGCACCCATCCTGCGTCCCCATCCTGCGTCCCCATCCTGTCATGTGCTGCACCCATCCTGCATCCCCATCCTGTCATGTGCTGCTCCATCCTGCGTCCCCATCCTGTCATGTGCTGCACCCATGCTGCATCCCCATCCTGTCATGTGCTGCACCCATCCTGCGCCCCCATCCTGTCATGTGCTGCACCCATCCTGCGTCCCCATCCTGGTATGTGTTGCACCCATCCTGCGTCCCCCTCCTGCGTCCCCATCCTGTCATCTACTGCACCCATCCTGCATCCCCATCCTGTCATGTGCTGCACCCATCCTGCGTCCCCATCCTGTCATGTGCTGCACCCATCTTGCGTCCCCATCCTGTCATGTGCTGCACCCATCCTGCGTCCCCATCCTGTCATGTGCTGCACCCATCCTGCGTCCCCATCCTGCGTCCCCATCCTGTCATGTGCTGCACCCATCCTGCATCCCCATCCTGTCATGTGCTGCACCCATCCTGCATCCCCATCCTGTCATGTGCTGCACCCATCCTGCGTCCCCATCCTGTCATGTGCTGCACCCATCCTGCGTCCCCATCCTGTCATGTGCTGCACCCATCCTGCGCCCCCATCCTGTCATGTGCTGCACCCATCCTGCGCCCCCATCCTGTCATGTGCTGCACCCATCCTGCGTCCCCATCCTGGTATGTGCTGCACCCATCCTGCGTCCCCATCCTGCGTCCCCATCCTGTCATGTGCTGCACCCATCCTGCATCCCCATCCTGTCATGTGCTGCACCCATCCTGCGTCCCCATCCTGGTATGTGCTGCACCCATCCTGCGTCCCCATCCTGTCATGTGCTGCACCCATCCGGGGGCCTGAGCAGGCGGGGACACCGGCGCACTGTGGGGGTCAGGTGCTGGTATCGCCGCCAGCTCAGGCCCCCCAGCACTTACTATATTCACCTGTCCTCCGTTCCACCGCTGGGCGCCGCCATCTTCCCGATCTCCTGGCTGTGGCTGTTAAGTCAGAGGGCGGCGCCGGCGCGCATTAAGCGCGTCATCGCGCCCTCTGAACTGAAGGTCACAGGCCGAAGACCAGGAAGATGGAGGCGCTCAGCGGTGGAACAGAGGACATGCAGGATGCTTGGCATTTGCCATAGAACAGCAGGATTGGCAAATTCGCCACTGGCGCCCTGTGCTCTTCACAAATTAAAGCATGTTCACACTGAGCACATGTGACAGACGTGACAGAGTCTGGAGATGCTGTAGAGAGTGATCTGCTGCCTGCAACGTCCTTCAGCATGACCAGTTTGGCAGTGGGTCAGTTATGGTGTGGGGTGGCATTTCTTAGGAAGGCCACGGAGCCCTCCATGTGCTTGCCAGAGGTAGTCTGACTGCCATTAGTTACCAAGATGAGATCCTCAGACCCCTTGTGAGACCATATGCTGGTGCAAATGGCCCTGAGTTCCTCCTAAAGCAGGAGAATGCGAGTCCTCATGTGGCTGGAGTATGTCAGCAGTTCCTGAAAGATGAAGGCATTGAAGCCGAGTTCACCTCAGATCAGGCTGTGAGTCTGTGCATTCTCAGTGAAGTCAGTGGTAGTCACTGAGGCTGTGCAGCAGCCCCATCTGACCTGGGGTGAACTCGGCAGAGTGGGAAAAAGTTCCCAAACTTTCCCATGCTACAGAGTTCATGTCTGTTTATTCGGGGAGGCTGCGCAGGTAGCTTTTCATTCATTACACAGTGGTTTACAGCCGGGATGGTAGCATTAGCACAGCTCCCGGTAGTAAACTATTTAACCCCTTGAGATGGATTACAGCGTGGGACTTGACTGTACAGCAGACAGGTATGGGATATGGTTGTTTTTTTCGGGGATTTTTTACAGGAGAATGAGGGCTTTGCTTGGATTGAGAGTGTAATAAAGATGGAAAACCTGTGTGTTTAATAATTTCATTAAAATACTTTATTCTTAATGTGTGTGTATTTTTTTAACCTTATACTAGCAAGGTGACATTAACCCCTTATTAACCCCTTACAGGGCAATGGGAAGAGAGAGGCTAAGTGCCAGAATTGCCACATCTTATAGATGCACCTTTTCTGGCGTGGCTGGGTGCTGGTATTTTTAGCTGGGGGTCAATATCCATGGCCTCTTCCTAGGCTATGAATATCAGCCCTCAGCTGTCTGCATAGCCTTTCTGGCTATAAATTATAGGGGACCCCACATAATTTTATCCAGTAAAGGCTAAATATACAGCTGCAGGCTGATATTCATAGCCTGGGA
This sequence comes from Ranitomeya imitator, assembly GCF_032444005.1. NCBI lineage: Eukaryota > Metazoa > Chordata > Amphibia > Anura > Dendrobatidae > Ranitomeya > Ranitomeya imitator. The sequence continues at coordinate 638,034,739 of NC_091284.1, forward strand.
AGATGCATGGGTATTAACTTCCCAGGCTAAAAGTATTGGCTTTGCCTCTCTGGCAAAGAAAATTGCACAGGAGACCACACAATTTTTCTCGCTTGTAGGATGGAACTTAATAAACAAAAAATTAATAGACAGGCTTCTGTTATGATCTGGCGGTTTAGGAACAACATGAGACAAGCGCTGAAGGAGGTGGTATCTGTACTGACCGCAGACCCTGAACCTAGCAACGCAACTAGAAATAGCCGTGGGGGGTACCTGACGCTCCCTAGACCCCTCGGCACAGCCTAAGACCTAACTTCCCCTAAACAGGAAACCTATCTTGCCTCAGAGAAAATCCCCAAAGGAAAGATAGCCCCCCACAAATATTGACGGTGACAGGAGGGGAAAATAACATTCGCAGAGATGAAATCAGATTTTAGCATAGGAGGCCAGTCTAGCTTGATAGATAGGACAGGAAAGGATACTGTGCAGTCAGTATAAAAACTACAAAACAATCCACACAGAGTTTACAAAGCCTCCACACCTGACTAAAGGTGTGGAGGGTAAATCTGCTTCCCAGAGCTTCCAGCTAACAGAAAAAATCCATAATGACAAGCTGGACAAAAATAGAATGCACAGAACAATAAGTCCACAACATGTGGACTGAAATGAGCAAAGCCAGAACTTATCTTTGCAGAACTGGTCAGGAAACCAGGAGAATCCAAGCAGAGATGTGAATCCAGCCAGAAAACATTGACAAGTGGCATAGGCTGAAGACTAGAGCTAGGTTAAATAGCAGAGCCAGGAGAGACGATTAGTGAAAGCAGCTGCTAAAGCTAAACACAAGGAGCGGCAGTTCCACTCAAAACCACCAGAGGGAGCCCAAGGGCAGAATTCACAAAAGTGCCATTTACAACCATTGGAGGGAGCCCAAGAACGGAATTCACGACAGTACCCCCCCTTGAGGAGGGGTCACCGAACCCTCACCAGAGCCCCCAGCCCGATCAGGACGAGCCAAGTGAAAAGCACGAACCAAATCGGTAGCATGGACATCGGAGGCAACAACCCAAGAATTATCCTCCTGGCCATAACCCTTCCACTTGACAAGATACTGGAGCCTCCGCCTCGAAAAACGAGAATCCAAAATCTTCTCAACCTCATATTCCAACTCTCCCTCAACCAACACCGGGGCAGGAGGGTCAACCGAGGGAACAACGGGCACCACATATCTCCGCAACAAAGATCTATGGAAAACATTATGAATGGCAAAAGAGGCTGGAAGAGCCAAATGAAAAGAGACCGGATTAATAATTTCAGAAATTTTATAAAGACCAATAAACCGAGGCTTAAACTTAGGAGAAGAAACCTTCATAGGAACATGACGAGAAGACAACCAAACCAAATCCCCCACACGAAGCCGGGGACCAACACGCCGACGGCGGTTAGCCAAACGTTGAGCCCTTTCGTGAGACAACGTCAAATTCTCCACCACATGAGTCCAAATCTGCTGCAGCCTGTCCACCACAGAATCAACACCAGGACAATCAGAAGACTCAACCTGCCCAGAAGAAAAACGAGGATGAAAACCAAAATTACAAAAGAAAGGTGAAACCAAAGTAGCCGAACTAGCCCGATTATTAAGGGCAAACTCGGCCCACGGCAAGAAAGACACCCAATCATCCTGATCAGCAGACACAAAGCATCTCAAATAGGTCTCCAAGGTCTGATTAGTTCGCTCAGTTTGGCCATTAGTCTGATGATGAAACGCCGAAGAAAAAGACAAATCAATGCCCATCCTAGCACAAAAGGCCCACCAAAATCTAGAGACAAACTGAGAACCTCTGTCAGACACAATATTCTCCGGAATGCCATGCAAACGAACCACATGCTGAAAAAACAATGGAACCAGATCTGAGGAGGAAGGCAACTTAAGCAAAGGTACCAAATGGACCATTTTAGAGAACCGGTCACAAACAACCCAGATAACAGACATGGAAGATCCGAAATAAAATCCATGGAAATATGCGTCCAGGGCCTCTCAGGGACCGGCAAAGGCAAAAGCAACCCACTAGCGTGGGAACAGCAAGGCTTGGCCCGGGCGCAAGTCCCACAGGACTGCACAAAAGCACGCACATCGCGAGACAAGGAAGGCCACCAAAAGGACCTAGCAACCAAATCTCTGGTACCAAAAATCCCAGGATGACCAGCCAACACTGAACAATGAACCTCAGAAATTACCTTACTTGTCCATCTATCAGGAAAAAACAGCTTCCCCACTGGACAGCGGTCAGGCCTATCAGCCTGAAATTCCTGAAGCACCTGGCACAAATCAGGGGAGATAGCAGAAAGAATCACCCCCTCCTTAAGAGTGCCAACCGGCTCAAGGACTCCAGGAGAATCAGGAGAAAAATTCCTAGAGAGGGCATCAGCCTTAACATTCTTAGATCCCGGAAGATACGAGACCACAAAATCAAAACGGGAGAAAAGCAGGGACCATCGAGCCTGTCTAGGATTCAGCCTCTTGGCTGACTCGAGGTAAGTCAGATTCTTATGATCGGTCAGGACCACAACACGGTGTTTAGCTCCCTCAAGCCAATGTCGCCACTCCTCAAACGCCCACTTCATAGCCAACAACTCCCGATTGCCGACATCATAATTGCGTTCCGCAGGCGAAAACTTTCTGGAAAAAAAAGCACACGGTTTCATCAAAGAACCATCAGACTCCCTCTGACACAAGACGGCCCCTGCCCCAATCTCAGAAGAGTCGACCTCAACCTGAAAAGGAAGAGAAACATCCGGTTGACGCAACACAGGGGCAAAAGTAAATCGGTGTTTAAGCTCTTCAAAGGCCTCAACAGCCTCAGAGGACCAATTTGTCACATCAGCGCCTTTCTTCGTCAAATCAGTAAGGGGCTTAACCACACTGGAAAATTTGGCAATGAAACGGCGATAGAAATTAGCAAAGCCCAATAATTTTTGAAGACCCTTCACAGATGTGGGTTGGATCCAGTCATGAATAGCTTGGACCTTAACAGGATCCATTTCTATAGATGAGGGAGAAAAAACAAAACCCAAATAAGAGACCTTCTGAACTCCGAATAGGCACTTAGACCCCTTCACAAATAAAGCATTATCACGAAGGATCTGGAACACCATCCTGACCTGCTTCACATGAGACTCCCAATCATTGGAAAAAATTAAAATATCATCCAAATATACGACCATGAATTTATCAAGATAATTGCGGAAAATATCATGCATGAAAGACTGGAACACAGATGGAGCATTAGAGAGCCCAAATGGCATCACAAGGTATTCAAAATGGCCTTCGGGCGTATTAAATGCAGTTTTCCATTCGTCACCCTGTTTAATACGAACAAGATTATATGCCCCTCGGAGGTCAATCTTCGTAAACCAACTAGCCCCCTTAATCTGAGCAAACAAATCAGTAATCAAAGGCAAGGGGTATTGGAATTTGACCGTGATCTTATTAAGAAGACATAGTAACATACATAGTAACATAGTTAGTAAGGCCGAAAAAAGACATTTGTCCATCCAGTTCAGCCTATATTCCATCATAATATATCCCCAGATCTACGTCCTTCTACAGAACCTAATAATTGTATGATACAATATTGTTCTGCTCCAGGAAGACATCCAGGCCTCTCTTGAACCCCTCGACTGAGTTCGCCATCACCACCTCCTCAGGCAAGCAATTCCAGATTCTCACTGCCCTAACAGTAAAGAATCCTCTTCTATGTTGGTGGAAAAACCTTCTCTCCTCCAGACGCAAAGAATGCCCCCTTGTGCCCGTCACCTTCCTTGGTATAAACAGATCCTCAGCGAGATATTTGTATTGTCCCCTTATATACTTATACATGGTTATTAGATCGCCCCTCAGTCGTCTTTTTTCTAGACTAAATAATCCTAATTTCGCTAATCTATCTGGGTATTGTAGTTCTCCCATCCCCTTTATTAATTTTGTTGCCCTCCTTTGTACTCTCTCTAGTTCCATTACATCCTTCCTGAGCACCGGTGCCCAAAACTGGACACAGTACTCCATGTGCGGTCTAACTAGGGATTTGTACAGAGGCAGTATAATGCTCTCATCATGTGTATCCAGACCTCTTTTAATGCACCCCATGATCCTGTTTGCCTTGGCAGCTGCTGCCTGGCACTGGCTGCTCCAGGTAAGTTTATCATTAACTAGGATCCCCAAGTCCTTCTCCCTGTCAGATTTACCCAGTGGTTTCCCATTCAGTGTGTAATGGTGATATTGATTCCTTCTTCCCATGTGTATAACCTTACATTTATCATTGTTAAACCTCATCTGCCACCTTTCAGCCCAAGTTTCCAACTTATCCAGATCCATCTGTAGCAGAATACTATCTTCTCTTGTATTAACTGCTTTACATAGTTTTGTATCATCTGCAAATATCGATATTTTACTGTGTAAACCTTCTACCAGATCATTAATGAATATGTTGAAGAGAACAGGTCCCAATACTGACCCCTGCGGTACCCCACTGATCACAGCGACCCAGTTAGAGACTATACCATTTATAACCACCCTCTGCTTTCTATCACTAAGCCAGTTACTAACCCATTTACACACATTTTCCCCCAGACCAAGCATTCTCATTTTGTGTACCAACCTCTTGTGCGGCACGGTATCAAACGCTTTGGAAAAATCGAGATATACCACGTCCAATGACTCACCGTGGTCCAGCCTATAGCTTACCTCTTCATAAAAACTGATTAGATTGGTTTGACAGGAGCGATTTCTCATAAACCCATGCTGATATGGAGTTAAACAGTTATTCTCATTGAGATAATCCAGAATAACTGGAATAATCTCAGAAACCCTTCAAATATTTTACCAACAATAGAGGTTAGACTTACTGGCCTATAATTTCCAGGTTCACTTTTAGAGCCCTTTTTGAATATTGGCACCACATTTGCTATGCGCCAGTCCTGCGGAACAGACCCTGTCGCTATAGAGTCCCTAAAAATAAGAAATAATGGTTTATCTATTACATTACTTAGTTCTCTTAGTACTCGTGGGTGTATGCCATCCGGACCCGGTGATTTATCTATTTTGATCTTATTTAGCCGGTTTCGCACCTCTTCTTGGGTTAGATTGGTGACCCATAATATAGGGTTTTCATTGTTTCTTGGGATTTCACCTAGCATTTCATTTTCCACCGTGAATACCGTGGAGAAGAAGGTGTTTAATATGTTAGCTTTTTCCTCGTCATCTACAACCATTCTTTCCTCACTATTTTTTAAGGGGCCTACATTTTCAGTTTTTATTCTTTTACTATTGATATAGTTGAAGAACAGTTTGGGATTAGTTTTACTCTCGTTAGCAATGTGCTTCTCTGTTTCCTTTTTGGCAGCTTTAATTAGTTTTTTAGATAAAGTATTTTTCTCCCTATAGTTTTTTAGAGCTTCAATAGTGCCATCCTGCTTTAGTAGTTCAAATGCTTTCTTTTTACTGTTAATTGCCTGTCTTACTTCTTTGTTTAGCCACATTGGGTTTTTCCTATTTCTAGTCCTTTTATTCCCACAAGGTATAAACCGCTTACACTGCCTATTTAGGATGTTCTTAAACATTTCCCATTTATTATCTGTATTCTTATTTCTGAGGATATTGTCCCAGTCTACCAGATTAAGGGCATCTCTAAGCTGGTCAAACTTTGCCTTCCTAAAGTTCAGTGTTTTTGTGACTCCCTGACAAGTCCCCCTAGTGAAAGACAGGTGAAACTGTACAATATTGTGGTCGCTATTTCCTAGATGCCCAACCACCTGCAGATTTGTTATTCTGTCAGGTCTATTAGATAGTAATAGGTCTAAAAGTGCTGCTCCTCCGGTTGGATTCTGCACCAATTGTGAAAGATAATTTTTCTTAGTTATTAGCAGAAACCTGTTGCCTTTATGGGTTTCACAGGTTTCTGTTTCCCAGTTAATATCTGGGTAGTTAAAGTCCCCCATAACCAGGACCTCATTATGGGTTGACGATAATCAATACAGGGTCTCAAGGAGCCATCCTTCTTAGCAACAAAAAAGAAACCCGCTCCCAATGGTGACGAAGAGGGCCGAATATGCCCTTTCTCCAAAGATTCCTTAACATAGCTCCGCATGGTGGCATGCTCTTGCACAGACATATTGAAAAGTCGGCCCTTAGGGAACTTACAACCAGGAATCAAGTTAATAGCACAATCACAGTCCCTATGTGGAGGAAGGGAACTGGACTTGGGCTCATCAAATACATCCTGGAAATCCGACAAAAACTCAGGGACCTCAAAAGAGGGGGAAGAGGAAATTGACATCAAAGGAACATCACTATGTACCCCTTGACAACCCCAACTAGTCACAGACATAGTTTTCCAATCCAGCTCCGGATTATGTTCCTGTAACCATGGAAATCCCAGCACAACAACATCATGCAGGTTATGCAACACCAGAAAATGGCAATCTTCCTGATGTGCAGGAGCCATGTACATAGACATCTGTGTCCAGTACTGAGGTTTATCCTTGGCCAAGGGTGTAGCATCAATGCCCCTCAAAAGAATAGGGCTCTGCAAAGGCTGCAAGGAAAAACCACAGCGCCTGGCGAATTCTAAGTCCATTAAGTTCAGGGCAGCCTATAATCAATAATTTGATCCTTACAATGTCATTGTGTAACAATATCAACTATAATCCCAAAAACACAAAATCCTAAATTGCCATGACACGCAACAAGGAAAAAACACAATGTCTAATGAATTTATATTTCTAAAATTAATTTTTATTAATAATTCACATAATAAATTTAGATATATAATACTAAGGTGAAAAACCTTCCAATGTATAGGAGCGGATAAATACACATAACATCACATGACCCTAAATGTGTGATCATCATCCCAAAAATAACCCACACATGAATGGCTGTATAACGAAAAAATCCATATCAAGCTACCCAAAAGGAAGTAATTCTAAATGGAAATCCAGAGAATTGCAAGTACCATAGTGAGAAGGCACAATAATTAATTACCATCAACTGGTACACATACTGACTATCGCCACTCACAAAGAATGTACCCACAATACAACACTGGACAAAGTAACAGCCGAAAAAATGGGCAAATAGATAGTAACTTACACAGGGAATGGTGTCCGTGTATCCGCTCCTTTACCCCGACGCGCATTTTGTAACACTTCCTCAGACGCCCCCTGAGGAAGTGTTACGTCGGGGTAAAGGAGCGGATACACGGACAACCACCGGAGGGAGCCCAAGAACGGAATTCACAACAGGCTTCCACATTATTTATTCATGATTTTCTGGCCCGGGATCCATTATATGTCCATTTTGCAAACCGACGAGAAAATCTCACCATACAGATGCCACATGGATGTCACTCGGATGAAAATTGCATCCTCACATTGCACATACGGATCACTGCTCAGGGAACATTGATACAATCCTCATTTCTGAAAAACAGACCGATTTTTTTATACGTTATGTAAAAAAGAAAAATTCTTGAAGCTAAAAGGACACTATAAAAAGGTCTATTGCAATGGGCAATCAAAAATTGGAAATCTTTCCCTTTATAAGAACACTCTTCCTCTCTAAATATGACAGATTTCAAGGGCATCTTCCATGTACAGCCCTCTTCAGCTCAACTGACAGATTTTCAAACGGATTCAGGTCTGGGCTGTGACTGGGCCAGTTCCAAAGATCTTTTTTTTATGAAGCCATTTTTTATTTGTATGTATGCTTTAGGTTGTTGTGCAAATGGGTCTGAAAGCAACAATGGAAAAAGAGCTTAACAGATTGAGAAATTGAACGAAATGTCAGGTTCAGTGGAGGAAGACTGATGATATTTGGTTGTTTCACAGACAAAGGCATTGGATACTTGACCAGAATCGATGGTGGTCTCAATGCTGAGCTATATGTGAGCATCCAACAAGATGAGTTACTTTGTACACTAAAGTATTATGGGTATGAAAAGGAAAACATAGTGTTCCAACAGGACAACAGGAAGCACATGTTGAGATTAGTGAAGAAATGTGTCATGAATCATAAAGGATTACTAGCAGCTCTGGTTCAGCTGAAATTTAAATGTTGTTTTTTCCTTTTAGTCCAGCAAGAGTTAATATCAGTCTCTTGCTAGCATTTTCTTTTAGAATGGTCAGCTGATGTTGGATTGTAACCACTCCCACTTCCTTTTAAATAGTCCCATGATCCATCAGCTGATTGCCGGTTATAGAGGATTTGTTCTATGCAGACCAGCTTGGTATGTGGAGCAACCGTGTGGTGGTGGTGGTGTTGATGCTGTAGGAGTTCTGCTATCCTGGTACCGGTTTCTATGCTGCTTTGGAGCTTAGCAGAAGAGCCGAAGCTCAGTATTTTCCTTTTATTTTCTGTCCCATGTTTGTCTCTTCCTCTGTGTATTACCATCTGCAGTGGTGAGGCTAGAGTCCTTACCAGCCAGTGCATTAGCCAGCACGCATTGAGACGACAGTCAGGGACTAGGCATGTGACAGTGGCAGGGCAAATACCATCTTAGGGCATTAAGGAAGCTTAGTGACTGGCACAGGTTGGTGTCAGGAAGTGGTCAATCCTCTGTTCCCTACCATTAAGGCTTTCCTCTCCCTTTTGCATCCCGTCGTACTTATATGCTGTGTCGCCCGCTGAATTTAACCGTGTCTGAGAGTGACATTATAAATGACAGCACCATTTTCCAGAGACCATATGGCTCAAGCAGAGTTTTTTTCAAGCTTGATTCAGAGCCTCACATATGGGGTTACTAAGTTGTGGTCATAGGTGGTGCAGCAGCTTCAGCTTGTGTCTGGATTCTTCATCTCGTCTCATGTCCAGGCTCAACTGGAACCCAAAATATCTCTTCCCGACAGGTTCTGATAAATGTATAATTTTTAAGGAAGCCTCTAAATTATATTCCAGCATCCACCTTCGTTCCTCAGGGAATGAGGAACAAAGAGTGAGAACTGTTGTCTCCCTTCATAAGGGTGATCCCCATTCTGGGGCCTTAACCCTGCTGACCGACTCTCCATCTTTGCGGTCAGTGCATGAGTTTTTTGTTTTTTAGCGCTGGTGTATGGTGATCCTGATGGCGTCTCCCTGGCTGTGTCTAAACTGGCCGGCTGAGGAGTACTGCTCAGAGTTCTGGAGATGGGCCACTGAATTCAGTGGAATGACCCTGCTTTTATGAGTCATTTTTGTCAGGGTCTCTAAACTAGGCTTCCTTTGCAATATGCTACTCCAAAATCATTGGAGGCTGCATGGATAGAAACCTGAGGGAGAGACATACACTGACTTTGCTCCCTGTTGTTCTTCCAAAGGAGGAGGTCACTCAGGTGCTGTCAGATGAACCCATGCAGTTGAGGGGTGTCTCCTCTCATACTAGGTTGCCTGCGGTTCACCATGGGACAGGGGCATGTTTTTACTGTTGTCATTTGGATCATTATTTTAAAGTCTGTCCATCTTGCGGAAAAATTGGTACTGTTTAACAAAGGCAAAGTCCCCCTCGTCGCTTGGAGGGAGGCAACCAGAGTGTGTACATTTCCTCAACTTCACTTCTCAGTTTTAGAATTTTGGCTGGTTAAATCAGCTGTCATGTGCCAGAATATAAGCAGCTCAGTACCTGAGCTCGCATTAAAGGGGGAGACATATATACACGTCATATGTCATTAAGTGGTTAAACTTGCTTTATGCATTTAGTCAGGCTCACGAACCACATTTTATTATTGTCTTTTCATCACTCTTGAGGGATGTCAAATTCTAGGTAATGTTCCTGTTATACTAACGTTAAGTCACTTCTTGATTATTTTCTTCAGTGTGTTCCATTGTATCTTCAGATCACGTGTGCTACACATAGCGTGGCTTCAGCCCTGCTATGTGTAACTGAATTGATCATCTGCAAGGAACAAAGGACACGGGGTGGTGCCCACAGTAAATTGGCAATGACAACCACACAGTCTCCACCAGACTCTGTGATGTCATGCCAATCCTTTGGCACCCCACCGTCATTTGACAGGTGCACTGATGGGTGGAGCTAGTGATGCGCTTCCAGTACGATCATGTTAAATTCAGCTGCCAGAGATTGACAGCAGCATTTAACAGTTTAAAAGGCATAGGTGTTTGCGGTTCTATCTGCGGCTGTTACCTGCACATGTCAGCTGATGAAATCAGCTATCTTGTGCCAGAATAGAAGCAGCTCAGCGCCTGAGCTTTCATTAAAGGGGAGAAATATATATACGTCATATGTTATTAAGGAGTTAAACTTGATGTATGTATTTAGTTAGGCCCTCGAACCACATTTTATTATTGTCTTTTCATCACTCTTGAGGAACGTCAAATTCTAGGTAATGTCCCGGTTGTGCTAACGTTAAGCTACTTTTTGATGATTTACTTCAGTGTGTTCCACTGTATTTTAATGGCTTAAAATTGTTTTTGTAACCTTGGATTTTACAGTATTTACAACTAAGAAAATGGTAGGGATATCCTGCTAAAACAGCTAAACTTTTTTGGATTTTACATGAACTTAAATATTACTTTAAATAATAGAAATCATGTGCAGACTACTAATTAACATGAGTTTATATGTGATTGGCTACTACTGAACACAACCACAAGCTCAATTAAAATTTAAGCAATTTATTTCTATTTGTTTATCAGTTGATTAATTCAGATTTTGAGTGATATTAAAAGTGAAAAAAGTTCTGAAATGATTCTTCTCTTTATGATTGTTTTAACATGAAAAAAACTTAGCATTATAATCAACATATGTAGACTTTTTATATCCACTGCATCTGTGGTTAAAGAGGACCTTTTGCCAAACTTTTCATGTTGAATTAGAAACATGATATAATAATGGCTGCAGAGTAGAATAGGAGATCTTAGTAAAACAAAGTCTTGACACTTTATGAGGTAATTTTTGATCATTCCAAGTGGGTTTTAACAGATAGAAACTCATACAGGAAGAAATAAATACAGATCAAAAAGTCATATGTAAAAAAAAGGCATAATTTCAAATGCCAAACTGTCCGGCAAAAAAAAAGCCATAAAATGACTCATTCGGCAAAAAAATAAAAAATTTACAACTCTCAGAATTTGTCATGCAAAATCAAATTCATTTTGTAAAATATTGTTTTTAGTATGTAAAAAGAACAAGGCATAAGAAAACAATATTAATCTAGTATCGATGTAATCGTACTGACCCGACGAATAAATCGGTCTTATCACTTTTACTGCATGGTGAATGATGCAAAAAAATAAAAACAATACCTAAATTGCTGGCTTTTGTTCATTCTGTGCATTCAATTTGAATATAAAGAGATCATAAAATATTAGGTACCCCAAAATGGTATAACCAAAAAAAACAACTCATCCCGTGAAAAATAAGCCCTCATACAGCACTGTTTGCCAAAAAATAAAAAAATTTGCAGCTCTCAGTATATGGCGACAAACAAAAACTACTTTCTGTAAAAAAGCATTTTTACGGTGTGATAGCAAATAAAATAAAGATTGGGGCTGAAAATAAAAAAAATTGGGGCTAAAATACATTTTTGTGGGTAAAATATGATTTTTTATTTTCACAGCTCTACCTTGCCAAACTTCTGCTTAGCATCTGGGGCTTCAAGGTGCTCACCACACATCTAGATACATTCCTTAAGGTGTCTAGTTTTCAAAATGAGACCGCTTGTGGGGGTTTCCACTGTTTAGGTATATCAGGGGCTCTCCAAGCGCGACATGGTGTTTGCTCTCGAGCGAGCCATTTTTGCGTTCAAAAAGGCAAATGGTGCTTCTTCCTTTCCGAGACCTGCAGTGTGCCAAAATAGTAGTATTCCCAAACATATGGGGCATCAGTGTACTCAGGAGATATTGCCCAACAAATTTTGAGGTCCATTTTCTCCTGGCACCCTTGTGAAAGTAAAAAAAAATGGGGCTAAATGTACATTGTTGTTGGTAAAATATGATTTTTTTTATTTTCAGTGCTCTATGTTAAAAACTTCCATGAAGCATCTGATTTTCCAAGGTGCTCATCACTCATCTGACTACATTCTTTAAGCTTCCAAAATAGGGTCACCTGAGGGGGGTTCCACTGTTTATGCACATGAGGGGCTCTCCAAATGTGAAATAGCATCCGCTCTCGATTCCAGACATTTTTGTGTTCAAAAATTCAAACTGTGTTCCTTCCCTTCAGAGCTCTGCTGTGCACCCAAACAGTGGATTTTGGAAACATATGGGGTATTGAGATATTCATGAGAAATTTGAGAACAATTGTTAGTGTCCATTTTCTCCTGTTACCCTTGTGAAATTAACAAATTTGGAGCTAAATTTAATTTTTTGTGAAAAATGTTAAATGTTCATTTTTGCTTTAGGTTCTGTGAAGCACATGAAGGGTTAATGAGTAGGGTTTTGAGTTTTTTACTGATGCAGTTTTTAGAATGGTTTCACTTTTGGATGTTTGCTGTCATATAAGCCTTCCAAAGTCACTTCAAATGTGGTGGGGTCTCTATAAAAATGGTTTTGTCAATTTTGTTGGAAAAATTTGAAATTGCTGGTCAACTTTTAAGTCTTCTAACTTCCTAAAAAAAATGCATCCAAAATTATTCTTATGTAAAGTAGACATGTAGTAAATGTTATTTATTAAATATTTTGTGTGTCATAACTCTCTGATTTAAAATTAAAATTTGAAAATTGCAATATTTTCAAAATATTTGGCAAATTTACATTTTTTCATAAATAAAATGCAAGCCATATCAAATAAATATTACCATTATTATGAAGAATGATATGTCACAAAAAAACATTCTCAGAATCATTGGGATCTGTTGAAGCGTTTTTAAAAATTTGACTTCGTCATTAAGGTCAAAATTGGCTCTGTCACTAAGGGGTTAAGGATAAATTCACAAATCAGAGTTTTATGAGTGGACGGAATACATTTCCTGGACAGACGCTGGGTCTCTTGACCCAAACTAACAGCATCATAGTCATATGTAGGACTTTAATTTTGGATTTGGAGCCTTATGTCTGTCCAGGCATAACAGTCTAAACATGTAAAACATGGATGTATGAATTCAACCACAGACTACACAGATTCTTATTTATATTTCAGATAAATTATTTTGATCATTTGTAATAACATGTTCTTAAAAATAAAACGCCTTTATAAAAATAGAATTATTGAAAAAGAAAGTCCATTGTTATTTTACAAGATGTACCATTTGCACACTACTTGTCTTTGTAAGTAAAGCACTATTAGGTAATGCTGTCTATATTTGAAGCACCTCTTTTCAACAGTATAGTGAGAAAAAAATTATTGTCCATGATCAGCAATTGATTGGCCACAGTTCTTCACGGGTACATGGCTAGGGCACTCCAAAAGGTATAACAAACTGACACATCTTAGTCATTATTGTTGTTATTACAGTTCTCAAACTGTGAAGCACTGGAGAGCGTGTTGGTAGCCATAAAATAATAATAAGACCAGAAATAATCATTCTTGTTAGTACGTGCACAATCCTTGAAATGTGCAGACCATCGAGAGCAACAGAGCTGTAAAAAAAAGTTGTGAGTGAAAACAATGCCGTAGCTTGAAATCTAGAGGACATAGCATGCATGCACAATTACCCACAACAACATATAATGCAGATGTAATGTTGAAGACTTTCTTACTGAGAAATATAAATAGATATCAGGGTTAGCAAACTGCGGAAATTCTTGGACAGTGTAAAAATAGGACACTTTTTCTGTTTGTAAAGAAGCTTTAATTTGTCTGTAATTTTTCAGAAGCTAAAGAAACTTGTACGGCTTATTATAATTTTAATAATCATTTATTTGAGTTGAGTAAATGCAGACAATATCTTAATATCAGGATTATGGACACAAATCACTTCAAAGTTTAATGCTTTTCAGGGTTTTGGTTTTCTAATATGTCCGTAAAAAATATCTGTCCATAATTTTTTCATAAGCTGTCTGGAAGATGCAAAAAAAGACTTGTCAACTCTGACAAATATGTAAAGAAAAACATAGAGAAAAAGATCAAAGATCAACCAGACTTTGTGTTTTGAGAAAAGTCTGTCTTTTGTACAGGTAGGGCAGTAACATGTTTAACTGCCAAACATATAGATAAACTCCAAGAATGTAACTTCAATAATGAAATGTTGTGGAATTATGAAAATTGATAGACATGTTAATGTCATTCACATGATGAAACAATTGGAAAATATTATCAAAACATTTCAACTTTTTAAGTTTTAAGTATAGGCACCACATGCAGAAATACTCACACTTACTCACCTTGGCATGCTATCAGTGAGGTTATAAGTAGAGATGAGCAAAGTTGTTCAGAAAACGTTTACCAATCCCAAATTTGGCATGGACGTTGCACATTCGAATTCAGGTTCAGATTCCCAAGCATTTTCCTCAAAATTGCCAAAAGTTGGCCAAACTTTTTAAAATGATTGAGTTTATACTAATGCTTTTGTTAAGACTTTTGCTTTGATAGTGGTGCTGCATGATGAGTGGGGGGATGTGCTTGATGAGGGGAGTGGTGTGGAGAGGTCAGAGGAGCAGCAGACTTTTTATTAATTAACTTAATGTGTGGAGATTCCAGCAGCACAGAAACCATCCACACCATCCAGACACAAGAGCTTCTGTCATTGACTGCCAAAGTCACATGTCCCTCTCCATATAAAAAGCAGACATTTTTTATTTGCACCATTTTGTCAGTGTAAGGCCGGCGTCACACTCAGCATATAAAAATACAGTCCGGAAATTACGGCCGTAATACGCAGAAAAGTCCCAAAAATAATGGTCCGTATCTCATCCGTAGGCAGGGTGTGTCAGCGTATTTTGCGCATGGCATCCTCTGTATGTAATCCGTATGGCATCCGTACTGCGAGATTTTCTCGCAGGCTTGCAAAACCGACATACAATGGATCCATGTGCTCCCAAAAACATAAAAACATATGTACTGTCTATATATATATATATATATATATATGGCAGTGAGACACACATATATATTAATATTTCATCCTGCGCGAGATAGCTTAAAAGCCGGTAATTCAATTGCCGGCTTTGCAATCTCCTTCCTAAACCCGACATGATATGAGACATGGTTTACATACAGTAAACCATCTCATATCCCCATTTTTTTTGCATATTCCACACTACTAATGTTAGTAGTGTGTATGTGCAAAATTTGGGCTGTCTAGCTATTAAATTAAAGGGTTAAATGGCGGAAAAAATTGCCGTGGGCTCCCGCACAATTTTCTCCACCAGAGTAGTAAAGCCTGTGACTGAGGGCAGATATTAATAGCCTGGAGAGGGTCCACGGTTATTGGCCCCCCCTGGCTAAAAACATCTGCCCTCAGCCACCCCAGAAAAGGCACATCTGGAAGATGCGCCTATTTTGGCACTTGGCCATTCTCTTCCCATTCCCGTGCAGCAGTAGGATATGTGTTGTGAATTCTGTTGTTGGGCTCCCTCCTGTGGTCATGAATGGTACTTCGGCTGGTTCTGTCCATGGACTTCCTCTGGTGGGTGTTTCTGAGTTTCCTTCCTCAGGTGTTAGGTCTCGAGTTCCCGCTTCTGCACATGGGGAATCTCGAGCCGTCTCCGCTGCGGTCCCCCATTCCTATCCAGCCGCAGTGGAGCCTGCTCAGCAGGGACGTCGGTCCCAGCGTCTTGCTCGGTCTCACTCTGTTCAGAGAGTTACTGCTGCTTCTTCAGCTCCTGCCATTAAAGTCAGTGCTGGTCAGCAGCGAGTGGACTTCTCTGGGACTAAGTCCTTGTCTGCGCACACTGAGCATGCCCAGGGCAAGGTCTCCCGTTGGAGATCGAGGGTCATGTGCTCAGACTCTGCAGCGCATTCTATTGGTCCTCTTGGCAGGTCTTGGAAGGGCAAAGTTTCTGTGGCCACTTCCTGTCCTGCAACTATATAAACTGCGCATGACGGCACGGCCATGCGCTAGTGTACAATTTAATACGTGTGTTCGTTGTGAGTGCAAGTTGTTCTTTAAATACCCTTACCCTATTGTATGACTGTTCGCGTATGGTGTATGGCTGCTATCTAGCGCCCGACTAATCACTCAACGTGTCACACACGTATCAGCATCTATTGCTGTGACCGCCAGTGCGGTGCCACGCGCCAGTGTGCGCTTCCTGACCCACGTCTGGGTGCTTAGTGGTAACTGCCAGCACGGCACAGTTCGCACTTCGGTGCTATAATTATATATTTCCTTACACACCCAGTAGCGGTGTAGTGCCAGCAAGGGTCTAATCGGACTACAATCCCTGTTGGGGTTAAGTTCGCTGACCACTTGCTCGCGCTCTATGTGCGGTACCGCGGTCCTGTGACGCAACAGGATCGCTTTCTTCACGCTGGGTGAGGTTTAACCCACGCATGTATACTTTTGGATACCGCCATATAGTCTCTCATTTCCTAGCAGCAGGTTTCACCTGCACGGTGGACCCCGGACTACGAACGCATCTGTATCATCTCTCTTGGTGCGTTCCGCCAGTCCTAACATTACGCTAGCGCCAGGGTCTGGCTAGTGATGACAGACAAACAGCAATCTCTGCGGTATATCCAGCAGCTGGAGGGTAGGTTGGCGGCTCTCGAGAGCGCGACTTCAGCTGTGGATGTTACTGCAGTAGCTGTACAGGCTGCCAGCGTGGCTGCAGCTACTATGTCCATTGCCACCCCTGTTCCGACATTATCTCGCCTCCCGCTGCCAGAAAAATTTTCTGGTGATAGCAAGTTTTGTAGGGGATTTGTGAGTCAGTGCTCTATTCACCTCGAGCTCCTGGCTGCACGTTTTCCCACAAAGCGGGCTAAGGTGGGATTTATTCTGTCTCTATTGTCGGACAGGGTGTTGGAATGGGCTACGCCGCTGTGGGAGCGTGGCGATCATGTGGTGCAGAGTGCTCCACTGTTTCTGAGCGCTCTGAAACAGGTCTTTTTAGGACCTCAAGTCACCCATGATACTGCGCTCCAATTGCTGGCATTAACTCAGGGTGAGTCCTTGGTCAGTCAGTTTGCCATCCAATTCCGCACCTTAGCATCTGAGCTGGATTGGTCAGATAAAGCTCTTATCCCCATATTTTGGAGGGGCTTGGCTTACCACGTAAAGGACACTCTGGCCACTAGGGAGATTCCTGCCACACTGGAGGAGTTAATAACTGTCTCCACTCGAATTGACCTCCGTTTTAACGAGCGGAGGTTAGAGCGAGCCCAGTGTAGGCAGAGGTTTCGGCTGGCTCCTACTTTCGCCAAACCTCTGGAATCTCCGGTCCTGGTTCCTGAGCCACATGAGGCCAGGGAAGTGTCACAAGCAGGATCTAAGTCCCGGACCGCTTGTGCACTCAGGGTCTGTCATCTTTGCCAGCAGTCAGGACTTCTAGCCACCAGATGTCCTCAGCGGTCGAGGAAACGTCAGCGTCTAGTGGTAGTAGGTGGAGGTACACTAGACATGGCGACGTTTGCCTCTAAGTTGTCCTTTAAGGGGACAATTACTATTGGCTCATTCTCCCACTCGGTAGAGCTCTGCGTGGATTCTGGGGCGGAGGGCAATTTTATGTCTTCTGCCTTCGCCCAACGTCACGCAATACCCCTGGTAATGCTTGCTCAACCAGTAATGGTGCGAGTGGTGAATGGGTCGACATTGCCCTCACAGATAACACACCAGACCATCCCTTTTACTCTGTCCATGTCGCCATCTCATCAGGAGATAATTTCTCTGCTCGTCATTCCGGAAGGAATTGATGAGGTCCTGTTGGGAATACCTTGGCTACGGTACCACTCTCCTCATATTGAGTGGTCCTCAGGCAGAATTCTGGGTTGGGGTGAATCTTGTGGGGGTAGGTGTCAGAGGGAGTGCGTTCAGGTTGCTACTACTGAGGTACCCGCAGATCTATCCTCTCTTCCCAAGCAGTATTGGTCTTATGCAGACGTGTTCTCCAAAAAGGCGGCGGAGGTCCTTCCGCCTCATCGCCCCTATGACTGTCCTATTGATCTCTTGCCTGGTGCTGAGCCTCCCCGGGGTCGAGTTTATCCGCTATCTCTCCTGGAGACGGAGGCAATGTCACAGTACATCCAGGAAAATCTGGCAAGAGGATTCATTAGGAAGTCAGTGTCACCTGCTGGGGCAGGGTTCTTCTTCGTGCAGAAGAAGAATGGGGAATTGCGCCCATGCATAGACTACAGGGGTCTTAACGCCATCACCGTTAAGAATAAGTATCCTTTGCCCTTGATATCTGAGTTATTCAATAGACTTCGGGGAGCAAGGGTATTTACTAAATTAGATCTGCGGGGTGCTTACAACCTGATTCGCATCCGTGAGGGGGACGAATGGAAGACGGCCTTTAACACCAGGGATGGGCACTATGAATATCTGGTGATGCCCTTCGGGCTCTGTAATGCCCCAGCCATTTTCCAAGACTTTGTGAACGATATCTTCCGGGATATGCTTTCCACCTCGGTCGTAGTCTATCTGGATGATATTCTCATCTACTCTCCAGATATTGACTCCCACCGGAGAGATGTTTGCAAAGTCTTCGACCTCCTACGGGCAAACTCCCTCTATGCCAAGTTGGAGAAGTGTATGTTTGAGCAGGAGTCTTTACCTTTCCTGGGCTACATCATCTCGGCCCAGGGATTGGCTATGGATCCTGCCAAACTACAGGCAGTGATGGACTGGCAGGAACCCCATTCCCTGAAAGCGGTGCAGCGCTTTATGGGGTTCATAAATTACTATCGTCAGTTCATCCCCCACTTTTCAACCCTGGTAGCTCCCTTGGTATCCCTCACCAAGAAGGGAGCGAATCCTAAATTGTGGTCCGAAGAGGTCTCCAAGGCCTTCACTTCTATTAAGTCCCACTTTGCTAGCGCTCCCATCTTACATCGTCCCGATGTGGATAAGCCATTCCTAATGGAGGTAGATGCCTCATCCGTTGGTGCAGGAGCAGTCCTCTATCAAAAGGATGCTCAAGGTCGGAAGCACCCATGCTTCTTCTTCTCAAAGACCTTCTCACCAGCGGAGAGAAATTACTCCATCGGGGATAGGGAGCTGCTGGCAATGAAGTTGGCCTTTTTGGAATGGAGACATCTCTTGGAGGGTGCTCAGTTCCCATTCCAAGTCTTCACGGACCACAAGAATTTGGTCTACTTACAGACAGCCCAGCGGCTGAATTCTCGTCAGGCCAGATGGTCCTTGTTTTTCTCCCGGTTCCACTTCACTCTACATTATCTCGCTGGGGAGAAGAACATTCGTGCTGACGCTCTCTCTCGCTCCCTGGTGTCAACTGTGGAGGAGGAGGACAAGCCTCGGCTCATTGTCCCTTCAGAGAGTCTGAGAACCGTAGCTCCGGTTTCGCTTGAGTCTGTGCCTCCGGGCAAGACTTTTGTTCCCATCAATTTGCGTCCGGAGGTTCTTTCGTGGGCTTATTCGTCCAGAGTGGGTGGACACTTTGGGGCAAAGAGGACATCTGAGTTGTTGGCGAGAATGTATTGGTGGCCACATATGGTTCGTGATGTAGGAGACTACGTTCGGGCATGTGTCTCTTGTGCCAAAAATAAGTCTCTCCGTCAACGGCCAGCTGGGTTGTTATACCCTCTGCCGGTGGCAGACAGGCCCTGGGAGATGGTCGGGATGGACTTTGTGGTGGGTTTGCCCAAGTCACGTGGCTGTACTGTCATTTGGGTTATCACCGACCATTTTTCTAAAATGGTGCATTTGGTGCCGCTTCCTCGGCTACCTTCTGCACGGGCCTTGGCAGCATTGTTTGTTAAACACATCTTCCGTCTTCACGGTATGCCAGACAAAATTGTCAGTGACCGGGGTCCCCAGTTTGCGTCTCGGTTCTGGAGAGAGCTTTGTCGCTTTCTCAGTATCGAGTTGAATCTCTCTTCGGCATATCATCCCGAGACGAATGGGTTGGTGGAGAGAGCCAACCAGACCTTGGTCACATATCTGCGACATTTTGTCTCTGCTAAGCAAGATGACTGGGCATTTTTGCTACCGTGGGCGGAGTTTGCTCTTAACAATGCTGTAGCTGACTCCACTGGACAGACTCCATTCCTCCTTAACTATGGTCAGCATCCGCGGGTACCTGTGCCCATGCCCGTGTCTTCCGCCGATTACAGGGTGGCAGACTGGGCTGTGGAGGCACGGGACATTTGGGATCGCACTCAGGATGCCATTCGGGCTTCCAAGGAGAGAATGAGGTCCTCCGCCGATGTTCATTGGCGCCCCGCTCCGACCTTTGCTCCTGGCGACTTGGTGTGGCTCTCCGCCCGTAACATCAGGCTGCGAGTTGAGTCCACTAAGTTTGCTCCTCGCTACTTGGGTCCCTTCAAGGTTCTCGAACAGGTCAATCCTGTGGTCTACCGCCTGGCTCTTCCTCCACGCTTGGGTATCACCGACACCTTTCATGTGTCCCTCTTGAAACCCGTATTCATGTCCCGGTTTTCCGAGTCATCTGCCGGGACATCGGGTTCGTCTACGGACGATTACGAGGTGAACGCTATTTTGGGGTGTAAGGTGGTACACGGCAAAAGTTCTATCTGGTGGATTGGAAGGGTTATGGTCCAGAGAACAGGTCATGGGAGCCTGCTGAAAACATTCGGGCCCCACAGCTCATTGCTGCCTTCGAGCGTAGCGAGGCCCAAGGAGGGGGGGGGGGGCCCTAGGAGGGGTGGTAATGTTAGGTCTTGAGTTCCCGCTTCTGCACAGGGGGAATCTCGAGCCGTCTCCACTGCGGTCCCCCATTCATATCCAGCCGCAGTGGAGCCTGCTCAGCAGGGACGTCGGTCCCAGCGTCTTGCTCAGTCTCACTTTGTTCAGAGAGTTACTGCTGCTTCTTCAGCTCCTGCCATTAAAGTCAGTGCTGGTCAGCAGCGAGTGGACTTCTCTGGGACTAAGTCCTTGTCTGCGCACACTGAGCATGCCCAGGGTAAGATCTCCCGTTGGAGATCGAGGGTCATGTGCTCAGACTCTGCAGCGCATTCTATTGGTACTCTTGGCAGGTCTTGGAAGGGCAAAGTTTCTGTGGCCACTTCCTGTCCTGCAACTATATAAACTGCGCATGACGGCACGGCCATGCGCTAGTGTACAATTTAATACGTGTGTTTGTTGTGAGTGCAAGTCGTTCTTTAAATACCCCTACCCTATTGTATGACTGTTCGCGTATGGTGTATGGCTGCTATCTAGCGCCCGACTAATCACTCAACGTGTCACACACGTATCAGCATCTATTGCTGTGACCGCCAGTGCGGTGCCACGCGCCAGTGTGCGCTTCCTGACCCACGTCTGGGTGCTTAGTGGTAACTGCCAGCACGGCACAGTTCGCACTTCGGTGCTATAATTATATATTTCCTTACACACCCAGTAGCGGTGTAGTGCCAGCAAGGGTCTAATCGGACTACAATCCCTGTTGGGGTTAAGTTCGCTGACCACTTGCTCGCGCTCTATGTGCGGTACCGCGGTCCTGTGACGCAACAGGACCGCTTTCTTCACGCTGGGTGAGGTTTAACCCACACGTGTATACTTTTGGATACCGCCATATAGTCTGTAATTTCCTAGCAGCAGGTTTCACCTGCACGGTGGACCCCGGACTGCGAACGCATCTGTATCATCTCTCTTGGTGCGTTCCGCCAGTCCTAACATCAGGTGACAAGGTTAATTCGTTAGCTGGCTGCACTATTTAACTCCACTTAGATCTTTGCTCCAGGCCACCTGTCAATGTTCCAGTATTGGTCTAGTTCACTCCTGGATCGTTCTTGTGACCTGTCTTCCCAGCAGAAGCTAAGTTCCAGCTTGTATTTCTTTGGTTTACTATTTTTCTGTCCAGCTTGCTATTTTATTGTTGTCTTGCTTGCTGGAAGCTCTGGGACGCAGAGGGAGCGCCTCCGCACCGTGAGTCGGTGCGGAGGGTCTTTTTGCGCCCTCTGCGTGGTCTTTTTGTAGGTTTTTGTGCTGACCGCAAAGTAACCTTTCCTATCCTCGTTCTGTTCAGTTAGTCGGGCCTCACTTTGCTAATTCTATTTCATCTCTGTGTTTGTATTTTCTTCTTTACTCACAGTCATTATATGTGGGGGTTGCCTTTTCCTTTGGGGAATTTCTCTGAGGCAAGGTAGGCTTTATTTTTCTATCTTCAGGGCTAGCTGGTTCCTTAGGCTGTGCCGAGTTGCATAGGGAGCGTTAGGCGCAATCCACGGCTATTTCTAGTGTGTTTGATAGGATTAGGGATTGCGGTCAGCAGAGTTCCCACGTCCCAGAGCTCGTCCTTATTATCAGTAACTATCAGGTCATTCTGTGTGCTTTTAACCACCAGGTCCATTATTGTCCTGACCACCAGGTCATAACAGATATGGGGTAATGAAGGGTTAATGTCACCTTGCTATTGTAAGGTGACATTAAGCCAGGTTAATAATGGAGAGGCGTCAATTATGACACCTATCCATTATGAATCCAATAGCATGAAATGGTTAAACGGTTAAAAAAACACACACACAATATTGCAAAGTATTTTAATGAAATAAACACACATGTTATTGTAATATTTTACGAGCACAGCTGCATTATAGCAGAGCTCCTGCCTGTAAAATAATTTAACCCCTTCAGATGGATTTACATCGTGGGACATATCGACGGAAGGTATGAGATATTGTTGGTTTATTATTTTTAATTTGTTACAGGTCGAGGGTCTTCAGGTGGATTGAGAGTGGAATAAAATATTACAACAACCTGTGTGTTTATTTCATTAAAATACTTTGCAATATTGTGTGTGTTTTTTTAACCATTTCATGCTATTGGATTAATAATGGCGGAAAAAATTGTGCGGGAGCTCACGCCAATTTTTTCCACCATTTAACCCTTTAATTTAATAGCTAGACAGCCCAAATTTTGCACATACACACTACTAACATTAGTAGTGTGGAATATGCAAAAAAAAAATGGGGATATGAGATGGTTTACTGTATGTAAACCATGTCTCATATCATGTCGGGTTTAGGAAGGGGATAGCAAAGCCGCCAATTGAATTACCGGCTTTTAAGCTATCTAGCGCTGTATGATATATTTTATATATATATATATATATATATATATATATACATATACAGTGGGGCAAAAAAGTATTTAGTCAGTCAGCAATAGTGCAAGTTCCGCCACTTAAAAAGATGAGAGGCGTCTGTAATTTACATCATAGGTAGACCTCAACTATGGGAGACAAACTGAGAAAAAAAAATCCAGAAAATCACATTGTCTGTTTTTTTTATCATTTTATTTGCATATTATGGTGGAAAATAAGTATTTGGTCAGAAACAAACAATCAAGATTTCTGGCTCTCACAGACCTGTAACTTCTTCTTTAAGAGTCTCCTCTTTCCTCCACTCATTACCTGTAGTAATGGCACTTGTTTAAACTTGTTATCAGTATAAAAAGACACCTGTGCACACCCTCAAACAGTCTGACTCCAAACTCCACTATGGTGAAGACCAAAGAGCTGTCAAAGGACACCAGAAACAAAATTGTAGCCCTGCACCAGGCTGGGAAGACTGAATCTGCAATAGCCAACCAGCTTGGAGTGAAGAAATCAACAGTGGGAGCAATAATTAGAAAATGGAAGACATACAAGACCACTGATAATCTCCCTCGATCTGGGGCTCCACGCAAAATCCCACCCCGTGGGGTCAGAATGATCACAAGAACGGTGAGCAAAAATCCCAGAACCACGCGGGGGGGACCTAGTGAATGAACTGCAGAGAGCTGGGACCAATGTAACAAGGCCTACCATAAGTAACACACTACGCCACCATGGACTCAGATCCTGCAGTGCCAGACGTGTCCCACTGCTTAAGCCAGTACATGTCTGGGCCCGTCTGAAGTTTGCTAGAGAGCATTTGGATGATCCAGAGGAGTTTTGGGAGAATGTCCTATGGTCTGATGAAACCAAACTGGAACTGTTTGGTAGAAACACAACTTGTTGTGTTTGGAGGAAAAAGAATACTGAGTTGCATCCATCAAACACCATACCTACTGTAAAGCATGGTGGTGGAAACATCATGCTTTGGGGCTGTTTCTCTGCAAAGGGGCCAGGACGACTGATCCGGGTACATGAAAGAATGAATGGGGCCATGTATCGTGAGATTTTGAGTGCAAACCTCCTTCCATCAGCAAGGGCATTGAAGATGAAACGTGGCTGGGTCTTTCAACATGACAATGATCCAAAGCACACCGCCAGGGCAACGAAGGAGTGGCTTCGTAAGAAGCATTTGAAGGTCCTGGAGTGGCCTAGCCAGTCTCCAGATCTCAACCCTATAGAAAACCTTTGGAGGGAGTTGAAAGTCCGTGTTGCCAAGCAAAAAGCCAAAAACATCACTGCTCTAGAGGAGATCTGCATGGAGGAATGGGCCAACATACCAACAACAGTGTGTGGCAACCTTGTGAAGACTTACAGAAAACGTTTGACCTCTGTCATTGCCAACAAAGGATATATTACGAAGTATTGAGATGAAATTTTGTTTCTGACCAAATACTTATTTTCCACCATAATATGTAAATAAAATGTCAAAAAAACAGACAATGTGATTTTCTGGATTTTTTTTTCTCAGTTTGCCTCCCATAGTTGAGGTCTACCTATGATGTAAATTACAGACGCCTCTCATCTTTTTAAGTGGTGGAACTTGCACTATTGCTGACTGACTAAATACTTTTTTGCCCCACTGTATATGTGTCTCAATGACATATATATATATATATATATATATATATATATATATATATATATATATACCTATTCTATGTGTACACATTTATTCTATTCTATTGTAAGCTGTCAGTGTGATTTTACTGTACACCGCACTGTATTGCCGGCTTTTCTCTCTATCACCGCTGCATATTTCTCGCAAGTCACACTGCTGGTCCGTGTGTAATCCGTATTTTTCTGGCCCCCATAGACTTTCATTGGCGTATTTTTTGCACAATACGGTGACAAACGCAGCATGCTGCGATTTTCTACGGCCGTAGAAGACCATCTAATACGGATCAGTAAAATTCGGCTGATGGGAGCTGGGGCATAGAGAAGTATTGTACCGTATGCAATTCGTATTTTCAGCACCGTAAAACACGGTAGTGTGACGCCGGCCTAACAGTGCAGAGAGGCTGCTCCTACTGCTGCTGCAATTAGTTCAGATAGAATGGATTTTGTGTGAAATCAACCTTCAAGCATCTAAATCGTTGGTGCTAAGACTGGTTTCACACTGCGTCTGTGGCGTTCGTTAGATGGACTACGTTACACCGCGGCATAGCACGGTGTAAAGCAGTCTGTTAATGACGCCATTATGTCCTATGTCGGACGCATCGGTAGCGCACGGCCACAATGGGTTTGAGTGACGGACCCTGGGATGCAGGCTGCAGCATTTCCGGGTCCATCACCGCTAGTGCAGATAGAGCATCTGCTAGCTCTATCTGCGCTAGCGTGATGACACATCGTCACTTGCGTTAACAGCAGCCCATTAACCTATGTATTGAACGGGCTGCTGTTAACGCAAAGTGAACCCGGCCTAATAGTGTTGGCCAGAGACCAGACCACATTTAAATATCTAAATTGCTTGTGCTAATAGTGAGGGCCTGAGACCAGGCTACATTTCTGAATGTAAATCATATGTGCTAGTGCTGTGGTCCAAATACCAGGCTACATTTCTGAATCAAAATCCTTTCTGCTAATAGTGTGGTCCAGACACAACACCACCTTTTTGAATGTAAATAATTTCTTCTAATAGAGTGGTCCAGCCAGGAGTCCACATATCAGAATCAAAATAGTTTGGAACACACTATTAGCACAGACACCAGGCCACATTTCTGAATCAAAATCGTTTCTGCTAACAGTGTGGTCCAGACACCAGGCCACATTTCAAAATCTATATAATTTGTCCTAATAGTGTGGGCTAAAAATCAGGCCACATTTCAGAGTCTAAATTGTTTGTGCTAATAGTGTGGGCCAGAGACAAGGCCATATTTCAAAATTTAAATAGTTTGTGTAGTAGTGTGGTCAGACAACAGGCCATATTTCTGAATCAAAATACTTTCTGCCAATAGTGTGGTCTAGACACAACGCCACCTTTCTGAATGTTAATCATTTCTGCAAATAGTATGGCCCAGGCAGGAGTCCATATTCCATAATCTAAGCAGTTTGTGCTAATAATGTGGTGTAGACACCAGACCTCATTTCTGAATCTAAATAATTTCTGCTAACAGTGTGGTCCAGACACCAGGCCACATTTCAAAATCTAAATAGTTTGTGCTAATAGTGTGGGCCAGCGACAAGGCCACATTTCAGAATCTAAATAGTTTTTGCGAATAGTGTGGTCCAGACACATGGCCGCATTTCAGAATCTAAATCATTTATACTAATATTGTGGGCCAGAGACCAGGCCACATTTTAGAATTTGAATTGTCTGTGCTAATGGTGTGGTCAAAAGACCAGACCACATTTCAGAATGTAAATTCTTTTTGATGATAGTGAGGTCCAGACACCAGGTCACATTTCTGTATCTAAATCCTTTCTGCTAATAGAGTGATCCAACAAATGCATATTCTGATATGGAAAGTGCCATATAAGAAAATAGGTGATGAATAGTTACAATAGAGATACATTTTACATAAAGACACAATGGGGGGTTGAAATCACCAGACTAGGAAGGGAGATAGCACAAGACAAATCCACAAAGCAAGATAAGATGTAACTCAACAGATTCCATCTTTACTGTGAAGAAGTGGAAGTTATGATGATATAATGTAAGAAAAATCATGGGCACAGCAGTTATATGTATGCACATGCAGAAAATAAATTTAAATATATTCCATTTGTTGTTATTCCTAAAAGGAGGGGCTGGTATGGTGTATAAGACCAGCAAATACATCATCGGGTTGTTAATGAGCTGAAACCACTTCATACACCAAAAGAGCCAAAAAGAGGAAAATATTCACTGTGAAGGGTTAATTACCTGCTGTGCAGATGTAAATCTAAAAATGCCATGCGCTGTGTGCAGTGCCAATGCTGCTCTCCTGCGCCCGACGAGCGCCGCTTCACAGATAGCTTCTTCAATTGGGGCGTGGGAATAATAATAGTGTGATCCAGCCAGGGATCCACATTTCAGAATCTAAATAGTGTGGTAAGAAAAGAGAAAAGCTACCTGTAACCATGTGCACACTACCAATGATGAATAAAAGTATGCAATTTTATTCGACACAAAACATAAACCAGCAAGAAGTGTATAAAAACAATTAAAAGATGCTAAACCTGGGTAGCCCAGGCTCAATATTGCTCCACAATAAATGAGTGCATATGATATCCTATCCACAAAAAACCTATAACAACATATATATAAAGAAACCAGCACAATATAATAAAATAAAAAAATATATACTTTTTTCCTTTTTTTAACCCCTCCGTGACATGCGCCGTACTAGTACTGCGCTGTCGGCACTGCATTTGTGCCAGCAGCAGTACTAGTACGGCGCACCGATTACCGCGGTCTCGCGCTGAGTGCCGCGGTGATCGGGATCGGGTGTCAGCTGTATATGACAGCTGACACCCCGCAGCAATGCCCACGATCGGCGCTATCGCCGATCACGGGCATTTAACCCCTCTGATGCCGCTGTCAGTTGTGACAGCGGCATAGAGGGGGATCGCACAGGGACGGGGGCTCCCTGCGCTCTCCCACCGGAGCAACGCAATGAGATCGCGTTGCTCCGGTAACGCGGAAGGAGTCCCCGGATCCAAGATGGCCGCCGGACTCCTTCCGGGTCATGAAATGACCTGGCTAGCCGGCGCCTGCTGAGAGTTGCTGAGAGCAGGCGCCGGAAAGCCACCTAAACTTGCCAGTCAGATCGTTGATCTGACAGAGTGCTATGCACAGTGTCAGATCAACGATCTGATCTAATACAGTGATGTCCCACCCTGGGACAATGGTAGAAAGTAAAAAAAAAAAAATAGAATGTATAAAAAAAAAAATCCCCCCCCCAAAAAAAAAAAAACATTTCCCAGTAAATCCATTTATTTATGTAAATTAAAAAAAAAAATAAAAGTACACATATTTGGTATCGCCGCATCCGTAACGACCCGCTCTATAAAACTATCCCACTAGTTAACCCCTTCAGTGAACACTGCAAAAAAAAAAAAAAAAACAAGGCAAAAAACATTGCTTTATTATCATACAGGCGAACAAAAAGTGGCATAACACGCGATCAAAATGACGGATATAAATAACCATGGTACCGCTGAAAACGTCATCTTGTCCTGCAAAAAAAAAGCTGCCATACAGCATCATCAGCAGAAAAATAAAAAAGTTATAGCTCTCAGAATAAAGCGATGCAAAAACAATTATTTTTTTTATATAAAATAGTTTTTATTGTGGAAAAGCGCCAAAACATAAAAAAATTACATAAATGAGGTATCGCTGTAATCGTACTGACCCAAAGAATAAAACTGCTTTATCCATTTTACCACACGTGGAACGGTATAAACGCCCCCCTAAAAGAAATTCAGGAATTGCTGGTTTTTGTTCATTCCGCCTCCCAAAAATCGGAATAAAAAGCGATCAAAAAATGTCATCTGCCCGAAAATGTTACCAATAAAAACGTCAACTCGTCCCGCAAAAAACAAGATCTCACATGACTCTGTGGGCCAAAATATGGATAAATTATAGCTCTCAAAATGTGGTGATGCAAAAACTATTTTTTGCAACAAAAAGCGTCTTTTAGTGTGTGACAGCTGCCAACCCTAAAAATCCGCAAAAAAAAAAAACGCTGTAAAAGTAAATCAAACCCCCCTTCATCACCCCCTTAGTTAGGGAAAAATAAAAAAATGTAAAAAAATGTATATATTTCCATTTTCCCATTAGGGTTAGGGTTAGGGCTAGGGTTAGGGCTAGGGTTAGGGTTGGGGTTGGGGTTGGGGCTAGGGTTAGGGTTGGGGTTAGGGTTTCAGTTAGAATTGGGGGTTTCCACTGTTTAGGCACATCAGGGGCTCTCCAAACGCGATATGGCGTCCGATCTCAATTCCAGCCAATTCTGCTTTGAAAAAGTAAAACAGTGCTTCATCTTTTCCGAGTTCTCCTGTGTGCCCAAACAGTGGTTCCCCCCAACATATGGGGTATCAGCGTTCTCAGGACAAGTTGGACAACAACTTTTGGGGTTTAATTTGTCCTGTTACCCTTGAGAAAATAAAAACGTGGGGGCTAAAATATCATTTTCGTGGAAAAAAAAATATTTTTTACTTTCACGGCTCTGCGTTATAAACTGTAGTGAAACACTTGTTGGTTCAAAGCTCTCACAACACATCTAGATAAGTTCCTTGGGGGGTCTAGTTTCCAATATGGGGTCACTTGTGGTGGGTTTCTACTGTTTAGGTACATCAGGGGCTCTGCAAATGCAACATGACACCTGCAGACCATTCCATCTAAGTCTGCATTTCAAACGGTGCTCCTTCCCTTCCGAGCTCTGCCATGCACTCAAATGGTGGTTCCCCCCACATATGGGGTACTCAGGACAAATTGGACAATAACATTTGTGGTCCAATTTCTCCTGTTACCCTTGGGGAAAAAAAATTGTGGGCTAAAACATCATTTTGTGGAAAGAAAAAATGATTTTTTAATTTTCACAATGCCACATTCTAAACTTTAGTGAAACAATTGGGGGTTAAAAGTGCTCACCACACATCTAGATAAGTTCCTTAGGGGGTCTTCTTTCCAAAATGTGGTCACTTGTGGGGGGTTTCCACTGTTTAGGGGCTCTCCAAATGCGACATGGCATCCGATCTCAATTCCAGCCAATTTTGCATTGAAAAGTCAAATGGCACTTCTTCCCTTCCGAGCTCTGCCATGCGCTCAAACAGTGGTTTATCCCCATAAATGAAGTATCAGCGTACTCAGGACAAATTGCACAACAACTTTTGGGGTCCAATTTATCCTGTTACCCTTGGGAAAATAAAAAATTTGGGACAAAAAGATCATTTTTTGTGAAAATTAATATGAATTTTTTTTTACGGCTCTACATTATAAACTTCTGTGAAGCACTTGGAGGTTCAAAGTGCTCACCACACATCTAGATTAGTTCCTTAGAGGGTGTACTTTCCAAAATGGTGTCACTTGTGGGGTTTCCACTGTTTAGGCACGTCAGGGGCTCTCCAATCGTGACATGGGCTCCGATCTCAATTCCAGCAAATCTTGCATTAAAAAGTCAAATGGCACTCCTTCCCTTCCGAGCTCTGCCATGTGCCCAAACAGTGGTTTACCCCCACATATGGGGTATCAGCGTACTCAGGACAAATTGTACAACGACTTTTGTGGTCCAATTTCTCCTGTTACCCTTGGTAAAATGAAACAAATTGGACCTGAATTAAAAATTTTGTGAAAAAAAAGTTAAATGTTCAATTTTTTTAAACATTCAAAAAATTCCTGTGAAGCACCTGAAGGGTTAATAAACTTTTTGAATGTGGTTTTGAGTACCTTGAGGGGTGCAGTTTTTAGAATGGTGTCACTTTTGGGCATTTTCTGTCATATAGACCCCTCAAAGTCACTTCAAGTGTGAGGTGGTCCGTAAAAAAAATGGTTTTGCAAATTTTGTTGCAAAAATGAGAAATCGCTGGTCAACTTTTAACCCTTATAACTCCCTAACAAAAAAAAATTATGTTTCCAAAATTGTGCTGATGTAAAGCAGACATGTGGGAAATGTTGTTTATTAACTATATTATGTGATATATCTCTCTAATTTAAGGGCATAAAAACTAAGAGTTTGAAAATTGCTAAATTTTCATAATTTCCGACAAATTTTTGTTTTTTTCACAAATAAATGCAAGTCATATCGAAGAAGTTCTACCACTATCATGAAGTACAATATGTCACGAGAAAACAGTGTCAGAATCACCAGGATCCATTGAAGCGTTTCAGAGTTATAACCTCATAAAGTGACAGTGGTCAGAATTGTAAAAATTGGCCCTGTCACTTAGGTGAAAACAGGCTTTGGGGTGAAGGGGTTAAATAATATATACAAACTCAAGATAAATACTAGGAGATTCTGAGTTTTTTATATAAAAAATATATATTTTACTAAATCTAAAATCTTTAACAAGACAATAAATACATAAGCTGAACATTTTATCATTAGTATGGAAAAAGGTTGTGTGATCCTGTTAGGTGACAGCGCAAACGTGATCGCTAGGGTTGAGCGAAACGGGTCGAAAATATTCAAAAGTCGCCGACTTTTGGCAAGGTCGGGTTTCATGAAACCCGACCCGACCCCTGTGTGGGGTCGGCCATGAAGTCGGCGATCTTTTGAATCTAGAATCGGAATTCCGATACCGATTTCCGATATGTTTAAGATATCGGGAATTGGTATCGGAATTCAGATTTAAGTGTAAAATAAAGAATTAAAATAAAAAATATTGCAATACTTACCCTCTGACGCGCCCAGGTACTAATCGGGAACCTTCCTTCCTTAGAATCAGCCTTCCAGGACCTTGCGGTGACGTCGCGGTGATGTCGCGGCTTGTGATTGGCCGCGCGGCCGCCCATGTGACCGCTCGCGCGACCAATCACAAGCCGCGACGTCACCGCGACATCATCCATGGTCCTGGAAGGGCTGATTCTTAGGAAGGAAGGCTGCCGGAAAGAAGCAGGGCGCGTCCGAGGGTGAGTATATACCTAATAGGAATATACTCACCCTCGGACGCGCCCTGCTTCTTTCCGGCAGCCTTCCTTCCTAAGAATCAGCCCTTCCAGGACCTTCGGTGACGTCGCGGTGACGTCGCGGCTTGTGATTGGTCGCGCGAGCGGTCACATGGGCGGCCGCGCGGCTGATCACAAGCCGTGACGTCACCGCGACGTCACCGCAAGGTCCTGGAAGGCTGATTCTAAGGAAGGAAGGTTCCCGGTTAGTACCAGGGCGCGTCAGAGGGTAAGTATTGCGATATTTTTTATTTTAATTCTTTATTTTACACTAAAATATGGATCGCAGGGCCTGAAGGAGAATTTCCGCTCCTTCAAACCCTGGGAACCATGGAAACCCAATGCACTGCATTGGGTTTCGAGTTTCGGCCGACCCCGACCCCGACTTTTTTTATAGGATCGGCCGATTTCACTCGACCCGACTTTTGAAAAAGTCGGGTGTTAGGTCTCGAGTTCCCGCTTCTGCACAGGGGGAATCTTGAGCCATCTCCGCTGCGGTCTCCCATTCTTATCCAGCCGCAGTGGAGTCTGCTCAGCAGGGACGTCGGTCCCAGCGTCTTGCTCAGTCTCACTCTGTACAGAGAGTTACTGCTGCTTCTTCAGCTTCTGCCATTAAAGCCAGTGCTGGTCAGCAGAGAGCGGACTTCTCTGAGACTAAGTACTTGTCTGCACACACTGAGCATGCCCAGGCAAAGATCTCCCATTGGAGATCGAGGGTCATGTGCTCAGGCTCTGCAGCACATTCCATTGGTCCTCTTGGCAGGTCTTGGAAGGGCAAAGTTTCTGTGGCCACTTCCTGTGCTGCAACTATATAAACTGCGCATGACCACACGGCCATGCGCTAGTGTACATTTGCTTACGTGTGTTTGTTGTGAGTGCAAGTCGTCCTTGGATACCCCTTCCCTATTGAATGTCTGTTCGCGGAAGGTGTATGGTTGCTATATAGCGCCCGACTTATCCTGCAGCACTAATCACACGTTACAGCGTCCAGTTGCTGTGACCGCCAGTACGGCGCCGTGCACTTCCTCTGTGCTTTCCTTACCCAAGCCTGGGTGGTTAGTGGCGTTCGTCAGTGCGGCACCGCATGCACTCTTGTGCCCTAATATTGTTATTCAGCTTCCTTACACACCCAGTTGCGGTGTTGTGCCAGCAAGGGTCTAATCGGACTTCAATACTAGTTGGGGTTGAGTTCGCTGACTACTTGCTCGCCTTCTATGTGCGGTACCGCGATCCTGTGACGCAACAGGATCGCTTCCTTCACGCTGGGTGAAGTTTAACCCACGTGTGTATACTTATGAGTACCGCCATATAGTCCGTCATTACTTAGCAGCAGGTTCCATCTCTGCACGGTGGACCCCGGGCTGCGAACGCACCATACACTATCTGTCTTATTATTTGGTGCGTTCCGCTAGCCCTAACATCGGGTTTCGTGAAACCCGACACGATCCTATAAAAGTAAAGGTCGCTCAACCCTAGTGATCGCTAATCAAGACTGAGACATATGGCAAGTTTAAGGCATTTACCGCTAGTTGGATATATGCGTAAGTAAGAAACAAAAAGGTACTTGTATTTCAAACATATGCCGGATTACAGGAATCGTTACTTCCAACTAACCTTATAACATAGGTAAATTGTCACATGGAAAATGTATTGCAACATTTCATTTGTGCGGATTATAATAAAAGGTTAATTACCCATAGTGTTAGAGCTCAGTCTGATAGTTGACCACTCAGACTGAGCTCTAACACTATGGGCAAATAACCTTTTATTTGTGGCCAATTCTTAGTACAGAAAGCTAGGATATATATGTATAAGTGCACTGAATTAGAATTAGAGGCCGATATATACAGATTCCAGTATAAGTTGATGAATCCATTCAATTGTGACCATTGGCTGAAAGAAAAACTAAATAAATCCCCATCAATGTCCCAAAAGGGGTGTGATGCACTTCCGTGGAAATGGGATGCAAATGACATATAGATATGAAGCCCTAATGTTGGGGTACAACATAGGGACTGAAACATTAGCTTAAAAACAGCTACAGGAGCAACGCTGAATGGACAAGAAAATATTTTCAGCATGTGTATCATGGTTCTGTATGCGTCCATAATAGGCAGTATAATTTGCATTATACTGTGTTATGAGCAATATAATAAGCATGATAATCAAGTTTCCAAGTCATGATGATATCTATTTCCAAAAAGGAGATAGAGAAGGCAGACAAACAGGTGGTACCAGGGACATGGTCATGGTGATATCCGTTGTTGCATTGGTAAAGATGGTATCTTTTCTTTGTCTGTACCCATGGTATCCTTCCAAAGTAAGGGAGATCCATTTAAGGGCAGGATAGATCATAAGACTCCCTTGACATGAAGATGATCAGCTAAGTCTTTATGATGATATCTAAGAAAAAGATGTAAAAATATTAATTCTTATATGCCTATGAACCCTGTGAAAAGAAGCGTTTCATTCATGCCGAAAGGCGCTACAGTTCCTAATTCAAGTGTCTAAAGAGATTTCGTTTGGATCAACTATTTGGATAGGTCCTCCCCTGATCCCGAACCCTTAATGTCTCAAGCCTACCACCCGGGCATTGATGTGTTTGCCTGAGTGATGAGACAGGAAGTGTGAGGCAACTGATGTGAGAGACTTCCATTTCTGTAAACCTGAGGCTGCCAGGTTAATAGTAGAAAAGTGTTTTTGTATCCTTTTCTGGAGCTCTTGAGACGTCTGTCCGGCATAGACCTGATTGCAGGGACAGATGATGGCATAAATATCCTGTCTGGATTTACAATATATATATATTGTCTGTGCCAATGAATTTTAGCATCAATAGGATTAATAAATACACCACGTGTTGAATGCATATGTGGGCACATACTGCATTCCCCACATGGAAAGGACAAACGCAGGATAATACCACGGTTCAATTTAGTAGTGGTCATGACTTTTCATAAGGGTATCCCTAAGACTTGGGCCCTCCTTGCTGTAAGTAACGGTCTACTGCTCATGATGTGATTGGTTTGTGAGTCGAAGGTAAGAACATCCCAATGTTGGGCAGCACGGTGGCTCAGTGGTTAGCACTGCAGCCTTGCAGGGCTAGGGTCCTGGGTTGAAATCCCACCAAGGACAACATCAGCAAGGAGTTTGTATGTTCTCCCCATGTTTGCGTGGGTTTCCTCTGGATACTCCGGTTTCCTCCCACATTCCAAAGACATACTGATAGGGAGTTTAGATTGTGAGCCCCATATGGGACAGTGATGATAACGTGTGCAAAACTGTAAAGCGCTGTAGAATATGTTAGTGCTATATATAAAAATAAAGATTATTATTATTAATGTTTGCAGAATTCTTCTAATCTGTGCCCACTGCCCATTATAGTTGGTAATAAAATGGACCTGACTGTCCTGGGTTTTTGGACGAGTCTTCAAGAGGGAATCCTGGGTCTGCTGGTTTGCTCTCTGGAAGGCCCCTGAGATAATTTTCTTTGGATATCCCCACTTCCGAAACCTGGTAGTAAGTTTGTGTGCTCGATCCTGAAAATTCGAATTGAGGGTACAATTTCTCCTGATTCTGAGGAATTGGCTCATGGTAACTCCCTTGAGTGTGGAATGGGTGGAAGCTGC
The DNA here is from genome assembly GCF_032444005.1 of Ranitomeya imitator. Classification (NCBI taxonomy): domain Eukaryota; kingdom Metazoa; phylum Chordata; class Amphibia; order Anura; family Dendrobatidae; genus Ranitomeya; species Ranitomeya imitator. Next base: position 638,070,089 of record NC_091284.1, read on the forward strand.
TGAAATCCAGAAGGCTGTTAGTGGCTATACCTTTTCGATATAGATTGAAAATTAGATGATGGTCTTTGACTGAAACTGTCACATCTATGAAAATGGCAGAAAGAGAAGAGACCAAGTAAGTTAGATAGATGTTGCTTGAATTGCGATTAAGAAATTGAAAAAATCTTTAGTTTACATTCAATCATTCATTCTTAATAGTTTGTGCTAATAGTCTGGTCTACCTTCACTTGTTCAGCATAAGTTATTTGATACTTATTTACAAATTAATGCCTGGGTACACAATCTTTGTTTGATTGCGAAACCACTGCCCCTTCTCCTGTGCTACAGCCTTCCCAATCTGCTGTCCAGGAAGAAGCAATGATGCCTTCTACCCACAAGCTGTGGTTGCACAGACACAGCAATGAGCAACCATATCCACTTTATTGTCCCAGCACAGCGATCAGTTGTCCCTTGTCAGCATATATGTCTGTTTCCAAATTGTTAGTGTAGTGCAGCGGTGTCCACGCTTTGCAGTGATGAGTCAGTGACCCAGGAAAGTAAAATGGAGTTTTAATGTCCAAACTTACAAACAAAACACAACAGTATCCTCCGGATCACAATCGGGAAACAAGACAGTCTGCAAATGCGTCCAGTTGCCGTGGACAACTGCACCAGTGGATTATGCTGCAGCATGTCAGGAGCTGAGGCTGAGCTTTTGCAGAGCAGACTGCTGCAGGGAATTTTACCAAAGAACCTGTGGCCATCGGCCCCATGGAAAACCTGGGCCAGGGGGAGGAAACGGACTGTCCCACTACCATCCTGTAGCCGTTTCAAAAAATAAAAGCCCAGAGAAGGTTTTCTTAAATCTGCTTTGGAAAAATAGTTTGCCCAAAGCCAACACTCACTTTTATTCTGCATTGCAATCACAGCTATGCCTGTGACTGTAATGCACTCCCCTGGCATGGATATGCTTGTGTGCACATACTGGAGGACACATAGCAACCCTCGCATATTAACCCAGTCACTACGTCACATTGGTTAGATAGGGCATACATATTAGTTAGCACTTTACAAAATTAAAATGGGCGTGTTTTAGCTGGCATTGAAAATTGATGGGGAATATATATTCCACTTTATAGCTAACAATGTTGAAGAAGAGAGGGACCTCCCAAATGTATAATACGGTGCCACCTGAGAATTCTTCCAAAACTGAGGTTTCATGGCACCTGCTGGCCCTCTGAAATGTTAAGCGAGAGCCACATAATGATATGGCGGTGGACGTGGTGGAGGTGAGCGAAACCCAAAATTCAAATGGGCATGTTTTAGCTGGCATTTAACCCCTTCACGACATGCGCCGTACTAGTACGGCGCATGCCGTGTAACCCCCTTTGATGTGGGCTCCGGCGGTGAGCCCACATCAAAGTCGCGACATGTCAGCTGTTTTGTACAGCTGACATGTGCGCGCAATAGCGGCGGGTGAAATCGCTATTCACCCGCCGTTATTAACCTGTTAAATGCCGCTGTCAAACACAGACAGCGGCATTTAACTACCGCATCCGGCCGGGCGGCCGGATATGACGTCATCGCCGACCCCCGTCACATGATCGGGGGTCGGCGATGCATCAGGAAGGTAACCATAGAGGTCCTTGAGACCTCTATGGTTACTGACGCAGGCCTGCTGTGAGCGCCCCCCTGTGGTCGGCGCTCACAGCACACCTGCATTTCAGCTACATAGCAGCGATCTGATGATCGCTGCTATGTATCAGAGCCGATCAGGCTATGCCAGCTTCTAGCCTCCCATGGAGGCTATTGAAGCATGGCACAAGTAAAAAAAAATGTTTTTAAAAATATGAAAAAAATCTAAAAAATATAAAAGTTTAAATCACCCCCCTTTCGCCCCATCCTAAATAAAACAATAAAAAAAAAATCAAACATACACATATTTGGTATCGCCGTGTTCAGAATCGCCCAATCTATCAATTAAAAAAAGCATTAACCTGATCGCTAAACGGCATAGCGAGAAAAAAATCCGAAACGCCAGAATTACGTTTTTTTGGTCGCCGCGACATTGCATTAAAATGCAATAACGGGCGATCAAAAGAACGTATCTGCGCAAAAATGGTATCATTAAAAACATCAGCTCGGCACGCAAAAAATAAGCCCTCACCCGACCCCAGATCACGAAAAATGGAGACGCTACGGGTATCGGAAACTGGCACTTTTTTTTTTTTTTTTTAGCAAAGTTTGGAATTTTTTTTCACCACATAGATAAAAAATAACCTAGTCATGTTAGGTGTCTATGAACTCGTAATGACCTAGAGAATCATAATGGCAGGTTAGTTTTAGCATTTATGGAACCTAGCAAAAAAGCCAAACAAAAAACAAGTGTGGGATTGCACTTTTTTTGCAATTTCACCGCACTTGGAATTTATTTCCCGTTTTCTAGTAAAAGACATGGTAAAACCAATGGTGTCATTCAAAAGTACAACTTGTCCCACAAAAAATAAGCCCTAACATGACCATATTGACTGAAAAATAAAAAAGTTATGGCTCAGGGAAGGAGGGAAGTGAAAAATGAAAACGCAAAAATGAAAAAGGGCCGCGACTTGAAGGGGTTAAAAGAAATGAGGAATATGTATTCCACTATCTAATAATTTGAAATGAGGGAGGGACCTCCCAAATATACAGTTAGGGCCAGAAATATTTGGACAGTGACACAAGTTTTGTTATTTTAGCTGTTTACAAAAACATGTTCAGAAATACAATTATATATATAATATGGGCTGAAAGTGCACACTCCCAGCTGCAATATGATAGTTTCCACATCCAAATCGGAGAAAGGGTTTAGGAATCATAGCTCTGTAATGCATAGCGTCCTCTTTTTCAAGGGACCAAAAGTAATTGGACAATGGACTCTAAGGGCTGCAATTAACTCTGAAGGCGTCTCCCTCGTTAACCTGTAATCAATGAAGTAGTTAAAAGGTCAGGGGTGGATTCCAGGTGTGTGGTTTTGCATTTGGAAGCTGTTGCTGTGAGCAGACAACATGCGGTCAAAGGAACTCTCAATTGAGGTGAAGCAGAACATCCTGAGGCTGAAAAAAAAGAAAAAATCCATCAGAGAGATAGCAGACATGCTTGGAATAGCAAAATCAACAGTTGGGTACATTCTGAGAAAAAAGGAATTGACTGGTGAGCTTGGGAACTCAAAAAGGCCTGGGCGTCCACGGATGACAACAGTGGTGGATGATCGCCACATACTTAATTTGGTGAAGAAGAACCCGTTCACAACATCAACTGAAGTCCAGAACACTCTCAGTGAAGTAGGTGTATCTGTCTCTAAGTCAACAGTAAAGAGAAGACTCCATGACAGTAAATACAAAGGGTTCACATCTAGATGCAAACCATTCATCAATACCAAAAATAGACAGGCCAGAGTTAAATTTGCAGAAAAACACCTCAAGAAGCCAGCTCAGTTCTGGAAAAGTATTCTATGGACAGATGAGACAAAGATCAACCTGTACCAGAATGATGGGAAGAAAAAAGTTTGGAGAAGAAAGGGAATGGCACATGATCCAAGGCACACCACATCCTCTGTAAAACATGGTGGAGGCAACGTGATGGCATGGGCATGCATGGCTTTCAATGGCACTGGGTCACTTGTGTTTATTGATGACATAAGAGCAGACAAGAGTAGCCGGATGAATTCTGAAGTGTACCGGGATATACTTTCAGCCCAGATTCAGCCAAATGCTGCAAAGTTGATTGGACGGCGCTTCATAGTACAGATGGACAACGACCCCAAGCATACAGCCAAAGCTACCCAGGAGTTCATGAGTGCCAAAAAGTGGAACATTCTGCAATGGCCAAGTCAATCTCCAGATCTAAACCCAATTGAGCATGCATTTCACTTGCTCAAATCCAGACTTAAGACGGAAAGACCCACAAACAAGCAAGACCTGAAGGCTGCGGCTGTAAAGGCCTGGCAAAGCATTAAGAAGGAGGAAACCCAGCGTTTGGTGATGTCCATGGGTTCCAGACTTAAGGCAGTGATTGCCTCCAAAGGATTTGCAACAAAATATTGAAAATAAAAATATTTTGTTTGGGTTATGTTTATTTGTCCAATTACTTTTGACCTCCTAAAATGTGGAGTGTTTGTAAAGAAATGTGTACAATTCCTACATTTTCTATCAGATATTTTTGTTCAACCCTTCAAATTAAACGTTACAATCTGCACTTGAATTCTGTTGTAGAGGTTTCATTTCAAATCCAATGTGGTGGCATGCAGAGCCCAACTCGCGAAAATTGTGTCACTGTCCAAATATTTCTGGCCCTAACTGTAGGAGTAAGAGCTCTCCCAAATGTAAGATACAGGGCTACCTGAGGGCTTTTTTGCGAAACTCAGGTTTCACACCACCTGTTGGCCCCCTGAAAATGTGAGGAGAGGGCTGCATAATGACATGGCGATGGACATGGTTGTGGTGAACAAAGCTCAAAATTCAAATGGGCATGTTTGAGCTGGCATTATATAGTGATGGGGAATATGCATTCCACTATCCAGCTAGCAATTTTGAATGAGGGAGGGACTTCCCAAATGTAGGAGTGAGAGCCCTCACAAATGTTAAAGAAAATAATAAAGCCAAAAACACTCTGTATGAACATGTGCTAAAGGGGATAATTTTTTTATTACTTTTTTTAAATTTGTATTTAACGTTATATACTTGTTATATGAAGAAAAAAACGTTTCTTAGCATTTTTCCCCTTAAAAAATGTAGGTTTGGTTCGGCAGAAGTTCTTATAAATCCATAAAACCGGCACAATAGTAGGACAACATTTTTCGCAGACACCATACGCGAGTCAGAAAGGAATGCAGGCATCTTCTCCATGCTTTTCCTATTTAGTTTTAGCTTTTTCACATCAATTTTAGCTTTTTTCTCATGCCCCCAGACTTATTTGTTGGGTCCAGCAGAAAAATGTTCATTCCCATTGACTTGCATTGTATTCGTATATTCAGTATGAATACACGGATATTAAAAATTATTTGTGAAGATTTTCCCAAATCTGAACATTCATTTCTCTATTTGCTCATCACTAGAAATTGTTAAAGGAACAGTAAAATGAAAAATGCAGAAGTGAAGTACTGAACTTCCTAAACCACTATTAGTATTTAGGACAGATTTTGTCCTAAACGGTGGTGCTATTTTCAATTACTAGGTTAACGTTACAAGTTTTGAACTGTAATTATTAGTTGCCTATTTTGTCACTATGGGTAGCATACCTAAGGCAATGGGTCAACTAACTAAATTAAAGCAGCGTTAGTGCTAATATCCTAGTCAAAACAAAAAGAGAATCTAGGAAGCAGATGTCATAAGTATCTAAAACCAATGATTTTATTAAGTAAACGCAGAAAAATAATACCATTACATTACATATATAAGGAATAAAAAATACTGTCCTCAGTGAGATACACATGCAAAATATAACTGCAGGCACAAGGCCATGCACAGCACCCCAACTAGATCTCCAATAGTAATGTCAAAAAATGCACAGGAAATAGTATGACGCTGGTAGCTATCTAAATACAATGCTGAAAAAGGATCATAAACAGTACATAACAGAAGGACACAGTGTCTGAAATACAACGGTGATAACTATCACCTGAATATGCTGAATATAGACCCATATAATGCAATGGTAGCTGTAGCAGTGAAAGTGCAAACAGTGCTTTGTAAACTACCACACATAGCAGCCATTACATATAATCAGTGCCAGAGCCAGCCTGTGCTAAAGGAGTAAGTAACCGCAGCATGTTCAAATAAATCAAGAAGGAGTATGGATGCAATACATAACCTGCACGTGCAGTCCTGAGAGCCCCAACGCGCGTTCCGCGTCTTGCTTCTTCCGGGGGAGTGTATAAGAAGAAGCAAGACGCGAAACACTGCTATGTGTGGTAGTTTACAAAGCACTGTTTGCACTTTCACTGCTACTGCTTCATTGGTTTTAGATACTTATGACATCTGCTTCCTAGATTCTCTTTTTGGTTTGGTCTGAATTTATGGGAAGAGTCAATCAAATAAGCCAGATTTATTATATATGACTAGCTATTCAACCCGTTCTACACCCGGGTGGCGAGCATTTATATAGGTATATGGTCTCCATCCTGTCATGTGCTGCTCCATCCTGCGTCCCCATCCTGTCATGTGCTGCTCCATCCTGCATCCCCTTCCTGTCATGTGCTGCTCCCATCCTGCATCCCCATCCAGACATGTGCTGCTCCATCCTGCATCCCCATCCTGTCATGTGCTGCTCAATCCTGCGCCCCCGTTCTGTCATGTGCTGCTCCCATCCTGCGCCTCCATTCTGTCATTTGCTGCTCCCATCCTGTCATGTGCTGCTCCCATCCTGCGCCCCCGTTCTGTCATGTGCTGCTCCCATCCTGCACCCCCGTTCTGTCATGTGCTGCTCCCATCCTGCACCTCCATTCTGTCATTTGCTGCTCCCATCCTGTCATGTGCTGCTCCCATCCTGCACCCCCGTTCTGTCATGTGCTGCTCCCATCCTGCGCCCCGTTCTGTCATGTGCTGCTCCTATCCTGCGCCCCCGTTCTGTCATGTGCTGCTGCCATCCTGCGCCCGTTCTGTCATGTGCTGCTGCCATCCTGCGCCTGTTCTGTCATGTGCTGCTCCCATCCTGTGCCCGTTCTGTCATGTGCTGCTGCCATCCTGTGCCTGTTCTGTCATGTGCTGCTCCCATCCTGCGTCCGTTCTGTCATGTGCTGCTACCATCCTGTGCCCGTTCTGTCATGTGCTGCTCCCATCCTGCGCCCGTTCTGTCATGTGCTGCTGCCATCCTGCGCCCGTTCTGTCATGTGCTGCTCCCATCCTGCGCCCGTTCTGTCATGTGCTGCTGCCATCCTGCGCCCGTTCTGTCATGTGCTGCTCCCATCCTGCTCCCCTGTTCTGTCATGTGCTGCTCCCATCCTGCGCCCATTCTGTCATGTGCTGCTGCCATCCTGCGCCCGTTCTGTCATGTGCTGCTGCCATCCTGGGCCCGTTCTGTCATGTGCTGCTGCCATCCTGCGCCCGATCTGTCATGTGCTGCTGCCATCCTGCGCCCGTTCTGTCATGTGCTGCAGCCATCCTGCCCCCGTTCTGTCATGTGCTGCTCCCATCCTGCGCCACCATTGTATTATATGCCCCCCATAAGACGCTCCAGTGTGTATGCCCCCGTATGCTGCTGCCATATAAAAAAAAAAAAATACCATACTCACCTATCGTCCAGCTCCACTGCAGGTGTGTCTTCAAGAAAATGGAAAGCGCGGACTGCGCAGGCGCCGATTCCGGCAGCAGGAATTGGCGCCTGCGCAGTCTGCGCTTTCCGGCGCCATTTTCTTGAAGACACACCTGCAGTGGAGCCGGAGTGTGTCTTCAAGAAAATGGCGCCGGAAAGCACGGACTGCGCAGGCGCCGATTCCGGCAGCAGGAATCGGCGCCTGTGCAGTCCGCGCTTTCCGGCGCCATTTTCTTGAAGACACACTCCGGCTCCTCTGCCTATGACTGGTAAGTCAGAGGGCGGCGCCGGCGCGCATTAAGTGCTTCATCGCATCCTCTGAACTGTCACAGAAGAGGAGCCGGGAGATGGAGCCGCACGCAGCGCTGGAACGGGGAAAGGTGAATATACTTACCCTTCTGGCGGTCCCTGACTCTCCGGTGGAGATCGCGGTATGCATTCAGTGTTTACGCATACCGCGATCTCCTGGGAGCGTCACTCTGTGGGGGCCAGACTGCGCCGGCGCTTGCGCCGGCGCAGTCTATAAAGGCTTCGGACAGAGTGACGCTCCCAGCGTTATATTATAGATTCTTTAATATCCTAGTCAGAATAGTGTCATTATCGTTTTAAAACAGTACTGCATAAATGTCTCCTGCTATTTGATTTAAAACATTGTAGCATATGTATATACAATACAGAGCAAAAGTTTGGACACACCTTCTCATTTAAAGATTTTTTTGTATTTTCATGTGCATGGAAATTGTAAATTCACACTGAAGGCATCAAAACTATGAATTAACACATGCGGAATTATATACTTAACAAAAAAGTGTGAAACTAATGAAATATATCTTATATTCTAGGTTCTTCAAAGTAGCTTTGATGACTGATTTGCACAATCTTGGAATTCTCTTGATGAGCTTCAAGAGGTAGTTACCGGGAATGGTCTTCCAACAATCTTGAAGGAGTTGCCAGAGATGCTTAGCACTTGTCGGCCCTTTTGCCTTCACTCTGTGGTTCAGCTCACCCCAAACCATCTTGATTGGGTTCAGGTCTGGTGACTGTGGAGACCAGGTCATCTGGCGCAGCACCCCATCACTCTCCTTCATGGTCAAATAGCCCTTACACAAACTAAAGGTGTGTTTTGGGTCATTGTCCTGTTGAAAAATAAACCCCATTGGGCCATTGAAACAAAGCCGTAAAAGAAGTGTTTAAGACAAAGCTGCAAGTTAATATCACCAGTTGGTGCCTGTTGTGTTTGATGAAAGTATAATATGAACTGTGCATACCCGGTTTATGACCATTTAATAAACCGTACGGACTGTTTTGTGTTCAAAAATCGTGCCTGACTACGTCAATTCCCGTGCCAAGCGAGTGTCCCCCAATACACTTAGTGAGAGCAATCTTACAATACATACTACAAACATACATACTACATACATACTACATCCATACTACAAACAATACATTCATACATTACATACAATACATGCACATAGATTTACAGTACATATAACATAGAGTACATACTTACCATCACTTGTCACTTTGTTCCCCAAAGCCAGTGTCATCTGTAAAAATAGTAAAATAACAAACAAACAATATACTCCCTGATCCGCAGAAATCCACAAGTGTCCCACGACGATCTCCCGTGGAGAACGGCAGCATCAGCTGATGCGACCACTCTCTAGGGGCTCCAGGAATACAATGACGGGAGGAAGGTATCCTTTCGCACTGTATTCCTCCACCGCTGTTAAAAATTAGTCCCTAGTCTCACTTTTAGCATTGCTGTGTGAGAAATTTCCAATGAAGCAAATGCCATAAAGTGAGACTCTGAACTATAGTATCCTCTCAGTGATGCACTGCAGGAGCCATTGTCTCCTGTCAGTGTGTCACTGAAGGTCCTATAGAGCAGTGACATCACCCAATGTCACTGTTCCATAGGGGAGATCGTTGTGGGACACTCCTTATTAATTGGACTACGGCGGACAGGTATTATACGGTTTATTATTTTACATTTTTTGCAGGCGCTGAAGTATGGTAAGTATGGTTAAATGAAGAATATTAAAATACTTTTTTCTGGCTGTGTCTTTATTTTATTTTAACATAGTAACATAGTTAGTAAGGCCGAAAAAAGCCTATATTCCATCATAATAAATCCCCATATCTACGTCCTTCTACAGAACCTAATAATTGTATGATACAATATTGTTCTGCTCCAGGAAGACATCCAGGCCTCTCTTGAACCCCTCGACTGAGATCATCATCACGACCTCCTCAGGCAAGCAATTCCAGATTCTCACTGCCCTAACAGTAAAGAATCCTCTTCTATGTTGGTGGAAAAACCTTCTCTCCTCCAGACGCAAAGAATGCTCCCTTGTGCCCATCACCTTCCTTGGTATAAACAGATCCTCAGCGAGATATTTGAATTGTCCCCTTATATATTTATACATTGTTATTAGATCGACCCTAAGTCGTCTTTTTTCTAGACTAAATAATCCTAATTTCGCTAATCTATCTGGGTATTGTAGTTCTCCCATCCCCTTTATTAATTTTGTTGGCCCCCTTTGTACTCTCTCTAGTTCCGTTATATCCTTCCTGAGCACCGGTGCCCAAAACTGGAAACAGGACTCCATGTGCGGTCTAACTAGGGATTTGTACAGAGGCAGTATAATGCTCTCATCATGTGTATCCTGACCTCTTTTAATGCACCCCATGATCCTGTTTGCCTTGGCAGCTGCTGCCTGGCACTGGCTGCTCCAGGTAAGTTTATCATTAACTAGGATCCCCAAGTCCTTCTCCCTGTCAGATTTACCCAGTGGTTTCCCGTTCAGTGTGTAATGGTGATATTGATTCCTTCTTCCCATGTGTATATCCTTACATTTATCATTGTTAAACCTCATCTGCCACCATTTTAACTCTTTCACTACACTAGGATTAATAATGGATAGGCGTCTTATTGATTCCTCTCCATTATTAACCAGGCTTAATGTAACCTTGCAATAACAAGATGACATTAACACCTTATTACCCCATATCCCACCACTACGCGGGAGTCGAAAGAGAGGGGCTAAGTGTCGGAATTGGCACATCTTACCCATGCGCCATTTCTGGGGTGGCTGCAGACTGGTATTTGTAGCCGGGGGGGGCCAATATCCATGGCCCCTCTCTCGGTCATGAATATCAGCCCGCAGCTGTCTGCGTAGCCTTTCTGGCTATAAAATGTATGGGGACCCCACGTCATATTTTGGGGGGTCCCCCTCTTTTAATAGCCAGTAAAGGCTACGCAGTCAGCTGCGGGCTGATATTTATAGCCTGGGTGGGGCCATGGGTATTACCCCATTCCCAGGCTCCAAATATTGGCCCCCAGCCGTCGGCTTTTCCCTTCTGGTGCAGAAAATTGCACGGGAACCCACGCCGTTTTTTTCCGTTTTTTTTAAATTAAGCGCTCATTAAGGCCTCTTTCACACTTGCGTCAGAACAGGTCCATCGCTTTGCGTCGGGCCGACGTACCGATGCACGTTGTGTAATTTGTGCATGACGTGGGCAGCGGATGCAGTTTTTCAATGCATCCGCTGCCCATTCTGAAGTCCGGGGAGGAGGGGGCGGAGTTTCGGCCACGCATGCGTGGTAGAAAATGGCGGACGCATTGGACAAAAAAAGTTCACGTTTTTTCATGCCGATGGTCGGCAAAAACATGACGGATCCATTGCATGATGGACGTGACGTGTGGACATTCATCGCGATCCGTCGATAATACAAGTCTATGGGTAAAAACCGCATCCTGCGAGCACATTTCCAGGATCTGTTTTTTTCCCAAAACGACGGATTGCGACGGATTTTTAAAAACGCAAGTCTGAAAGTAGCATTAGAAACATCGGCTTTTCTATTATATCTATGGATATATCTATCTATCTATCTATTTATAGATAGATATATCTATAGATACATAGATGTATCTATATATATATATGGCTGCTTTCACACATCAGGTTTTGCATAGAGTTGTATTAGCGCCGGATTGCGCCTGATGGCCACATGTTTCATCTGTTTTTTGCCGGATCCGTCAAAAAAGCTGTGTCCGCCGGATGGAAAACACATACAGAGGAAAGGTTTTTCTGTCCTGCAAAAAAACGCACAGCGACGGATATGTCTTCCATAGATCTTTGTTGCGGAAATATGTGGAATCCGCTGTTCCCTCTGTTGATCCTCCGGCCCCTGTGTTGGTTGATGGGGAGTTGGAATATGTTGTTGAGAGGATTTTGGATTCCCGTTTTTCGAGGCGGAAGCTTCAGTACCTTGTCAAATGGAAGGGCTATGGCCAGGAGGATAATTCTTGGGTTTTTGCCTCTGATGTCCATGCTGCTGATTTGGTCCGTGCCTTTCATCTGGCTCATCCTGATCATCCTGGAGGTCCTGGTGAGGGTTCGGTGACCCCTCCTCAAGGGGGGGTACTGTTGTGAATTCTGCTCTTGGGTTCCCTCCAGTGGTTGTAGCTGGGAATGCAGTTGTCTCTGAGTCACAGTCCTGGCCAGGTGTATCTGCTAATTGCTGTTCTGACTGGGATATTTAAGTGTGCAGGATTCATTAGCCCTTGCCAGTTGTCAATGTTTCTCTGAAAGTGTTGGATCTCAGACTGGCCTCTCCTGCTTATCTGCCAGTTCAACCAAAGATAAGTGTTTGTTTCTTTTCCTGTGGCACACATGCAGTGTGCTTATTTTCAGTACTATTCGTTTGTTTTTTCTTTTGTCCAGATTAGACTGTGTTTGTGTTTTCTCAGTCTGATTGGTTTCACTGGAGTTGCAGATATACGCTCCTACATCTTTAGTTAGATGTAGGAGGTTTTTTGTACATTCCGCTGTGGTTTTTTTGAAGGGTTTTTATACTGATCGCACAGAACTCGGTCCTATCCTGTCCTATCTAGCTAGAGTGGCCTCCTGTGCTAAATCCTGTTTTTTCTGCCTCTGTATGTTTTTTCCTATCCGACTCACCGCCAATATTTGTGGGGGGCTGTCTATCCTTTGGGGATTTTCTCTGAGGCAAGACAGTATTCCGATTTCCATCTTTAGGGATATTTAGTCCTCCGGCTGTGATGAGGTGTCTAGGTGTGTTAGGTACACTCCACGGCTACTTCTAGTTGCGGTGTTAAGTTTAGGTTTGCGGTCAGTATAGTGGCCACTTTCTCCAGTGGAAATTTCTCACACAGCAATGCCAAAAGTGAGACTATGGACTATTTTTTTTACAGTGGAGGAGGAATACAGTGCGAAAGCATACCTTCCTCCTGTCATTGTATTCCTGGAGCCCCTAGAGAGCGGTCGCATCAGCTGATGCTGCCGTTCTCCACGGGAGATCGTCGTGGGACACTTGTGGATTTCTGCGGATCAGGGAATATATTGTTTGATTGTTATTTTACTATTTTTTACAGATGACACTGGCTTTGGGGAACAAAGTGATAAGTGATGGTGAGTATGTACTCTACGTTATATGTACTGTCTATATGTATGTATTGTATGTAATGCATGAATCTATTTTATGTAGTATGTATGTAGCATGCATGTAGTATGCATGTAGTATGCCTGTAGAATGTTGTATGTATGTAATATGTATGTAGTATGTATATATGTAGTATGTATGTAGCATGTTGTATGTATGTAGTATGTATGTAGTATGTTGTATGTAGTATGTATGTATGTACGTAGTATGTTGTATGTATGTAGCATGTATATAGTATGTATGTTGTATGTAGTCCCATTGGGCAATGCATGCACACACACACACAACCCCCAAGAGGCCAGCACAAACCCGCGGCAGCCCGCAGAGATCCCCGACAGCCCGCACAGACCCCCAGCAGGCCCGTAAAGACCCCTGGCAGGCCCGCACAGACCCCTGGCAGGCCCATATAGGCCCCCCACGGTCACGCACAGACCCCGCCCGCACACACAGACATGCAGTCTCCGCCCACGCACCACCCACACTCCATTATAGTGCATCATTGCACTATGGGAACTTCCGATTCTGGTATTCAATATCGTAAAAGTATCGGAACTCAGTATCGGAACTTCGATACAGCAAATATCGGACGATACCTGATAATTGCAGTATCGGAATACTAAACACTAGTAATGAATAAAGATTTACAAATGGAATATTTCATTCAGTGATATCTACGATGTGGGACTTTTGTGTTCCCTTTATTTTTTTGAGCAGTATAAATCTAATATATAAAGCTGAATGTGTGTGTGTGTATGTATGTGTGTCTGTCCGGGATTGGCATCTGCACCTTCGCAGCTACAGCCACAAAATTTTTTGCACAGTCACACGTCTGGACCCCGAGAGCGTCATAGGCTATGTTGTGAGGCAAAATTTTATACCTGTGCGTTCCAATTCACCAAACAATTTTGCCGCTATCTACATAATGGGGAAAAAGTGAAAGGAAAAGTGTTGAAGGCAAATTGACAGCTGCCAGATGTGAACAAGGGAGACTTAAAGAAAGAGAGCGATGGCGCCAAAGAGTATATACCGTACAGTTGCTAAGGTGGGGCCCCGTCATTGGATACTCACCTCACACGGGAATATTAACACACACAAAATGCGCCACACACTACCATGTGCTTGAACACATTTACCACCCTCAGCACACATTTCACCACACATACACCAACCTCGCCACATAAAAGTCAAAACACAAAAGTCGCTGCTCAAAGCTGGCCACGCGCAAAATTCGCCACATGCAAAACTCACCACATGCAAAACTAGGCTCACACAAAAATCGCCACACGTTCAAAACTCACCTCATGGAAAACTCTCCACACGCAAAACTTGCACACGTGGAAAAATTGCCACATGCACAAAAGTTGCAACACATACAAAAATTGCCTCACACAAAACTTGCACATACTCAAAACACATCACACATAAAACACGCCACGCGCAAAACTTGCCATGCGCAAAACTTGCTGCACACAACTTGCTACACTAACCTGTCACATGCAACTTGACAGACAAAAAGTTGCTACACGCATGTCGCCACTCAAAACTCATCTCACAAAAGTCGCTACATACATGTCGACACACGCAACTCAACACACATCTTGACACATGAAACTCACCCTAAAACACACACACAAGTCAGGTATTATCCTTCAAAAATAAAAATCTGATTAATAAGCAGACAAAATGCAAGAGCAACAAATTTACTATATAGGAAATACGGCGGCTGTCAGTCACATGGCCTATCTATTATGTGTATGTGTGAGCTAATATATACTGCCAGCGGGAGGTCTTCATGTTGGCTGGGGATTTATCAGGCTGCCAATGGCAACCAATCACAGCTCAGCTTCTATTTTGCTACAGTTAATTAATATGAGCTCTCATGGTTAATATAGGCATCAAAGGACATTCTCAGTACAGCAAAGCTTGTGTGAGGTAATAGCATGTCAGTTAGGGTGTGTTGGTGGAAAGGCTGATGTCAGTCACATTACCTCTATGTGAGGGGATATAGAAACTGCCAGTTACAGACTATTTTTACCACAATAAGGCCTCATAAAAAAAGGAATTCCATGGCACGAATGTCAGCTGATGTGAAAAGAAAAGCTGCATTACAGGCCAATGAAAAATGTGAAGACTGAGAAACAAGGCTGACACACATGAGAACAGCAGCTGCTTCCTCAAGAGCCAATGAACTTTCTGAGCAGAGGGAAATGAGGCTTGCAGACAAGAGAACAAGAGCTGCTTCCTCAAGGTCCAATGAACTTAGTTTTTGCCTTTTAATAATTGCATTTCTATCTATTTGTTTTGTGTTTTTTGTGCATAGAATATATTTTTGTTAACACATTCTATTTTGCTAACAGCAGTTATTAACCCGGGCGAAGCCGGGTAGTACAGCTAGTATATATATATATATATATATATATATATATATATATATACCGTATATATATTTATATATATATATATATATATATATTAGCACAGACCAAGAGTTTGGACACACCTTCTCATTTAAAGATTTTTCTGTATTTTCATGACTATGAAAATTGTACATTCAAACTGAAGGCATCAAAACTATGAATTAATACATGTGGAATTATATACTTAACAAAAAAGTGTGAAACAACTGAAATTATGTCTTATATTCTAGGTTCTTCAAAGTAGCCACCTTTTGCTTTGATGATTGCTTTGCACATTCTTGGCATTCTCTTGATGAGCTTCAAGAGGTAGTCACCGGGAATGGTTTTCAATCCACAGTTGTGCCCTGTCAGGTTTAATAAGTGGGATTTCTTGACTTATAAATGGGGTTGGGACCATCAGTTGTGTTGTGCAGAAGTCTGGTGGATACACAGAGAATGTATTATGCATATATTATTCAACTAGATGGTAGCCCGATTCTAATGCATCGGGTATTCTAGAATATGTATGTAGTTTATTTATGAAGAGTTTAGAATAATACATTGAATACACAGGATTCGGCTGGCCGCGACCAATTATCGAAGCGTGGTTCAAATCCTGTGTCAATTGCGGCCACACTGCACCTGTCGCTGATTGTTCGCGGCCGGCCATGTAGTATATAGCACAGCCACGCAATATATAACAGCCCACGTAGTAAATAGCACAGCCACAGAGTATATTGCACAACCACGTAGTATATTTAGATTGTGAGACCCAATGGGGACAGTGATGATAATGTGTGCAAACTGTAAAGCATATATATAGCACAGCCATGTAGTATATAGCACAGCCCATGTAGTATATAACACAGCCCACGGAATGTATAGCACAGCCATGTAGTATATAGCACAGCCCACCTAGTGTATAACAGCCCACGTAGCATATAACACAGCTCACGTAGTATAAAACAGCCCACGCATGCAGTATATAACACAGGACATGTAGTGTATAACACAAGCTATGTTGCGTATAACACAGGCCACGTAGTGTATAACACAGCCCACGTAGTGTATAGCACAGCCCACGTAGTATATTGCACAGCCACGTACTATATTGCACAGCCCATGTAGTATATTGCACAGCCCATGTAGTACATTGCACAGCCCCCGTAATACATTGCACAGCCCCCGTAGTACATTGCACAGCCCACGTAGTATATTGGACAGCCCACGTAGTATATTGCACAGCCCACGTAGTATATTGCACAGCCCACGCAGTATATTGCACAGCCCACCCAGTATATTGAACAGCCCATGCAGTATATTGAACAGCCTATGCAGTATATTGCACAGCCCACGTAGTATATTGCACAGCCAATGTAGTATGTAGCAATGTGGGCATCATATCCCTGTTAAAAAAAGAATTAAAATAAAAAATAGTTATATACTCACCTTCCGTTGGCCCCCGGATCCAGGCGAAGCGTTTACTGATGCTCCTCACGCGCTTCGGTCTCAAGAGTGAATTGCGGTCTCGCGAGACCGCTACGTCATCATCTCGTGAGATCGCAGTGCATGGAGCGGTCACCGGAGCGTGGCGAGGAGCAGGAAAGGCCTGTTCTGGATCCGAGGGGCCGACGGACGGTGAGTATATAACTATTTTTTATTTTTTTATTATTTTTAACATTAGATCTTTTTACTATTGATGCTGCATAGGCAGCATCAATAGTAAAAATTTGGTCACACAGCGTTAATAGCAGCGTTAAAGGAGTGCGTTACAACGCGGCATAACGTGGTCCATTAACACTGCCATTAACTTTGTGTAAGCACTGACTGGACGGGAGTATGGAGCGGGTACTGACTGCTGGGAGTAAGGAGCTGCCATTTTGCCACCAGACTGTGCCTGTTGCTGATTGGTCGTGGCTGTTTTGCCGCGACCAATCAGCAATTTGGGATTTCCGTTAGAGACAGACAGAAAGACAGACAGACAGACAGATAGAAAGATGGAAGTGACCCTTAGACAATTATATAGTAGATACTTCTTAAGACTTTTTAGTGTGTCACTAGTTTTAGCAAGATGAAAAGAATGTGCTTTGATTTGTTCAACTCGATAAGAACTTGTGACGTGGCAATGTACATCAAAAGCTATTATTAAGCCCATTCTATAGAGCTTGGCAGGAAAGAAAAGCTGATTTGCATTTTGTGTTGTTTCCACTTTGAAAAGCGACTTATGGCAAACGAGTTCAGACATTCTTCACCTTTCATTGACCATCTGTGTGTTCATGTCTCCCAGCAGAAAGCCAGCTCACTAAGGATAGAGTAGCAGAGGGGCTAATGCTCATCATCAAGAATGGGAAGCCAAAAGCCACGCTAAACACCATCAATTACAATTCATTAGTCCTGAAGGAGCTGCCTATTAGAGTGTTTCTTGTGCACAGATGTCACTTTTACAACCGTGACTTTAGTCATTAAGCATAAAAACAATGAGATAGCACAAGCTATTCAGGAAGGAAATGACCTATTGCTTGTTATGTAAAGTTGTTTTCATGATACTGCTTCCAAGCTTTTTAGAATGTTTTCAATAAAATCCTTTATATTGTTTATATCCTGCACAATAATTAAAAAATTGGCAAAAGCTATTGTATTGTATCTCTTGAATATTGTAAACATGCCTTGGAGTAAAGATGAAAGTTAAATCAGTCACAGTCTCATTCATTCGTTGAAAATTTAATAATTGCAGAATAAAACAACACCATGGAAAAACAAAAAGTGAGATGAAAAATATAGTGAATATGTTGTGACGTTTCAACCAGTTTAGGTCTTTTTCAACAAACGCTGAAAAAAGCACAATAAAAATATACATTATTTCAAAGAATAACAACTGTAACATCCTTTCAGACTGGCATGGAGCACCTAACCCTTTAGTGGTTATGGGGGAGAAATTCCTTTTTTTACCTCCACCTTACAGTGCCATTAACTGTTTATGGTCCCCAGGGGAAGTTTTCCGTCCTAAACCATAGGTAACTAAATTGAACCATATTTGAAACCCTCTTTCCTTCATCTTTTCTTAGCTTCAGATTCTCAAAACTACCCTACATTTCTGCCACTGTGCAAATGGTACATGGGACTATCAAGAGACTTATATCGGTTAGTCCTACATTTAATCTTCTGATATTATATAACATGCACTTCTTCATCACCTTTTTCTGACAGGCTCATATGTGGTGTTCTTTTGTTCTTTGTTTCATTGTTTCAGTGAGCGCTATTTGTTAATGTTTCATCCCATATTGTATGTTTATCCTGATTTGTTGGTTTTTCTGCGTATTTGCCAGCAGTCACTTTTGTCAGGGATACAACTATTTGGAAACTACCATTGTTCATATACCCAAAATTTGTTAGTATCTTGTTAATTGACACTTTTTAATTGATATTCTTTGAAATAATGTATATTGTTATTGTGCTTTTTTCTAGTGTAGTTTGAAAAAGACCTAAATTGGTTGAAATGTCACACTCACAACATATTCACTATATTTTCCATCTCACATTTTGTTTTTCCATGGTGTTGTTTTTTCGGCAATTATTAAATTTTCAACAAATGAATTGGAGTGCGACTGATTTAACTTTGATCTAATACATTCAGTTCAGCCAGCACCACGTCCTTAATCGTAGCTGTGTGCACAACCTTTTCTGTTAATTAAAGGAAAGATGGTCCTTACTGAAACCAGTTTTCTTATATGTGTATATGCATCTAAACACACAGACACGCAAGAATTTAGTTGCGTATTAATTTGGTCTTTCTGCCATTACAGTATACTTTGCACTAAGGACCCAAATAAATGTATGTGCTTTCTCAGCATTGAGGTGATCATAATAATTTATTATTCTGAATCAATATAGTTGTAAATGGCTTTCTTATGTGGGACTATTTGTCCCAATTTTGATGTCTATTCAATTACAGATTCATTAATATAGATTCAAATGTTAATTAAAGGGCAAAAAGTGATTTTTTTAAATTTTTTTCATTTATAACTATTTATTATTAACTTTAAGTAATGGTATAGATTTTTCATAGGTATGGTGATACATCTACGCAAACACATTAGTCTGTGTAATTAATAATTACAAAGGCTGATGTTAAGGCATAAGTATGTTCTAACAACAAACATCATTAACAGAAACTCTTAGGGCTTTTCAAAGAATCTTTGTCTGCCTTCTAACATATGGCATGGAGATATTATAGTCTACAGTTTATGTTTTAAAAAAAATTGCGAATCATATTGTAGGATTATAAATTACTAGATGGTGGCTCAATTCAAACGCATCGGTTATTCTAGAATATGTATGTAGTTTATTTATGAAGATTTTAGAATAATGCAATGAACACATAGGATTCGGCCAGGCACGACTAATCAGCGAAGCGTGGTTCAAATCCCGCGCCAACTCGCGGCCGGACTGCACCGGTCGCTGATTGTTTGTGGACGGCCGGGTGCGACCATCACGTAGAATATAGCACAGCCCACACAGTATATAACACAGACCATGAAGTATATTAAACAGCTACGTAGTGTATAGAACAGCCACGTAGTATATTGCACAGCCACGTAGTATATAGCACAGCACACGTAGTATATAGCAGAGCTCACACAGTATATAACACAGGCCACGTAGTGCATTGCACAGCCACGTAGTATATAGCACAGCCCATGTAGTATATTGAACAGTCATGTAGTATATATCACAGCCCATGTAGTATATAGCACAGCCCATGCAGTACATAACACAGGCCACATAGTATATTGCACAGCCACATAGTATATAGCACAGCCACATAGTATATAGCACAGCAACGTAGTATATAACACAACCCATGCAGTATATAACACAGCCTACGTAGTATATAGCACAGCCACGTAGTCTATAACACAGCCAGATAGTATATTGCACAGCCCACGTAGCATATAGCTCAGCCCACGCAGTATATAGCACAGCAAGGTAGTATATAGCACAGCCCATGTAGTATATAACACAGCCCACATAGTATATAGCGCTGCCCATGTAGTATATATGCCAGCTCGCGCAGTATATAGCACAGCCACATAGTATATTGCACAGCCACACAGTATATAACACAGCCACATAGTATATAGCTCAGTTCATGTAGTATATAGCACAGTGAGGTAGTATATAACACAGCCATGGAGTATATTGCACAGCCACATAGTATATTGCACAGCCACGTAGTATATAGCACAGCCCAGGTAGTATATAGTACAGTGACATAGTATATAGCACAGCACATGTAGTGTATAGCACATCCCATGCAGTATATTAGACAGGCCACGTAATATATTGCACAGCCTCGTAGTATATAGCACAGCCTACGTAGTATATAGCACAGCCCATGTAGTATATTGAACAGCCATGTAGTATATATCACAGCCCACGTAGTATATAGCACAGCCCACGCAGTACATAACACAGGCCACGTAGTATATTGCACAGCCACATAGTATATAGCACAGCCACATAGTATATAGCACAGCAACATAGTATATAACACAGCCCATGCAGTATATAACACAGCCTACGTAGTATGTAGCACAGTCACGTAGTTTATAACACAGCCAGGTAGTATATTGCACAGCCCACGTAGCATATAGCTCAGCCCATGCAGTATATAGCACAGCAAGGTAGTATATATCACAGCCCATATAGTATATAACACAGCCCATGTAGTATATAACACAGCCACGTAGTATATAGCTCAGCCCATGTAGTATATTGCACAGTGAGGTAGTATATAACACAGCCACGGAGTATATTGTACAGCCACATAGTATATTGCACAGCCACGTAGTATATAGCACAGCCCACGTAGTATATAGCACAGCGACGTAGTATATAACACAGTCCATGCAGTATATAACACAGCCCACATAGTATATAACACAGCCCATGTAGTATATAGCAATGTGGGCACTATATCCCTGTTAAAAAACAATGAAAATAAAAAAGTTATGTACTCGCCTACCATTGAAACCTTCAAAAAGAACCTGAAGAACTACCTCTTCCGGCAAGCCTACAACCTGCAGTAACCACCGATCGACCAAACCACTGCACGACAAGCTCTATCCTCACCTACTGTATTCTCACCCATCCCTTGTAGATTGTGAGCCCTCGCGGACAGGGTCCTCTCTCCTCCTGTACCAGTTGTGACTTGTATTGTTCAAGATTATTGTACCTGTTTTTATTATGTATAACCATCCTCACATGTAAAGCGCCATGGAATAAATAGCGCTATAAAAATAAATAATAATAATAATAATACTCACCTTCCGTCGGCCCCCGGATCCAGCCCAGGTCTTTAGTGATGCTCGTCGCGACGCTCCATTCCCAGTAATGCCTCGCCGTTATAACCTGTGGTCATTTAGCGATCTCGTGAGACCGCCACGTGATCTCGGGTCATTTCCGCAATGCATTCTTGGGACCAGAGCGTCAGAAGGAGGGGGAAAGGCTGGCGCCAACGGCGCCGGACGGCGGAAAGGGAGAATATAATTTTTTTTTATTATTATTTTTAACATACAGTACAGACCAAAAGTTTGGACACACCTTCTCATTTAAAGATATTTCTGTATTTTCATGACTATGAAAATTGTACATTCACACTGAAGGCATCAAAACTATGAATTAACACATGTGGAATTATATACTTAACAAAAAAGTGTGAAACAACTGAAAATATGTCTTATATTATAGGTTCTTCAAAGTAGCCACCTT
The DNA here is from genome assembly GCF_032444005.1 of Ranitomeya imitator. NCBI lineage: Eukaryota > Metazoa > Chordata > Amphibia > Anura > Dendrobatidae > Ranitomeya > Ranitomeya imitator. The sequence continues at coordinate 638,091,994 of NC_091284.1, forward strand.
TTGCTTTGATGACTGCTTTGCACACTCTTGGCATTCTCTTGATGAGCTTCAAGAGGTAGTCACCGGGAATGGTCTTCCAACAATCTTGAAGGAGTTCCCAGAGATGCTTAGCACTTGTTGGCTCTTTTGCCTTCACTCTGCGGTCCAGCTTACCCCAAACCATCTCGACTGAGTTCAGGTCTGGTGACTGTGGAGGCCAGGTCATCTGGCGTAGCACCTCATCACTCTCCTTCTTGGTCAAATAGCCCTTACACAGCCTGGAGGTGTGTTTGGGGTCATTGTCCTGTTGAAAAATAAATGATGGTCCAACTAAACGTAAACCAGATGGAATAGCATGCCGCTGCAAGATGCTGTGGTAGCCCTGCTGGTTCAGTATGTCTTCAAATTTGAATAAATCCCCCACAGTGTCACCAGCAAAGCACCCCCACACCATCACACATCCTCCTCCATGCTTCACGGTGGGAATCAGGCATGTACAGAGTCCATCCGTTCACCTTTTCTGCGTCACACAAAGAAACGGTGGTTGGAACCAAAGATCTCAAATTTGGACTCATCAGACCAAAGCACAGATTTCCACTGGTCTAATGTGCATTCCTTGAGTTCTTTAATCCAAAGAAGCCTCTTCTTGTTGCCTGTCCTTAGCAGTGGTTTCCTAGCAGCTATTTTACCATGAAGGCCTGCTGCACAAAGTCTCCTCTTAACAGTTGTTATAGAGATGTGTCTGCTGCTAGAACTCTGTGTGGCATTGACTTGGTCTCTAATCTGAGCTGCTGTTAACCTGTGATTCCTGAGGCTGGTGACTAGGATAAACTTATCCTGAGAAGCAGAGGTGACTTTTGGTCTTCCTTTCCTGGGGCGGTCATCATGTGAGCCAGTTTCTTTGTTGCGCTTGATGGTTTTTGCCACTGTACTTGGGGACACTTTCAAAGTTTTCCCAATTTTTCGGACTGATTGACCTTCATTTCTGAAAGTAATAATGGCCACTCGTTTTTCTTTACTTATATGCTTTTTTCTTGCCATAATACATATTCTAACATTCTATTCAGTAGGACTATCAGCTGTGTATCCACCAGACTTCTGCACAACACAACTGATGGTCTCAACCCCAATTATAAGGCAAGAAATCCAACTTATTAAACCTGACAGGGCACACTTGTGAAGTGAAAACCATTCCCGGTGACTACCTCTTGAAGCTCATCAAGAGAATGCCAAGAGTGTGCAAAGCAGTCATCAAAGCAAAAGGTGGCTACTTTGAAGAACCTAGAATATAAGACATAATTTCAGTTGTTTCACACTTTTTTGTTAAGTATTTAATTCCACATGTGTTAATTCATAGTTTTGATGCCTTCAGTGTGAATGTACAATTTTCATAGTCATGAAAATGCAGAAAAATCTTTAAATGAGAAGGTGTGTCCAAACTTTTGGTCTGTACTGTATGTTTTTACGCCTCATAGGCAGCATCAATAGCAAAAAGTGAAGAGGTAAATCCCACCCCAATATTGCTCATTGGTCGCGGCCGGCCGGGCGTGACCAATCAGCGTCCCCGGATTTCTGTTACAGAAGTTACAGACAAACAGAGGGAAGAACCCCTTAGATAATTATATATATAGATGTGGGATGATAAAAACTGATCTTAACTACAGTATTACAGAATGATCTCAATAAAATGTCTGCATGGGCAAAAAACATTATATATTTACATGGTATTCCAAATATAATATGGTTCATACAGAGGAACTCAGTTTATTTCCTAATTTTGGAGAGTATTCTGTAATAGGATCCATATTGAATTGTCCTTTTCATCTGCTCTCCATCAATAATCAGACTGAATGAGCCAGTTAGACAAATACAAAATATCTTCACTGTTAGATCTCTGATAATTATTATGGCTGGGTGGATTATCTTCCTCTAAGCTTAGTTTGCTATTTTTCAGTATCAATAATCCATAAAGAATTATTCATTTTTGTTGTCTTTCAGCCAATGAAATGGTTACTCCAAAGGCCAATAAATCTATGGAGAGGTTTAATCTTAACTGATCTTTGTTTAGAGAATACCTAAGGAAGGCACAGGGTACGCAGACCTGTGCTGCTAATATGGCTTTGGAGTCAATATTTGGTGTTGAGAACTGCATCTGGCTATCTATTAAATATATCAAACTCAAGGTCTCTTGTTTAAACTACTGTAATGCCAATGCCCCAAAGTTGCAAGTGTTTTTAAAATGTAGAAGAAAAGTCAGCTACTTCCATGTTACTATTTCCATTTACATGTAATAGACATGAGAAAGCAAGCACATGGAAATGGTTCATATATGTACAGAGTGATGTGTTTATGCTTTGCCTTTAGGCAGAAGTTAAGATTGAAAGGGGTTGTCCACTACTCAAGCAACCGCCTTTCAATCACGATGATCCACTCTTACAAAATAATAGCTGGCTTCTTTACTGACATCCAATGTCGGCCCTGTTTTGCTTCACTTTCCCCTCCTTTGTACATAACTGCCATCCAGAGGAAGTGCAAGCTCACTTACAGTACTCCAGATGTCTGATTTGTTTGAAGGAGAGTAGAGTGAAATGGCCATTGATTGACCTAAATGATCACGTTATATAGTACTGTCACGTGGACCCTAGGAGATCCAGTGTCAGCACTGCTGGAAGGGCTTTTATTTGTTTTTATTTTTTTTAAAGGGATAGCAAAGTGATTGAGAAAGGATTTTCTGAGTTGTGGTCAAACTCTTTAATAAAGTGAAATATCAAGGTAACAGCACTCTGTACCATGAGGGAATACACCCCACTGTGGGATTCATTACATAGTTTCAAGCAAAAACACTTTATAAGCACAGAGACACTTTATTCCTCTACATTGCATCAACTTTTGTGTCTTCATGCTGGTGCCTTCCAATAGTAAGTATACTCATCTTGCTTGTAAACTTACTTGGCTACCGGAGGGCATCAATGACCGTCTGATGACATTTGAGCTCCCACTTACAAACAAGAAACACGTGACTCTGATCAGTGCCTATTCTCCCATGATGACTAATCCAGATGACATTAAAGATAAGTTGTACGATGAACTTGACACACTTATTTCAGCAATCCCACAGGCAGACAAGCAAATTATACTTGGAGACTTTAATGCCAGAGTGGGAGCAGACCATCAAAACTGGGAAGGGGTCATTGGGAGACATGGCACTGGCAAGTGTAACAGTAATGACCTGCTGCTCCTCAAGATGTGTGCCACACATGACTTGTCATCACCAACACTTTATTCCGCTTACCTACACGCAAGAAGACATCATGGATGCACCCATGCTCTATTCATTGGCATCTCATTGATTACATCATTGCCAGGAAAAGGGATGAGATGGTCTTTTTATTATTATTATTATTATTCATTTTTATAGCGCCATTTATTCTATGGCGCTTTACATGTGAACGGGGCAAATATACAAAAGTACAATAAACATGAGTAAAACAAGGCACACACAAGTACAGGAGAAGAGAGGACCCTGCCCGCGAGGGCTCACAGTGTACAGGGGATGGGTGAGGATACACTAGGTGAGGAAGAGCTGGTCATGTGGCGGTTCAGTATACTGGGATCACTACAGGTTGTAGGCTTGTCGGAAGAAGTGGGTCTTCAGGTTCCTTTTGAAGGTTTCCGTGGTAAGAGCCTGATGTGTTGGGGTAGGGAGTTCCAGAGTATAGGGGAAGTGTTAGTGTTTTGAACTGTAGCCTCTGGGAAATAGGAAGCCAGTGAAGGGCCTGGCAGAGAGGAGAGGCTGGGGAGTAATGGGGAGACAGGTGGATTAGTCGGGCAGCAGAGTTTAGGATGGAATGGAGTGGTGCCAGAGTACTAGAGGGGAGGCCAGAGAGTAGGAGGTTGCAGTAGTCGAGGCGGGAGATGATAAGGGCATGTACTAGTGATTTTGTGGTTTCATGGTCAAGGAATGCACGGATCAGGGAAATTTTTTTGAGTTGGAATCAGCAAGGGAGGCAAGGCCTTGGATATGTGGCTTGAAAGAGAGGGTAGAGTCAAGGATCACCCCGAGGCACCGAGCGCGTGGGACCGGGGAAAGTGAGCAGCCATTGACATTGATGGATAGGTCAGGTGGAGGGGTAGAGTGAGGTGGGGGAAAGATGATGAATTCTGTTTTGTCCATGTTCAGTTTTAGAAAACGAGCAGAAAAGAAGGATGAAATAGCAGACAGACATTGTGGGATTTTGGTCAGTAAGGAAGTGAGGTCGGGTCCAGATAGGTAGATCTGCGTGTCATCAGCGTAGAGATGATATTGTAAACCGTGGCATTCTATGAGCTGTCCCAGGCTGAAGGTGTAGATGGAGAAGCGTAGGGGTCCTAGAACTGAGCCTTGGGGAACACCAACAGACAAGGGGCGAGATGAGGAGGTGGTGTGGGAGAGGGAGACACTGAATGTCCGGTCTGTTAGATATGATGAGATCCAGGATAGGGCCAAGTCTGTGATGCCAAAAGACTTTAGAGTGGTGAAGGCCATGTGTGGTGCAGACTGCTGGACTGACCATCGCCTCATTGTGTCTAAGTGCATGCTTCGCATCCTGCCTGCAAAGAGACCCCAAGGGCAGAAAAAATGACAAAGTGGCTGAATATCTAAGCTGCAAAATAAAAGAATTGCAAGGGAATTTGCCAATGACCTTGATGACAGACTGTTAAATATACTGCAAGCAGAGGAGATCGGCATTGAAGAACAGTGAACAATTCTGAGAGATGCTGTTTATAATACTGCTCTGGAGCATCTCGGATCAGCAGCCAGAAATAATCAAGACTGGTTCAATGAAAATGATGAGGAAATAAAGACACTCCTAGAAGAGAAACATCAGCGTTACAAGGTGTATCAAAATGACCCCACGTCGTTAGCTAAGAAAGTTGCCTTTACCAACATGAAAAAAGGTACTGACCAAGCTATGCGAGATGCAGGATAACTGGTTTAGCAAGAAGGCCAATGAAATTCAGGGCTATGCAGATACACATGACCAGAAACGCTTCTGCGATGCACTCAAAACTGTATATGGACCCCAGTCTTTAAGCTCTTCATCTCTGCTTAACGCAGATGGAACTAAGCTGCTGACAGAAAAGAAACAAATTTTGGAATGGTGGGCTGAGCACTTTAACCCTGCTGTTCTGTTGGTCAAAAATGACCGACTTTGAACTTCAATATTCTTTAAAATATTCAAGATGCGGCTCTGAAACCCGTGGCCGACCGACCCATCCTCATTTAAGTCAATCAACCACAAGTTTCAGAACCGCATCTTGAACACCCCAAAAAATACCAAAGTTCAAAATAGGTCTCCCCAGACCGAACAGAACAGCAGGGTTAATAATATTCTTAATCGCCCTGCCAATATCAATAATGAGGCTATTGCTCGCTTGCCCCAGGTAGAAATCAACAAGGACCTTGAGGTTCTTCCTAGCGGAGATGAAGCCAGGAAAGCAGTAAAACAACTTTCTTGTAGAAAATAACCCGGAAATGATGCTATACCTGCTGAGGTATTTAAAGCTGGCGGCCCTGCTCTGATGCAAACAGTGACCAAACTTTCCCAGTATATGTGGAAAAAGGAAAAGGTTGCACAACAGATTAAAGATGCCAGCATATATCACATATACAAGAGGAAAGGTAATCGCCAATCTTGTGACAACCATCGAGGCATCTCCCTTCTGTCCACTGCAGGCAAGATATTTGCTCGTCTCATGCTCAACCGCCTTTTACATCACCTTGAGCAATGTCTATTATCCGAAAGCCAGTATGGTTTCCGTGCTGAACATAGAACAGTAGATATGGTCTTTTCAGCACGTCAAATTCAGGAAAAGTGCCTGGAGCCACACCGTGATCTTTATGTAACTTTTGTTGATTTAACCAAGGCTTTTGACACAGTCAGTAGAGATGGCTTGTGGAAGATCATGGCAAAATTCGGCTGCCCGAGCAAGTTCATCTCAATTGTCCGGCAGTTCAATAATGGCATGATGGTGAAGGTTCTGAATGATGGAGACAAATCTGAGGCTTTCCCAGCAACAAACGGCATAAAACAAGGCTGTGTACTTGCTCCAACCCTGTTCAGTATGCTATTCTCTGCAATGTTAAGTGATGCCTTGAAGAACTGTGAAGATGGAATCCAGGTTAGAAACAGGACTGATAGCAAGCTATTCAACCCAAAATGCCTAAAGGCGGTTACGAAAGTGCATGAGACTGTTATCCATGAATTATTATTTGCTGATGACTGTGCACTTAATCCTAGCACGGAACAGCAGATGCAGCATGAAATGGACTGTTTTTCGCAAGCTTGCGACAGTTTTGGTCTCGAGATCAACATTAGAAAAACCGAAGTCATGTATCAACCTGCTCCAGGAAAACTATGCATGGAGCCACGTATCACGGTGAAGGAGCAAAACCTCAAAGCAGTCGATAACTTCACCTACATAGGAAGTATACTTTCCCATGAAGTAACCATTGACGCTGAGGTTAATAATAGAATTGCCAAAGCCAGTGCCGCCTTCGGGAGACTGCGTAAGAACGTCTGGGAGCAAAGGGAACTCAGCATTACCACCAAACTGAAGGTCTATTGCGAGGTGGTCCTCACCACAGTTCTCTATGCTAGAGAGACCTGGACAGTGTACAGCCAGCATGCTAAACAGCTTAGGGCTGGCATTTAGCCATTAGAATTTCAGCACCTCTGGAGAGGAGTTTGTTGAGTGCTTTTGCTGACTGTGTGACCACTGTTTGCTTTTTACTCTGTGAGCGGGCTTTGTTCCCCTGTGAGGTTAACAGGAATCATATCTAGTGTCATACCTTTTCCATTACTGTGTGCGAATGACACAGCTCTATTTCAGAGCATCTACACCATTGCTGTGTGTGAGTGACACAGCTCTATTGCAGAGCATCTATTCCATTTTTGTGCAAGTGACGCAGCTCTGTAGCAGAGCATCTGTTTTGTTTCTGCTTCCATATTCATTTCTGGTGCTGTCCATTGAGTGGCGTTTTGCATGATGTGTGCAAGCAATTGCTCGCTGTGTGTTCCATCATTGTTCACACTAGCGGCAGTTTAACGTCCCTGCATGGTGAACCCCAGATTGCAATTGCACTTCCCTATTATATTTATTTAGTGCAATCCGCCAACCCTAACATTATGTTATTCAGCCAGTATCCTGCCTCTAACAGAAGCAGGTAGACGAAAGCTCAAGCAGATGCTTTTAGCATCTTACTGTAGATACCACTGTCAATCTCTGATTGAGGCATTTAATGAGTGTAAACCAGGATGAGTGCCAACTCATGCTCCCATCAGACCCCTGCAACGCTATCATCGACATGTCTGCCAGTACTTCGGTGGAGACCAGCTTGTAGCTAGTTTTCACACGGCACCATGATTTTTACTATATATTATTACAGCATGCTATTGAAGTATATACCATAAGTGACCAGACAATCACAAGTTAAAATTTTCTGGGGAAGCAAAAAAAAGATAGTAAAAAATTAAAAATATATATAAATTCAAATCAACTCATATTCTTTTAGTAAAAATACAAACAATATGGTATTGTGGAATCAAAAAATACATGGTAGTGCTGCATCAGTAAAAAAAGTCTATAAAATTAATTATCCCAATCCATGACTGTTGTAAGAAGAAAATTGAAACCCCATAATTGATTTTTCAGCTGCTACAGCACCACAGAAAATGCAATAAAAAGCAAAAAAAATCATACTTATCCCAAAATGATATCCATAAAAATTTCAGGTTGCCCTGCAAAAAACAGAGTGCAGAATCATGATGCCAAATTATTTTTATCACACAGTGAATTCTGTAAAAACAAGACCCAAATATTAATTTGATAATTGCATTTTCTTTACATAATTTCACTGCACTTGGAATTTTTTCCTGTTTTGCAGTACATTAGATGGTAAAATTTGTGATGTTTTTCAAAAATTGTGCATTTATGTTGATGAAAAAATCAATAAAAAGATGGGTCTTGAAGGAAGAGGAAAGGAAAATTGAGGACAAAATTGATTAACCTAACAAGTTTGGAAGGGGATAAAGCACACCGCTTACCAGTTCACCATGTTCGAAATCCTACTGGGCCTATTTGAGGAAATCTGGAGTAAGAAGTACAAAAAATAATTGCTGTCTGGGGTGTGAGCAGATCCCTACAGTATTTTTCTCATTGGAAGAGTTGTGTGCTAGAGATAAGATCTTGGGTTTCCACTAGTAATATTAATGACAACAATCTCACCAGTAGGTTCCATCAGATATCTCCTGATAAGCCAGGTCCAATGAACTCAGGAACCTCTTTTAAGCGGAGGGGGAGCAGTTTTACTGTAACTTCCATATCTGAGCAAAAGTGTAAAAATATTTTTAACATAGACCTTAATTTAAACAGTGTGCCATCTTCTAATTACATATTATCTACAAGTGTATGGAATGCCTACAGGGCATTACTTTTTACTTAAAGTGGTTGTGCCACAAACAAAAGTATATTTTAATAAACAGATCTCGGAATAAAAATAAACTGCACAATTGGATGTGATTAAAAATAATGTTCCTCTGCTGAGATAATCTATAAATGTGCCCCTGCTGTGTATTGCATAATGGCTGTGTCTGACCGTGCAGAAACATGGTCAGATAAGCCACAGCTACTGGCCAGGGGAGGAAGCAAAAGAGAGTATACAGACATTACAGCATGGGATCACAGCTGATTATTATTTTGAGGTAAAATATTGTTTAAAAATAGGCAGGGAAATATTTTACTCACTAAAAGAATCAGCTGTGAACCTGTTCTGTAATATCTGTATGCTCTCTCTTACTTCCTCCCCTGGCCATTAGCTGTGGCTTATCCGACAATGTTCCTGGATGTTGATTCACGGCCATTACACCGTACACAGCAGGGGCACATTTATAAGAGTATCTCAGCACAGGAACTTTTTTTTTTATCACATCCAATTGTGACGTTTATTTTAATTCCCAGATCTTTTGATTATAATTTACTTTTGTTTGTGGCACATCCCCCTTAAAGGGACACTGTCACCTGAATTTGGAGGGAACAATCTTCAGCCATGGAGGCGGGGTTTTGGGTGTTTGATTCACCCTTTCCTTACCCGCTGGCTGCATGCTGGCTGCAATATTGGATTGAAGTTCATTCTCTGTCCTCCGTAGGACATGCCTGCACAAGGTGCAATCTTGCCTTGCGCAGGCGTGTACTATGGAGGACAGAGAATGAACTTCAATCCAATATTGCAGCCAGCATGCAGCCCGCGGGTAAGGAAAGGGTGAATCAAAGACCCAAAAACCCCGCCTCCATGGCTGAAGATTGTTCCCTCCAAATTCAGGTGACAGTGTCCCTTTAAATACTCTTTAATTCCATAGATCATTTAACTTCCATAGTATTTCTATTGCACTTTATATTACATTTAACATGTAAAAGTTATTATAAATGAACATTTTTTTATGATTTTTTTAATACCATACATTATAAGCAGTTATGTTTTTGATTTATAATCCTATCACTTCCCACGCAGTTTATAAAACTCTATATTTAAGCCTGGCACCACATTAACAGTTGTATGAAAATCTTATTCCAATAGAGAATTTATTTATTATGATACATATTTTTTTTGATTAACACTTGTTTCAGAGATAGAATAAATTACAGTGCAAAAAAAATGTTTTTGAATTTTTGTATTTTCTCATTGTGTTATGATACCTTACGGCTGCACAAAGATAGAATAATCAAAACAATGCTCCTTACAAAATTATTGTAATATGTTTGAGTACTACCCATCTCTTTTTCAGGTAACTACTTAGGCACAACGCAAAGAATAATTCTTATCTTTATAATGAATTATTTTCTACCTAGTACAAAAATATCCACCAGGCCAAGTCATTGTTTCAAGGGCTGCCTTGGATTCCTGCATAATATAAATTATTATTATACATCTCAGCAGGGCCGATGTCAGCACCCGCTGCACCTGGGCAAGTGCCGGGGCCCTGAGTAAGTGGGGTGGACCACTCGCCTTCGGGGACACTGGCACGCTATTAGGGCTCAGTGCCTGTGCCAGTGTCGATGCCCGTGAGTGGACCCCTAGCTTGCTCAGGGCCCCATGGCTTGCAATATCTACCTCTCCCAGTTCCACTGCTGCAGCGTCTTCCATCCTCTCACTGTGACATTCAGGTCAAAGGGCATGATGATGTCACTGGTATGCACCCTCTGCCTGAACAGTCACAGTGCAGAGAGCCGGATGACAGCGACACTGAGGAGTCTGGAGCAGAGCAGCAGCCAGCAAGGAGAAGTTAGTATTTCATTTTTCTTTAACTTGTTTTAATGTTTGGAGAAAAATATGAATCCAATTATATATGGAGCTTCTTATGGGTCAAATTTCATATGGAGCAGTATATGGGGCCTATTATATATGAGGCAGTACATAGGGCCAATTATATATAGAGCAGTATATGGGGCCAATTATATATAGAGCAGTATATGGGGCCAATTATATATAGAGCAGTATATGGGGCCTATTATATATGAGGCAGTACATAGGGCCAATTATATATAGAGCAGTATATGGGGCCAATTATATATAGAGCAGTATATGGGGCCAATTATATATAGAGCAGTATATGGGGCCAATTATATATAGAGCAGTATATGGGGCCAATTATATATAGAGCAGTATATGGGGCCAATTATATATAGAGCAGTATATGGGGCCAATTATATATGAAGCAGTACATAGGGCCAATTATATAGAGAGCAGTATATGGGACCAATTAAATATGGAATATCTTATGGGTCCAACTACATATAGAGCAGTACATGGGGCCCATTATATATGGAGCATGTTATGGGGCCAATTATATATGGATCATGATATTTGGCCCATTCTGTTTTGAGAAATATATGGGGCCCATCATATATTGGAGCATTATATATCATTGCCCAACATATACTGTATGGAGCATTATATGGGGCCTATTTTGTATGAAGCATTATATGGGGTCCATTATTCTGTATGGGGAATTATATGGGGTCCATTATTCTGTATGGGGAATTATATGGGGTCCATTATTGTGTATGGAACAATATATGTGGCTCATTATTCTGTATGGCTCAATATATGGGGCTCATTATTCTGTATGGAGGGCTGTACTGTCCAGTTTCTGAGCTATTGATTTCACTCATGTAATGTAAGAAGTAAGTGAAATGTTTGGCATTGTACTATACCTAAATTTATCTGCTGTATTGGTGCATCATGAATTGCGGTATGTGTTAAAGGGAAGCCCACTGAGACTCTTTCGACCGGGCCCAGAAAAACCTAGAGGCGACCTTGAATCTCAGATAGCTCATTTTCTAAATTATAATGAAGCTTCTGAGATTTTTTTATGACTTGCAGCAAAATCACTTGAGTTGTTTGCATCTGTGTTATCTCCTATCTTCCACATCAATCTGACAAACTGTCAGTGCATTAAGAGCTTTCTAATTTAGCAAAACCTTTAATTTAGGATATCAACTTCTCAGGATGTCTACATTTCCTTGCCATCCAACCATCCACATTTACTGCTCTTTACGTCTAACACCTTCAAGTCAGCTCATGAATCCTCACAAATGATTTATCAGTCTCAAAGAGTTTCTATACTAAATTTCAATTAGACAATGTCAGAGGCAACTGAGAGTTCCACTCCTTACATGAAGTCTACCATTTCTCCCCTTTAGAGGTCATCATGTTCCTACAAATAAGACATTTAAAGCAAATCTGGATCCAAGTTTTTGCTACCTCATCTGAGAGGATCATAATGTAAGAAAAGAGGCCCTGAAATCAATAATGTATTACTTAGATTAATGGGTGCAGCCAATCTGACGCAATCAGAGCTTCTAGATTTAGTAATGCAGCAGAGCTGAGAAAGCTAACCCCGCCCACACTAGGCTATCTGTGTACAATGTCTAAAAACAGTGAGGTGCCTATCACAGAAGGGGATGGAGAAAGTCCAAGGCTCAGCAAACTGCTGTGTCCTAGCCAGGATACGCTCTTGGTGCTAAAATAATCATTGCAAGTAAACAAAAGGACATTGCATTGATAAAAGAGGCATCACCAAAATCTGTGTTTTAACCCATACAGCATTCTATATTCAGATTACATAACAAAAATCTGCTGACAGATTCACTTTAGTTACTACTCACTTCAAATACACCACTAAATCCTTTTAATTACCAACTTTGAGCACAGTTCCATGTAAATACTTTTATGCCTAAAAAATATATATTTGCAGACAAGAGCATAACATTTAAGAGACGTCACAAAAGGACATTTGTGCATTTCAGCTGATGCAAAAAAAAAAAAATTTAGAACTTTAGGACAGGGGTGTCAAACTGCATTCCTCGAGGGTCGCAAACCATGTGTGTTTTCATGATTTCCTTAGCATTGCACAAGGTGCTGGAATCATTATTTGTGTAGGTGATTAAATTATCACCTGTGCAGTACAAGGAAATCCTGAAAACATGACCTGTTTGCAGCCCTATAGGAATGCAGTTTGACACCCCTGCTTTAGGGTATGTAGCTTTTAAAGGAAATCTGTCACCAGGTTTTTGCTACCTAATCTGAGAGTAACATAATGTAGGAAAACAGACCCTGATTGTCCGCCCCTTCATTATGAAATCATGTATTTATGAAAATTTCTGCCCCTATATTTTGCTGCTCTTAGATGGGGTTGCTAAAACCCGGTGATGGATTCCCTTTATGACCTTGGTTACTAACAGAATTCACTAGTTTCCAAGCTGTGATAACAATAACAGACCAGAGAAAATGATAAAGAAGAGCAACAACAAACAGCAGCATTCACATGTGCAACATAGTGCAGAAGAGTCAACTCTAGACAATATTGCTTCTCGCATGTACAGCAAGGGTTATTGCTGGGAGGACTGTACTAATAGACATTTAATGGCTTTAACCAATGATTGGGCCAGAATTTGGTCAGAGAGAACGTATGCTGGTTCTAATTAATGGAAATATATTTGTGTGAGTCAGAATGCATTTTTTAGCACACAGTACATTAGGAAACCTTTCTACTAGCTTATTGTTAATATTGCCTTGCCCTCAGTTTTGACATTTTAAACCCCTTTCTGACATCGGACGTAATATTCCATCCATGTGACCTGGGCCTAGTTAACCATGGAATACTATGTCATCGCGATCGCCCGCGTACACATGGGGTGCGCGAGCGATCGCTGCCAGGTGTCAGCTGATTCTGACAGCTGACTCCCGGTACTAGGTACCAGGACGGTCATAGACAGTTCCCAGCACTTTAACCCATGAAATGCTGGGATCAAACGGGATTGCAGCATTCCGGAAGCCGACAGAGGGCCAACAGCCGCTCTGCCTTTGGTTCGGAGACCCCACAGCTTGACGAGGGGTCCCGATCATTGCAATGGTGACATGGTGATTTTGTGTGACATATCTCTGTGATTTAAGGGCAAGAAAATTCAAATTTGGAAAATTGGGAAATTTTTAAAATTTTCACCAAATTTCCATTTTTTTCATGAATAAACGTAAGTTGTATTAAAGAAATTTTACCACTATCATGAAGTACAATATGTCATGATGAGAAAACAGTGTCAGAATCATTGGAATCCATTGAAGCGTTCCAGAGTTTTTACTTCATAAAGGGACAGTGGTGAGAATTGTAAAAATTGGCCTGGTCATTAACTTGCAAACCCCCCTTGGGGGTAAAGTTTGTTAATGTTATATTGAAAATCTATGAGCTTGAGGGAATGTGCACACGTTGAGTATTTGTTGCAGAAATTTCTGCACCGCTTCTGCATCTCTTGGCAAGAAAAAACAGGAGCAAATATGTGAGTTTTTTACTTGCGTTTTTGGCTCAGATTTCCCCACTCATTGATCTAGGTGAAATCTGGTTAAAAAGGGCTTAGAAAATCTGCACCAAATCTGCCAGTCACAAATAAGCAATGTTTGCCTAAGACTTGAAGATTCTCATTGACTTTGCTGGCATCAGCAGACCCTTTAGGTTTTGCAAGCAAATCTGCACTGAAAAAGTGCAGCAAAAATGCAATGTGTGCACAGGGCCTCAGAGTGATGAATCATACTTTAGATATTATGAAAACACTCAAAAAATTTTGATCCAATTAAATAATACAGTGAGTCAAATACTATGATTGTTTTTCCCAGCAAGTGTTAGCTAAGTTTTGAAGACATAAGTGAATAGGTAATTGTAAAATTCATAATTTTGTATGGCATGATCAGTATCCAATCTATGCATTAGATTTAGCGACAAAATCTCTTATTTAGTTTGGTCATTTTTATATCTTGATAGCTCTGACTGCACAGTATGATTAGTCGAGTATACAATTTAAGTCTTAGTTTGATCAATGTCGTGTTTATTTTGTGCATTGTTATAATTCAATAGATCTAAGCTGCATTTATATAAAAAACTGCAAATATGCCATGTCCACACAATGTCATTTTTTTTCATTTTCTTATTTATTTTGCCAAAACAGCAGCAGATTAAAGAGCAAAAGTTATATATAAAGGAAATAATTACACCTTTCTTGTCAAATCAAATACTGGCTTTGGAAAAAAAAAATGTAAACAAATTGCTAATCTGTATAAATCATGTCTAATTGCTACGCGTTAATACACCAAGTTGAGCCAAAAAGCCAGATCAGCTGTTACATATTTAGATGGCTTACATCACTATTCATTATTTCTTTGGTTACATTGGTAGATAGATATTAATTAACAGATGTTGTCTTGCAAGTAAAAAGGAAGCATTGTTTTTTTCTGTTGGGTCAAATTATAATTTCTTCTATAACGTGAATGAAACCAGGTACAGCTTTCAGCAAATTAGTACATGTTTGTAAGCTTGAATATTTGTCTATCTATCTATCTATCTATCTATCTATCTATCTATCTATCTATCTATCTATCTACCTATCTATATCTATCTATCTATCTATCTATCTATCTATCTAGTCTTAATGTGGAATTTAAAATCAACTCAATTTAATAGAAAAATATTTAGAATTGAGAGTCCTCAGTGGTTGATACCTTTTAATGGCTAACTGAAAAGATGGTAACAAATTGCAAGCTTTCGAGACTACACAGGTCTCTTCATCAGGCATAGACTAATATCTATCTGAAGAATCACATATTTATGCACAACACAGCACAGAAAAATAGATAAGACAGGTGACGTTAAGCCGAATTACCATTATGCGAGTGATAAACCGTTATGTCCATTAATATTGGAACAGTTCATAGATAAGGAATGTTTTATTGTCCTCTGATTGGGGTCTGGTTCTATGTTATGATGCCCCCACCGGGTCTGAGGAGCAAATTCCTTTATTGATGTAAGAAGACATAAATCCATACGGCACATTCATTCCTGCACTGAGAGTGTCAAAGGTCATCATCAGCTTATACCCCCAAACTCTTCTGTCTCTCTGAGATTTGAAGTTACCTTTTAATACAAGTAATTTCTTGCCCATAATGTTATGATCAGGGAGACAAAAATGTATCACCACATCCCAATTTAATAGTCGCATCCCACCATTACCCCAGTTTCTTTGATTTTCCCATGTTATTATTGGGTAATTTTCTAATGTATATGTGACAGTTGTATTTGTTATGTGATTTTAATTACTCTTGTTTTATTTTCACAGATCAACACCACACAGCACAGAACATAAGAGAAGAGATAGACTCTTCTATATAAAATAATATTTTTATGTATTATTTTTATGTTTTTTTTTATTATATATGCATTCTTATTTAAATAAGTTTTTGTCATAATCTTGTAGCCAACCACCATAATGAGCCCCAACAATAGGGACCCAATGTAGCCAAAGTGTTTATCCCCAAGGTATTTGCTCCATAAAATGAAAACATACTGCGCTCTATCTCCCCCTAGTGATGCAAGTGATACATTTGTTCTTTACAGGGACATCGTTTAAACCTTGCAATCATTCCTCCACTAGGGGTGATATTTTGCTGGGCTCTAGTTGTGGCTATTGGAATTGCATGTGGATACACAAATATGTTCTAATACACACCAGGTCAAAGTATACTGTTTTAAACTAATGGGTGAGATTACCCCATAACTCTGGCTCCTTTTTTGTGGCTATTAAGCCTTGTAAATGCTGGAGGATCGCTGAAACAAATGTGGTAATGGTCTCCCTGAAGAAAGATGGCGACCGCACAAATAATTTGCCATCTGAGCATGCTCGAATCCCTTTGGGAGCTCTGGACGCAGGGATGGGCTAGATGATTGTGACATCACGGACATGTGCAGCAGCGGAGTTCCGGATGCAAATGTGCGGCACTTGTATACTATAGAATGATTAAACATCACTTAATATCTCTATCTAAAACACATTATCAATTATAAACCAATAAGCACTATGCACCTTATGCACTTGCCTTGATGGACCATGCTGTAATAATATGCACATATACTGACTTGAATCATGCATGAATAGCATGTGATCAATCCAAACTCCCTATCAGTATGTCTTTCGAATGCACTTGTATTTTTTTATGTAAAATCTCACTGATGAATTTATCAATTGATGATGTCATTTACTATGTGTATACATATATATATATATATATATATATATATATATATATACAGTGGGGCAAAAAAGTATTTAGTCAGTCAGCAATAGTGCAAGTTCCACCACTTAAAAAGATGAGAGGCGTCTGTAATTTACATCATAGGTAGACCTCAACTATGGGAGACAAACTGAGAAAAAAAAATCCAGAAAATCACATTGTCTGTTTTTTTAACATTTTATTTGCATGTTATGTTGGAAAATAAGTATTTGGTCAGAAACAAACAATCAAGATTTCTGGCTCTCACAGACCTGCAACTTCTTCTTTAAGAGTCTCCTCTTTCCTCCACTCATTACCTGTAGTAATGGCACCTGTTTAAACTTGTTATCAGTATAAAAAGACACCTGTGCACACCCTCAAACAGTCTGACTCCAAACTCCACTATGGTGAAGACCAAAGAGCTGTCGAAGGACACCAGAAACAAAATTGTAGCCCTGCACCAGGCTGGGAAGACTGAATCTCCAATAGCCAACCAGCTTGGAGTGAAGAAATCAACAGTGGGAGCAATAATTAGAAAATGGAAGACATACAAGACCACTGATAATCTCCCTCGATCTGGGGCTCCACGCACAATCCCACCCCGTGGAGTCAGAATGATCACAAGCACGGTGAGCAAAAATCCCAGAACCACGCGGGGGGACCTAGTGAATGAACTGTAAAGAGCTGGGACCAATGTAACAAGGGCTACCATAAGTAACACACTACGCCACCATGGACTCAGATCCTGCAGTGCCAGATGTGTCCCACTGCTTAAGCCAGTACATGTCCGGGCCCGTCTGAAGTTTGCTAGAGAGCATTTGGATGATCCAGAGGAGTTTTGGGAGAATGTCCTATGGTCTGATGAAACCAAACTGGAACTGTTTGGTAGAAACACAACTTGTCGTGTTTGGAGGAAAAAGAATACTGAGTTGCATCCATCAAACACCATACCTACTGTAAAGCATGGTGGTGGAAACATCATGCTTTGGGGCTGTTTCTCTGCAAAGGGGCCAGGACGACTGATCCGGGTACATGAAAGAATGAATGGGGCCATGTATCGTGAGATTTTGACTGCAAACCTCCTTCCATCAGCAAGGGCATTGAAGATGAAACGTGGCTGGGTCTTTCAACATGACAATGATCCAAAGCACACCGCCAGGGCAACGAAGGAGTGGCTTCATAAGAAGCATTTCAAGGTCCTGGAGTGGCCTAGCCAGTCTCCAGATCTCAACCCTATAGAAAACCTTTGGAGGGAGTTGAAAGTCCGTGTTGCCAAGCGAAAAGCCAAAAACATCACTGCTCTAGAGGAGATCTGCATGGAGGAATGGGCCAACATACCAACAACAGTGTGTGGCAACCTTGTGAAGATTTACAGAAAACGTTTGACCTCTGTCATTGCCAACAAAGGATATATTACAAAGTATTGAGATGAAATTTTGTTTCTGACCAAATACTTATTTTCCACCATAATATGCAAATAAAATGTTAAAAAAACAGACAATGTGATTTTCTGGAATTTTTTTTTCTCAGTTTGTCTCCCATAGTTGAGGTCTACCTATGATGTAAATTACAGACGCCTCTCATCTTTTTAAGTGGTGGAATTTGCACTATTGCTGACTGACTACTTTTTTGCCCCACTGTATATATATATATATAGATATATATAGATATATATATATCTATATATATCTATATATATATAATTGTCTAAGGGTTTTTCCATCTGTCTGTCTGTCTGTCTTCTGTCTGTCTGTCTTTCTGTCTGTCTGTCTGTCCTGGAAATTCCGCCTCTCTGATTGGTCGAGGCCGCCAGGCCTCGACCAATCAGCAACAGGCACAGTATCGACGTAGATGTCATAATGGTTGCCATGGCGACGATGATGTCATAAAGGTTGCCTCGATCAATCAGTGACGAGCACAGTCTGCCGCGAATTCTGGAATCATCATTGTCCATATACTACGGGGACATGCATATTCTAGAATACCCGATGCGTTAGAATCGGGCCACAATCTAGTATATATATATTTATATATATATATATATATATATATATATATACATACTGTATATATATGATGTTTATACCTATTCACTGCTTGAGAAAGGCTGGTCGCAGCCTAAATGTTGCCACACCATATGGGCTTATAAAATCCACTTTTTTCATCATTTTTTCTCCTTTTTTCTTTTTTATTATCTATAAAAATGGATATTTGTTTGGAGGGTCTTGCACCCTGAATTCTATCTATTATTTGTAACCTGATGCGCATATGATGCATAATCCTCAATATAAGATAAATCATCTCTGTACAAATAGAAAGTAATAAACTTACGTGAAGGCAATTTCACCATAGCAGGGTCACATTGCTAACCAGCTTATGTCCCAAATACTAATGAGCATTTTTAAAGTTTATAGCATATGGGGTTGTCACAGATGGACAACACTCTGCTGCCAAAATAATAAAACCATATGACAACTCCTCTAGAAGTTACAGACTGTGAACACAATAGCCAATGCTGAATTTCAAGCGTTAGTCAGATGGCATCGCTGGCCTTCTGTAGCCTGGAATGCAGGACCTGGGATGTTATCCAAGCTTGATGCTACTTTGCATATGAATACTGGCTACTTTGGGAACGACAAATAACTGTAAATCATATACAAAAAAAGGAGAAAAAAATGCAATCAACATTATTTAGGTAATCATTTCAACAATGTTGAAAAAATGTCCAGATATTCTACTATGGGACCACATTTAAAAGAGAAAAATATGACCCAAAGCAAATATTTAATTGTACTGGTAGATAATACTATATACAGTCATTGTATCTCTAGATCAGAAAAGATGATAGAATTGATTAAATATTAGTGTATATATAAGTCCTATGTATCAATATATAAAAAGAAATAATTTTCATGGAAAAAGCCATAAAAAGAAAAAAGAAATAGACAAGAATAGCTGTTTTTTATCATGACACCTCTATACAGAAAAACAATCAGTTATATGTTCCATGGAATGGTATAAATTACATTTTCAATTAACCATGAGAGTAGCAAACCTTCAGATAGCACCATCATTGTAAAAATCCTAAGAATCTCAGAAACATGACATAGCAAACCATTAATTTTTTTTTTACAGATTTCTGAATTTTCTTGTCACTATTTTAAAAAAAACAATACAAGTTTAGAATCTCTATAATCATACCGACATGGATAGTGATGTTACTAAGACAATTTTACCATACAATGCATACTGTAAATTTTTTTTTAATAAATTAAAGAAAAAAAAATTATGAGCTTGGAAATGTTTCTTAATTATAAAAATATAAGGTAAAGCTAGTGGTGTAATTCAAAGTTATATATATCATCCTGCATAAGACCATATGAACAGAAGCAAAATATAGATTTTGGAAGCATCGGAGGAAAAAATGAAAGTGCAAAAACAAAAATGGGTTATATTGAATTTCTTTAAGTAATTTATTTCATCATGCCTCGTTTATATTCTTTGTCTAGTTTTTTGGCTTGTCTTTTGTATCTTATGATGGGGCAAATTGTAGAATACCATGTATTCAGTTTTTTTTTAAATAATTCTGTGTTTTGGTCGATTTGTATTCTCGTTTCCAAAATCTTCTGCATAGACAATTGGGGAAGAATATTATTAAATTGCGATTTTAGCTTGATTCTTACCTATAATTGAATTTTTAGGCCCAAAGTTATATTTTTCGTCAATTCTTTTAATGCTAAAATTTAGTCATGTTTTAAGGTAAGGTGCACAATGAGATCAGCTCTTCCCAGAGCAATGTAATTATTATTATTATTATTATTTATTTATATAGCACCATTGATTCCATGGTGCTGTACATGAGAAGGGGTTACATACAAGTTACAAATATCACATACAGTAAACAAACTAACAATGACGGACTGATACAGAGGGGCAAGGACCCTGCCCTTGCGGGCTTACATTCTACAGGATTATGGGGCAGGAGACAGTAGGTTGAGGGTTGCAGGAGCTCCGGTGTTGGTGAGGCGGTAGCTCCGGTGTTGGTGAGGCGGTAGCTCCGGTGTTGGTGAGGCGGTAGCTCCGGTGTTGGTGAGGCAGCAGCAGTGTCAGTGCAGGCTGTAGGCTTTCCTGAAGAGATGAGTTTTCAGGTTCCAGATGAGTTTTCAGGTTCCAGATAATAATAATAATAATAATAATAATAATAATAATAATTACTGGGAAAGACGGCCACAAGAGAAAAATCGGAAACTTGGTTCTGGCTGCAAACTGCACATCAGGGTACATGAAAGCTAGCTAAGGAATAAAGATGCAGTCTGAAAATTAGTCATATGTTAGTAACTAAAGATAAAAACACTAATATATGTAGCAATCGCTTCCCTCCGTGTCAAGGTTGTCCCCAGCCTGGAGGGAGCAGAATTTACCGAGCGCAAGCAGGATCCAGCAGTAATTTTGCTTGTCGATAAGTGTTAACAAATACAAATTATCCTAGGGATAGGCCATCAATATCTGATTAATGGGGGTAAGACACCAGGCACCCATGCGATCAGCTGTTACCAGCACCGACAGGAAGCTCTGGACTGCTACTCAAACAGCAATTCTGCCATTTCTATAGTGGCCAAGGGCGGGTAATGCAGATACACCTCCTTATCCAGATTAACCGGGGATGGATCTGTAGCATCCATAGGTGGCCACTATAGCTTTGATGGAGCTGCTGTATTCTGCCGGCAGAACTTCAAATTCACTTTATCAGTGTGATGCACATGTGACACTGTGTCAGGCTGACTAATCACAAGAGGCACCATAGAGGCTGGAAGGTAAAAGGATGTTTGCAGGCTCCACCTGGTGGCCACAGAGCATATTGATTCTCTCACTTTTTTCTGTGTCTCCTAAGTTCCTGTGTATTTATCAAACTGCAATCATGAAGGCCACAACCTGTGGTGCATGTTCACATGTACAACTCCCCATTAGAGATTTTTCCTGATTTGTGCCAAATTATCATCAAAATTTTCTTGCATCAAATGCAGGTTTGTCTGTTGTGAATTCTGTGGCAGAGCTCCCTCCTGTGGTCACAAGTGGTACTTCGGCTGATTCTCTCTGTGAGCTTCCGTTGGTGGAGGAAAGTGGTACTGCGGCTTCTGAGTTTCCTTCCTCAGGTGATGTGGTGAAGTCGTTAGGTGCTGCTCTATTTAACTCCACCAAGTGCTTTTATCCTGGCCTCCAGTCAATGTTCTTTTATTGGACCTGTTTCCTCCTGGATCGTTCCTGTGGCCTGCTGCTCTGCATAGCTAAGTTCCGCTTTGCTATTTTGTTTGCTGTTTTTTCTGTCCAGCTTGTCTATTTGTTTTTTCTTGCTTGCTGGAAGCTCTGGAACGCAGAGGGTGTACCTCCGTGCCGTTAGTTCGGTACGGAGGGTCTTTTTGCCCCCTTTGCATGGTTTTTGTAGGGTTTTGTGTTGACCGCAAAGTTACCTTTCCTATCCTCACTCTGTTCAGAAAGTCGGGCCTCACTTTGCTAAATATATTTCATCTCTACGTTTGTCTTTTCATCTTAACTCACAGTCATTATATGTGGGGGCTGCCTTTTCCTTTGGGGTATTTCTCTGAGGCAAGGTAGGCTTATTTTCTATCTTCAGGCTAGCTAGTTTCTCAGGCTGTGCCGAGTTGCATAGGGAGCGTTAGGCGCAATCCACGGCTGCCTCTAGTGTGGTTGGAGAGGATTAGGGATTGCGGTCAGCAGAGTTCCCACGTCTCAGAGCTCGTTCTATGTTTTTGGGTTATTGTCAGGTCACTGTATGTGCTCTGACTTCTATGTCCATTGTGGTACTGAATTACCTTATCATAACAGTACTGGAGGCCCAAACTACTAATGATTCTCAATAGAGGGAAAAAAGTTCTGAGACCATTTTTTTTTCTCTGCACTGTGTTTTGCCTTTTTTTTCCCCTAGACATTTGGGTGGTTCAGGACACAGGTGTAGCGATGGACATTAAAGGTCTGTCTTCATGTGTGGATCAGCTCACGGCAAGAGTACAAAATATTCAAGACTTGGTGGTTCAGAATTCTATGTTAGAACCGAGAATTCCTATTCCTGATTTGTTTTTTGGAGATAGAACTAAATTTCTGAGTTTCAAAAATAATTGTAAACTATTTCTGGCTTTGAAACCTTGCTCCTCTGGTGACCCAGTTCAACAAGTTAGGATCATTATTTCTTTTTTACGTGGCGACCCTCAGGACTGGGCATTTTCTCTTGCATCAGGAAATCCTGCATTAAGTAATATTGATGCGTTTTTCCTGGCGCTCGGATTGCTGTACGATGAACCTAATTCAGTGGATCAGGCAGAGAAAAATTTGCTGGCTCTGTGTCAAGGTCAGGATGAGATAGAGGTATATTGTCAGAAATTTAGAAATTGGTCCGTACTCACTCAATGGAATGAAGGTGCGCTCGCAGCTATTTTCAGAAAAGGTCTCTCTGAAGCCCTTAAGGATGTCATGGTGGGATTTCCTATGCCTGCTGGTCTGAATGAGTCTATGTCTTTGGCCATTCAGATCGGTCGACGCTTGCGTGAGCGTAAATCTGTGCACCATTTGGCGGTATTACCTGAGCTTAAACCTGAGCCTATGCAGTGCGATAGGACTTTGACCAGAGTTGAACGGCAAGAACACAGACGTCTGAATGAGCTGTGTTTCTACTGTGGTGATTCCACTCATGCTATCTCTGATTGTCCTAAGCGCACTAAGCGGTTCGCTAGGTCTGCCACCATTGGTACGGTACAGTCAAAATTTCTTCTGTCCGTTACCTTGATCTGCTCTTTGTCATCGTATTCTGTCATGGCATTTGTGGATTCAGGCGCTGCCCTGAATTTGATGGACTTGGAGTATGCTAGGCGTTGTGGGTTTTTCTTGGAGCCCTTGCAATGTACTATTCCATTGAGAGGAATTGATGCTACGCCTTTGGCCAAGAATAAGCCTCAGTACTGGACCCAGCTGACCATGTGCATGGCTCCTGCACATCAGGAGGTTATTCGCTTTCTGGTGTTGCATAATCTGCATGATGTGGTCGTGTTGGGGTTGCCATGGCTACAAGTCCATAATCCAGTATTAGATTGGAAATCCATGTCTGTGTCCAGCTGGGGCTGTCAGGGGGTACATAGTGATGTCCCATTTCTGTCTATTTCGTCATCCACCCCTTCTGAGGTTCCAGAGTTCTTGGCTGATTACCGGGATGTATTTGATGAGCCCAAGTCCGATACCCTACCTCCGCATAGGGATTGTGATTGTGCTATCGATTTGATTCCTGGTAGTAAATTCCCAAAAGGTCGACTGTTTAATTTATCTGTGCCTGAGCACGCCGCTATGCGGAGTTATGTGAAGGAGTCCTTGGAGAAGGGGCATATTCGCCCGTCATCGTCGCCATTAGGAGCAGGGTTCTTTTTTGTAGCCAAGAAGGATGGTTCACTGAGACCTTGTATAGACTACTGTTGTGAATTTGCTTTTTGGCTCCCTCTAGTGGTTACTAGTTTTTTGACTCTGGTTTTTCTGTCTTTCCTTTTATCCGCACCTGGGTCGTTAGTTAGGGGCGTTGCTTTATAAGCTCCCTGGACACTCAGTTCTATGCCTGGCAACGTAGTTATCAGAGTTAATCTGCTGTGCTCTTGTCTACTGATCCTGGTCCGGTTTTTCAGCTAAGTCATTTACTTTGCTTTTTGCTATTTGTTTTTGGTTTTGTATTTTTGTCCAGCTTGTTCCTAATCTGTATCCTGACTTTTGCTGGAAGCTCTAGGGCGCTGGTGTTCTCCCCCCGGACCGTTAGACGGTTCGGGGGTTCTTGAATTTCCAGTGTGGATTTTTGATAGGGTTGTTTGTTGACCATATAAGTTACCTTTCTATATTCTGCTATTAGTTAGCGGGCCTCTCTGTGCTAAACCTGGTTCATTTCTGTGTTTGTCATTTCCTCTTACCTCACCGTTATTATTTGTGGGGGGCTTCTATCCTGCTTTGGGGTCCCTTTCTCTGGAGGCAAGAGAGGTCTTTGTTTTCCTCTACTAGGGGTATTTAGATTCTCCGGCTGGCGCGAGTCATCTAGGATCAACGTAGGTATGACCCCCGGCTACTTCTAGTGTTGGCGTTAGGAGTAGATATATGGTCAACCCAGTTACCACTGCCCTATGAGCTGGATTTTTGTATCTTGCAGACTTCCACGTTCCTCTGAGACCCTCGCCATTGGGGTCATAACAGTTTGCCAGGCCTATATTAAATGTTTAATGCATTGCAAAAGAGGGATTATAAGAAAGAAGATTCTGAGTTTTTTTTTTTCTCCTCTTTCATTTTTTTTTTTTTTTTTTTCTTCATCCCCTTTACCTCAGAGTGGCTTATGCTTGCTGCAGACATGAATGTCCAGACCTTGATTACAAGTGTGGACCAGCTGGCTACTCGTGTGCAGGGCTTACAAGATTATGTTATCAGAAGTCCTGGGTCAGAACCTAAGATACCGATTCCTGAACTGTTTTCCGGAGACAGGTTTAAGTTTAGGAATTTCAAGAATAATTGTAAATTGTTTTTGTCCCTGAGACCCTGTTCATCTGGAGACTCCGCTCAGCAAGTAAAAATTGTTATTTCGTTCTTACGGGGTGACCCTCAAGATTGGGCTTTTTCGCTGGCGCCAGGAGATCCGGCATTGGCTGATATTGATGCGTTTTTTCTGGCGCTCGGTTTACTTTATGAGGAACCCAATCTTGAGATTCAGGCAGAAAAGGCCCTGCTGGCTATGTCTCAGGGGCAGGACGAGGCTGAAGTGTATTGCCAAAAATTTCGGAAATGGTCCGTGCTGACACATTGGAACGACTGTGCACTGGCCGCTAATTTTAGAAATGGTCTTTCTGATGCCATTAAAGATGTTATGGTGGGTTTTCCCATTCCCACAGGTCTGAATGATGCTATGGCACTGGCTATTCAAATTGACCGGCGATTGCGGGAGCGCAAGACCGCAAATTCCCTCATGGTGTTGTCTGAACAGACACCTAATTCGGTGCAATGTGATAGAAAAACCGCAAATTCCCTCATGGTGTTGTCTGAACAGACACCTGATTTAATGCAATGTGATAGAATCCTGACCAGAAATGAGCGGAAAATTCATAGACGCCGGAATGGCTTGTGCTACTACTGTGGTGATTCTACACATGTTATCTCAGCATGCTCTAAACGTATAGCTAAGGTTGTTGGTCCGGTCACCGCTGGAAATTTGCAACCTAAATTTATTCTGTCTGTAACTTTGATTTGCTCACTGTCGTCTTATCCTGTCATGGCGTTTGTAGATTCAGGTGCTGCCCTGAGTCTTATGGATCTGTCATTTGCTAAGCGCTGTGGTTTTACTCTTGAACCATTAGAAAATCCTATTCCTCTTAGGGGTATTGATGCTACGCCATTGGCAGCAAATAAACCGCAGTATTGGACACAGGTTACCATGTGCATGACTCCTGAACACCGCGAGGTGATACGTTTTCTTGTTTTACATAAAATGCATGATTTGGTTGTTTTAGGGCTGCCATGGTTACAGACCCATAATCCCGTCCTGGACTGGAAGGCTATGTCAGTTTGTAGTTGGGGCTGTCGTGGTATTCATGGGGATATCCTGCCTGTGTCTATTGCTTCTTCTACGCCTTCGGAAGTTCCGGAGTATTTGTCTGATTATCAGGATGTCTTTAGCGAGTCCAGGTCCAGTGCATTGCCTCCTCATAGGGACTGTGACTGTGCTATAGATTTGATTCCAGGCAGTAAATTTCCTAAGGGAAGACTCTTTAATCTGTCGGTACCTGAACATACCGCTATGCGTTCGTATATCAAGGAGTCTTTGGAGAAAGGACATATTCGTCCGTCTTCTTCCCCTCTTGGTGCAGGATTCTTTTTTGTGGCTAAAAAGGACGGATCTTTGAGGCCTTGTATTGATTATCGGCTTTTAAATAAGATCACTGTCAAATTTCAGTATCCTCTGCCGCTGTTGTCTGACTTGTTTGCCCGAATTAAAGGTGCCAAGTGGTTCACCAAGATAGACCTTCGTGGTGCGTACAACCTTGTGCGCATTAAGCAAGGTGATGAATGGAAAACCGCATTCAATACGCCCGAAGGTCATTTTGAGTACTTGGTGATGCCTTTTGGGCTCTCCAATGCGCCTTCAGTTTTTCAGTCCTTTATGCATGACATTTTCCGGAAGTATCTGGATAAATTTTTGATCGTTTATCTGGATGATATTTTGGTTTTTTCTGATGATTGGGACTCGCATGTGGAGCAGGTCAGGTTGGTCTTTAAAATTTTGCGTGAAAATTCTTTGTTTGTCAAAGGCTCAAAGTGTCTCTTTGGTGTACAGAAGGTTCCCTTTTTGGGGTTTATTTTTTCCCCTTCTGCTGTGGAGATGGACCCGGTCAAGGTCCGAGCTATTCTTGATTGGACTCAGCCCTCGTCAGTTAAGAGTCTTCAGAAGTTCTTGGGTTTCGCTAACTTCTACCGTCGTTTTATCGCTAATTTTTCTAGCGTTGTGAAACCTTTGACGGATATGACCAAGAAGGGCTCCGATGTAGCTAACTGGGCTCCTGCTGCCGTGGAGGCTTTCCAGGAGTTGAAACGCCGGTTTACTTCGGCGCCTGTTTTGTGCCAGCCCGATGTCTCACTTCCCTTTCAGGTTGAGGTGGATGCTTCGGAGATTGGAGCAGGGGCCGTTTTGTCGCAGAGAGGCCCTGGTTGCTCTGTTATGAAACCTTGTGCCTTTTTCTCTAGGAAGTTTTCGCCTGCCGAGCGAAATTATGATGTGGGCAATCGGGAGTTGTTGGCCATGAAGTGGGCATTTGAGGAGTGGCGTCATTGGCTCGAGGGTGCTAAGCATCGTGTGGTGGTCTTGACTGATCACAAAAATCTGATGTATCTCGAGTCTGCTAAACGCCTTAATCCGAGACAGGCCCGCTGGTCATTGTTTTTCTCCCGCTTTGATTTTGTTGTCTCGTATTTACCAGGTTCAAAGAATGTGAAGGCCGATGCTCTTTCTAGGAGCTTTGTGCCTGATGCTCCTGGAGTCGCTGATCCTGTTGGTATTCTTAAGGATGGAGTTATCTTATCAGCTATTTCTCCGGATCTGCGACGTGTGTTGCAGAGATTTCAAGCTGATAGGCCTGAGTCTTGTCCACCTGACAGACTGTTTGTTCCGGATAAGTGGACCAGCAGAGTCATTTCCGAGGTTCATTCCTCGGTGTTGGCAGGTCACCCGGGAATTTTTGGCACCAGAGATCTGGTGGCCAGGTCCTTTTGGTGGCCTTCTTTGTCAAGGGATGTGCGGTCATTTGTGCAGTCCTGTGGGACTTGTGCTAGAGCTAAGCCTTGCTGTTCTCGTGCCAGCGGGTTGCTCTTGCCCTTGCCTGTCCCGAAGAGACCTTGGACACATATCTCCATGGATTTCATTTCTGATCTTCCGCTATCTCAGGGCATGTCTGTTATCTGGGTGATATGTGATCGCTTCTCCAAGATGGTCCATTTGGTTCCTTTGCCTAAGCTGCCTTCCTCTTCCGATCTGGTTCCTGTGTTTTTCCAGAACGTGGTTCGTTTGCACGGCATCCCTGAGAATATTGTGTCAGATAGAGGATCCCAGTTCGTTTCCAGGTTCTGGCGATCCTTTTGTAGTAGGATGGGCATTGATTTGTCGTTTTCCTCTGCTTTCCATCCTCAGACTAATGGACAGACGGAGCGAACCAATCAGACTTTGGAGGCTTATTTGAGGTGTTTTGTCTCTGCTGATCAGGACGATTGGGTGACATTCTTGCCGTTGGCTGAGTTTGCCCTTAATAATCGGGCTAGTTCCGCCACCTTGGTTTCGCCTTTTTTCTGCAACACTGGTTTCCATCCTCGCTTTTCTTCAGGTCATGTGGAGTCTTCTGACTGTCCTGGGGTGGATTCTGTGGTGGATAGGTTGCAGCGGATCTGGAATCATGTGGTGGACAACTGGAAGTTGTCACAGGAGAGGGCTCAGCGCTTTGCCAACCGCCGCCGCGGTGTGGGTCCCCGACTACGCGTTGGGGATTTGGTGTGGCTTTCTTCCCGCTTTGTTCCTATGAAGGTCTCCTCTCCCAAATTTAAACCTCGTTTTATTGGTCCTTACAAGATATTGGAAATCCTTAATCCTGTATCTTTTCGTCTGGATCTTCCTGTGTCGTTTGCTATTCACAATGTATTTCATAGGTCCTTGTTGCGGCGGTACGTTGTGCCTGTAGTTCCTTCTGCTGAGCCTCCTGCTCCGGTGTTGGTTGAGGGCGAGTTGGAGTACGTGGTGGAGAAGATCTTGGATTCTCGCCTCTCCAGGCGAAGACTTCAGTACCTGGTCAAGTGGAAGGGCTATGGTCAGGAGGATAATTCCTGGGTGGTCGCCTCTGATGTTCATGCGGCCGATTTAGTTCGTGCCTTTCATGCCGCTCGTCCTGATCGCCCTGGTGGTCGTGGTGAGGGTTCGGTGACCCCTCACTAAGGGGGGGGTACTGTTGTGAATTTGCTTTTTGGCTCCCTCTAGTGGTTACTAGTTTTTTGACTCTGGTTTTTCTGTCTTTCCTTTTATCCGCACCTGGGTCGTTAGTTAGGGGCGTTGCTTTATAAGCTCCCTGGACACTCAGTTCTATGCCTGGCAACGTAGTTATCAGAGTTAATCTGCTGTGCTCTTGTCTACTGATCCTGGTCCGGTTTTTCAGCTAAGTCATTTACTTTGCTTTTTGCTATTTGTTTTTGGTTTTGTATTTTTGTCCAGCTTGTTCCTAATCTGTATCCTGACTTTTGCTGGAAGCTCTAGGGCGCTGGTGTTCTCCCCCCGGACCGTTAGACGGTTCGGGGGTTCTTGAATTTCCAGTGTGGATTTTTGATAGGGTTGTTTGTTGACCATATAAGTTACCTTTCTATATTCTGCTATTAGTTAGCGGGCCTCTCTGTGCTAAACCTGGTTCATTTCTGTGTTTGTCATTTCCTCTTACCTCACCGTTATTATTTGTGGGGGGCTTCTATCCTGCTTTGGGGTCCCTTTCTCTGGAGGCAAGAGAGGTCTTTGTTTTCCTCTACTAGGGGTATTTAGATTCTCCGGCTGGCGCGAGTCATCTAGGATCAACGTAGGTATGACCCCCGGCTACTTCTAGTGTTGGCGTTAGGAGTAGATATATGGTCAACCCAGTTACCACTGCCCTATGAGCTGGATTTTTGTATCTTGCAGACTTCCACGTTCCTCTGAGACCCTCGCCATTGGGGTCATAACAGACTACCGCCTTCTAAATAAGATCACGGTTAAATTTCAGTACCCCTTGCCGTTGTTATCTGATTTGTTTGCTCGTATTAAGGGGGCTAGTTGGTTCACCAAGATAGATCTTCGTGGTGCGTATAATCTTGTGCGTATTAAGCGAGTCGATGAATGGAAAACTGCATTTAATACGCCCGAGGGCCATTTTGAGTATCTAGTAATGCCATTCGGACTTGCCAATGCTCCATCAGTGTTTCAGTCCTTTATGCATGACATCTTCCGAGAGTACCTGGATAAATTCCTGATTGTGTACTTGGATGACATTTTGATCTTCTCGGATGATTGGGAGTCTCATGTGAAGCAGGTCAGAACGGTGTTTCAGGTCCTGCGTGCTAATTCTTTGTTTGTGAAGGGATCAAAGTGTCTCTTTGGTGTTCAGAAGGTTTCATTTTTGGGGTTCATCTTTTCCCCTTCAACTATCGAGATGGACCCTGTTAAGGTCCAAGCCATCCATGATTGGACTCAGCCGACATCTCTGAAAAGTCTGCAAAAGTTCCTGGGCTTTGCTAATTTTTATCGTCGCTTCATCAATAATTTTTCTAGTATTGCTAAACCATTGACCGATTTGACCAAGAAGGGTGCTGATGTGGTCAATTGGTCTTCTGCTGCTGTGGAAGCTTTTCAAGAGTTGAAGCGTCGTTTTTCTTCTGCCCCTGTGTTGTGTCAACCAGATGTTTCGCTTCCATTCCAGGTCGAGGTTGATGCTTCTGAGATTGGAGCAGGGGCTGTTTTGTCGCAGAGAAGTTCTGATTGCTCGGTGATGAAACCATGCGCCTTCTCTTCCAGGAAGTTTTCGCCTGCTGAGCAAAATTATGATGTGGGCAATCGAGAGTTGCTGGCCATGAAGTGGGCATTCGAGGAGTGGCGTCATTGGCTTGAAGGAGCTAAGCATCGCGTGGTGGTCTTGACTGATCATAAGAACTTGACTTATCTCGAGTCTGCCAAGCGGTTGAATCCTAGACAGGCTCGTTGGTCGCTGTTTTTTGCCCGTTTTGACTTTGTGATTTCGTACCTTTCGGGCTCTAAAAATGTGAAGGCGGATGCTCTGTCTAGGAGTTTTGTGCCCGACTCTCCGGGTTTATCTGAGCCGGAGGGTATCCTCAAAGAGGGAGTAATTGTGTCTGCCATCTCCCCTGATTTGTGGCGGGTGCTGAAAAAATTTCAGGCTAATAAACCTGATCGTTGCCCAGCGGAGAAACTGTTTGTCCATGATAGGTGGACGAATAAAGTTATCACTGAGATTCATTGTTCGGTGTTGGCTGGTCATCCTGGAATCTTTGGTACCAGAGAGTTAGTGGCTAGATCCTTTTGGTGGCCATCTCTGTCGCGGGATGTGCGTACTTTTGTGCAGTCCTGTGGGATTTGTGCTCGGGCTAAGCCCTGCTGTTCTCGTGCCAGTGGGTTGCTTTTGCCCTTGCCGGTCCCGAAGAGGCCTTGGACACATATCTCTATGGATTTTATTTCATATCTTCCCGTCTCTCAAAAGATGTCAGTCATTTGGTTGGTCTGTGATCGCTTCTCTAAGATGGTCCATTTGGTACCCTTGTCTAAATTACCTTCCTCCTCTGATTTGGTGCCATTGTTTTTCCAGCATGTGGTTCGTTTACATGGCATTCCAGAGAATATCGTTTCTGACAGAGGTTCCCAGTTTGTTTCGAGGTTTTGGCGAGCCTTTTGTGGTAGGATGGGCATTGACTTGTCTTTTTCCACGGCTTTCCATCCTCAGACTAATGGCCAGACCGAACGAACCAATCAGACCTTGGAAACATATCTGAGATGCTTTGTTTCTGCTGATCAGGATGACTGGGTGTCCTTTTTGCCTTTGGCTGAGTTCGCCCTTAATAATCGGGCCAGCTCGGCTACCTTGGTTTCGCCGTTTTTCTGCAACTCTGGGTTCCATCCTCGTTTCTCTTCAGGGCAGGTTGAGTCTTCGGACTGTCCTGGTGTGGATACTGTGGTGGACAGGTTGCAGCAGATTTGGACTCATGTAGTGGACAATTTGACCTTGTCCCAGGAGAAGGCTCAACATTTCGCTAATCGCAGACGATGTGTGGGTCCCCGACTTCGTGTTGGGAATTTGGTTTGGTTATCTTCTCGTCATATTCCTATGAAGGTTTCCTCTCCTAAGTTTAAACCTCGTTTCATTGGTCCGTATAGGATTTCTGAGGTTCTTAATCCTGTGTCTTTTCGTCTGACCCTTCCAGATTCTTTTTCCATACATAACGTATTCCATAGGTCATTGTTGCAGAGATACGTGGCACCTATGGTTCCATCTGTTGATCCTCCTGCCCCGGTTTTGGTGGAGGGGGAGTTGGAGTATATTGTGGAGAAGATTTTGGATTCTCGTGTTTCAAGATGGAAACTCCAGTATCTGGTTAAGTGGAAGGGTTATGCTCAGGAAGATAATTCCTGGGTCTTTGCCTCTGATGTCCATGCTCCCGATCTTGTTCGTGCCTTTCATATGGCTCATCCTGGTCGTCCTGGGGGCTCTGGTGAGGGTTTGGTGACCCCTCCTCAAGGGGGGGTACTGTTGTGAATTCTGTGGCAGAGCTCCCTCCTGTGGTCACAAGTGGTACTTTGGCTGATTCTCTCTGTGAGCTTCCGTTGGTGGAGGAAAGTGGTACAGCGGCTTCTGAGTTTCCTTCCTCAGGTGATGTGGTGAAGTCGTTAGGTGCTGCTCTATTTAACTCCACCTAGTGCTTTTATCCTGGCCTCCAGTCAATGTTCTAGTATTGGACCTGTTTCCTCCTGGATCGTTCCTGTGGCCTGCTGCTCTGCATAGCTAAGTTCCGCTTTGCTATTTTGTTTGCTGTTTTTTCTGTCCAGCTTGTCAATTTGTTTTTTCTTGCTTGCTGGAAGCTCTGGAACGCAGAGGGTGTACCTCCGTGCCGTTAGTTCGGTACGGAGGGTCTTTTTGCCCCCTTTGTGTGGTTTTTGTAGGGTTTTGTGTTGACCGCAAAATTACCTTTCCTATCCTCGCTCTGTTCAGAAAGTCGGGCCTCACTTTGCTAAATCTATTTCATCTCTACGTTTGTCTTTTCATCTTAACTCACAGTCATTATATGTGGGGGCTGCCTTTTCCTTTGGGGTATTTCTCTGAGGCAAGGTAGGCTTATTTTCTATCTTCAGGCTAGCTAGTTTCTCA
Organism: Ranitomeya imitator; assembly: GCF_032444005.1. Classification (NCBI taxonomy): domain Eukaryota; kingdom Metazoa; phylum Chordata; class Amphibia; order Anura; family Dendrobatidae; genus Ranitomeya; species Ranitomeya imitator. Next base: position 638,125,057 of record NC_091284.1, read on the forward strand.
GGCTGTGCCGAGTTGCATAGGGAGCGTTAGGTGCAATCCACGGCTGCCTCTAGTGTGGTTGGAGAGGATAAGGGATTGCGGTCAGCAGAGTTCCCACGTCTCAGAGCTCGTTCTATGTTTTTGGGTTATTGTCAGGTCACTGTATGTGCTCTGACTTCTATGTCCATTGTGGTACTGAATTACCTTATCATAACATTTGTCACAGATTATCTCTGTAGGGCCACGTGCACACATTGAGTATTTGATGAGTTGTTTTACCTGAGTATCTGTAAGCCACAACCAGGAGTGGAAAAATCAGAGGAAAAGTATAATAGAGACATATGCACCACTTCTGCATTTATCACTCACTTCAAAAATTCCCTAAATCCTCAATGTGTGCACGTGGCATTAAGCATTGCAAAAGCTGAAATTCCCTAAATATCCACAGCACATACTGACATCTTAGGGTACGTGCACATGGTCAGTAATTAGCAGCACTTTGGACGCAGCACATGTCCGCTGAGTCCAAAGCGCTGCCGGCTATTGAACGCAGGTAACTCCGAATGTGTTCACTGAATTGTGTGGAATCACTGCATCAAATACATTGTATGGGTGAAAATTCATGATAAATAGACATGCTGTGGTCTGGAGAGTCACGCTGCATGTCCGTCTCCACAGGTGAGCCGCGGGCACCTGTGGACGCATAGTGGGCATGGGATTTCTTGAAATCACATCCACTATGCTGTAACATCTGGCTACTGCAGGTTGGACGCTGGACAAGTATGCAGCGTTTACAGACTGTGGGCACATACCCTTATGGCTTCAAAATCAACATGTCAATCAGCATGGCAATTTTTTCCCTATTATCTGGAGGATAAGATAATATCATTTCTCATCCACATGTTGCTACAGTAATGTGCAGCAGATTATCTGCTGCAAAATTCAGATGAAAACTTTGTAGTGTGAACAGATTCTTAAAGTGCATTTGCATTGCAAGATTATCATTAACAAGAGTTGCTAGGAAAGGCAGTCTAAACTGGCTGCCGATCAATCTACGAATGAGTAAAACACTCATTTGTCAGGTAAAATGATCATTTAGCTTTCCCAAAAGATCATAGTTCTCGGCAGGGCAACATCCTTTGTGAACAGGACCTGTGCTTCTGAGAATGGCAGCCTAAGTGCACTGAACGATCTATTACAAATACTTCAGTGCACATCTTAAGTGTGGTCTGCCTGTGTAAACAGGCTATTAAACATATGACCGGCAAACATGTTGCTGGGCAGAAGGACTCTGATCAAAATCAAAGAGCCCATTAAATAGTCTCTGTTTCAACAAACTTGACATCAATCAATAGAAGCAAATATAAAAAAAAAATATGTAAGATATATTATCAAAGAAATATGTTTATTTCTCCACTTAAACGTCACTTCTCTTGCCCACTGCTTCCTTAACTCACCAATCATGCTCCTACAAGCCGGCATTCTCATAAAGGTAGAACAAGAGTGAAACAGGCAGAGTCAGACCTTGCTGGAGCTTTTCAGTCAGTGTAACAACATAGTTCATCATGATTTATATATTAAAAGAATATGAATGATAACACCAAAACTTTTTCTCCACTCATGGTTAGTGGTTGGGTGAAGCCATTTATTGGCAAACTACTATGTTTTCTCCTTTTAAATCATAATAACAACCCAAACCATCAAAATTATCCTGATGAAAAGTTTACATACTCCATTTCTTAATACCATGTATTGCCCCCTCTGAAAACAATGAAAGCTTGAAATCTTTTGTGGTAGCTGTGGATGAGGTTCTTTATTTTCTCAGATGGTAAAGCTGCCCACTCTTCTTGGCAAAAAGCCTCCAGTTCCTGTAAATACCTGGGATGTCTAGCATGAACTGAATGCTTGAGATCTCCCTAGAGTGGCTTAATGATATTGAGGTCAGGAGACTGACATGGCCACTCCAGAACCTTCACTTTGTTCCACTGTAGCCAATGACAGGTCGACTTGGCCTTGTGTTTTAGATCGTACGTTTCATGTGCAGCTTCCGGGCTGATGAGTGCAAATGTGATCTGTTGTTTCCATATATCCCATGTAGTTTTTCATAAGTTACATACACTTTGTAGCTTAACCAGCTTTGCTTTTTCCATAGTGCTGACCACTAGGGTTGAGCGACTTTTACTTTTATAGGATCGGGTCGGGTTTCACGAAACCCGACTTTTTCAAAAGTCGGGTCGAGTGAAATCGGCCGATCCTATAAAAAAGTCGGGGTCGGCCGAAACTCGAAACCCAATGCAGTGCATTGGGTTTCCAATGGTTCCCAGGGTCTGAAGGAGAGGAAACTCTCCTTCAGGCCCTGCGATCCATATTTAAGTGTAAAATAGAGAATTAAAATAAAAAATATCGCTATACTCACCCTCTGACGCGCCCTGGTACTAACCGGGAACCTTCCTTCCTTCGAATCAGCGCTTGCAGGACCTTGCGGTGACGTCGCGGTGACGTCGCGGCTTGTGATTGGTCGCGCGGCCGCCGATGTGACCGCTCGCGTGACCAATCACAAGCCGCGACGTCACCGCGACGTCACGCAAGGTCCTGCAAGCGCTGATTCTTAGGAAGGAAGGCTGCCGGAAAGAAGCAGGGCGCGTCCGAGGGTGAGTATATACCTAATAGGAATATACTCACCCTCGGACGCGCCCTGCTTCTTTCCGGCAGCCTTCCTTCCTAAGAATCAGCGCTTGCAGGACCTTGCGTGACGTCGCGGTGACATCGCGGCTTGTGATTGGTCGCGCGAGCGGTCACATGGGCGGCCGCGCGACCAATCACAAGCCGCGACGTCACCGCAAGGTCCTGCAATCGCTGATTCGAAGGAAGGAAGGTTCCCGGTTAGTAGCAGGGCGCGTCAGAGGGTGAGTATAGCGATATTTTTTATTTTAATTCTTTATTTTACACTTAAATATGGATTCCGATACCGATTTCCGAAATTGCAAAAATATCGGAACTCGGGATCGGAATTCCGATACCAGATTCAGAAGATCTCCGACTTCATGGCCGACCCCACACAGGGGTCGGGTTTCATGAAACCCGACTTTGCCAAAAGTCGGCGACTTCTGAAAATGGCCGACCCGTTTCGCTCAACCCTACTGACCACTTACAGTATTTCTTCCACACAGACACACATGGTATGGCTATTTTGGCTGAGTAAAGCATTAAAAGCAATATCAGTGAAAGACCTCACTAATATGTCTAATGTATGTAAATATCTGTAACTATTACTACTACCACATTGTAGACTAAATAGTTGTGGCAGTAAATATTGCTGTAGCTCATAGTTAAGGAATGTGAAAAATTTATTGTCCACTGATTGAGGTCTGATCCAGGGTTAAGGTGTCCCCATGAGGTCTCAGGAGCACATTCCTTAACTGATATAGAAGGATGTAAATCCATGTGACACATTTATTCCTTCTCTGTTTGTGTCAAAGGTTGTCTTGACTTGTTTTTTTCAGAATCTTCTGTCTCTCGGGGATTTAAAGTTATTTTACCATACTAATATTTTCATAGCTATGATAATGCTGTGCTCAAGGCTACACAAATTCTTATCCTCAAGTAAATCTGTCTTTTTTTCTTTTCTACTGTGTGGTAATGGAAATTAAACTTTATTCTAAAAATGTGTCCTGTTTGCGTTACAAACAAAGAGTGAAATACAGTGGGGATAAAAAGTAATTAGCCAGTGACCGACCAATTGTGCAAGTTCTCCCACTTAAAAAGATGACAGACCTGTAGTTGACATCATAGGTAGACCACAACTATGAGAGTCAAAATGAGAAAACAAATCCAGAAAAATCATCTTGTCTAATTTGGCAAGATTTATTTTGCAAAATATGGTGGAAAATAAGCATTTGGTCACCTAAAACATGCAATATTTCTGGCTCTCACAGACCTCTAACTTCTTTAAGAGGCTCCTCTGTCCTCCACTCATTACATGTAGTAATGGCACCACATCTCATTTGAAGTCATTTTGAGGGGTCTATATGATAGAAAATAACCAAGTGTGACACCATTCTAAAACCTGCACCCCTAAAGGTGCTCAAAACCACATTCAAGAAGTTTATTAACCCCTCAGGTGTTTTACAGGAATTTTTTGAATGTTTAAATAAAAATGAACATTTAACTTTTTTCACAAAAAATTTAATTCAGCTCCAATTTGTTTTATTTTACCAAGGGTAACAGGAGAAAATGGATCACAAACATTGTTGAACAATTTGTCCTGAGTACACCGATGCCCAATATTTGGGGGTAAACCACTGTTTGGGCTCATGGCAGAGCTCGGAAGCGAAGGAGCGCCATCTGACTTTTCAATGCAAATTTGACAGCAATTGAGATGGGACGCCATGTTGCGTTTGGAGAGCCACTAATGTGCCTAAACATTGAAACCCCCAACAAGTGACACAATTTTGGAAAGTAGACCCCCTAAGGGACTTATCTAGATGTGTGGGGAGCACTTTGACCCACCAAGTGCTTTACAGAAGTTTATAATGCAGAGCCGTAAAAATAAAAAATCATATTTTTTCACAAAAATTATCTTTTTGCCCCCAATTTTTTTATTTTCTGAAGGGTAAGAGAAGAAAATTACCCCAAAAGTTGTTGTATAATTTGTCCTGAGTACGCTGATACCCCATATGTGGGGGTAAACCACTGTTTGGGCTCATGGGAGAGCTCGGAAGAGAAGGAGCGTCGTTTGACTTTTCAATGCAAAATTGACAGGAATTGAGATGGGACGCCATGTTGCGTTTGGAGAGCCACTGATGTGCTTAAACATTGAAACCCCCCACAAGTGACACCATTTTGGAAAGTAGACCCCCTAAGGAACTTATCTAGATGTGTGGTGAGCACTTTGACCCACCTAGGGCTTCACAGAAGTTTATAATACAGAGCCATAAAAATAAAAAATAGTTTTTAGCCCCAGATTTGTATTTTCCCAAGGGTAACAGGAGAAATTAGATGCCAGAAGTTGTTGTCCAATTTGTCCTGAGTACGCTGATATCCCATATGTGGGGGGAACCACCGTTTGGGCGCATGGGAGGGCTCAAAATGGAATGACTGCCATTTGGAATGCAGACTTAGATGGAATGGTCTGCAGGTGTCACATTGCGTTTGCTGAGCTCCTAATGTACCTAAACAGTAAAAAAAAACACAAGTGACACCATTTTGGAAAGTAGACCCCCTAAGGAACTCATCTAGATGTGTTGTGAGAGCTTTGAACCCCCAAGTGTTTCACTACAGTTTATAACGCAGAGCCGTGCACATAAAAAATATTTTTTTTCCACAAAAATTATTTTTCAGCCCCCAGTTTTGTATTTTTCCAAGGGTAACAGTTGAAGTTGGACCCTAAAAGTTGTTGTCCAATTTGTCCTGAGTACGCTGATACCCGATATGTGGGGGGAACCACCGTTTGAGCGCATGGCAGAGCTCGGAAGGGAAGGAGCATCATTTGGAATGCAGACTTAAATGGATTGGTCTGCAGGTGTCACATTGTGTTTGCAGAGCCCCTAATATACCTAAACAGTAGAAGCCCCCACAAGTGACCCCATATTGGAAACTAGACCCCCTAAGGAACTCATCTAGATGTGTTGTGAGAACTTTGAACCCCCAAGTGTTTCACTACAGTTTATAACGCAGAGCCGTGGAAATAAGAAAAAATTCCCACAAAAATTATATTTTAGCCCCCAGTTTTGTATTTTCCCAAGGGTAACAGGACAAATTGGACCGCAAAAGTTGTTGTCCAATTCGTCCTGAGTACGCTGATTCCCCATATGTTGGGGTGAAGCCCTGTTTGGGCTCACGGGAGAGCTCGGAAGGGAAGGAGCACTGTTTTACTTTTTCAATGCAGAATTGGCTGGAATTGAGATCGAACGCCATGTCGCGTTTGAAGAGCCCCTGATGTGCCTAAACAGTGGAAACCCCCCAATTATAACTGAAACCCTAATCCAAACACACCCCTAACCCTAATCCTAGCGGTAACTCTAACCACACCTCAAACCCTGACACACCCCTAACCCTAAACCCAACCCTATTCAGAACCGTAAATGTAGCCCCAACCCTAACCCTAACTTTAGCCCCAACCATAAATGTAGCCTTAACCCTAGCCCCAACCCTAACCTTAGCCCTAACCCTAACCCTAGCCCTAACCCTAGCCCTAACCCTAACCCTAACCCTAGTCCTAACCCTAACCCTAGCCCTAACCCTAATGGGAAAATGGAAATAAATAATTTTTATTTTTTTTATTTTTCCTTAACTAAGGGGGTGATGAAGGGGGGTTTGATTTACTATTTATAGTGGGCATTTTAGCGGATTTTTATGATTGGCAGCCGTCACACACTGAAAGACGCTTTTTATTGCAAAAAATATTTTTTGTGTTACCAAATTTTGAGAGCTATCATTTTTACATATTTGGGTCCACAGAGTCATGTGAGGTCTTGTTTTTTGCGGGACCAGTTGACGTTGTTATTGGTAACATTTTTGGGCATGTGACATTTTTTGATCGCTTTTTATTCTGATATTTGTGAGGTAGAATGACCAAAAAACAGCTAGTCATGAATTTTTTTGGGTGGAGGCATTTATACCGTTCCGCGTTTGGTAAAATTGATAAAGCAGTTTTATTCTTAGGGTCAGTACAATTACAGCGATACCTCATTTATATCTTTTTTTAAGTTTTGGCGCTTTTATACGATAAAAACTATTTTATAGAAAAAATAATTATTTTTGCATCGCTTTATTCTGAGGACTATAACTTTTTTATTTTTTGCTGATGATGCTGTATGGCAGCTCGTTTTTTGCGGGACAAGATGATGTTTTCAGCGGTACCATGGTTATTTATATCAGTTTTTTTGATCGCGTGTTATTCCACTTTATGTTTGGCGGTACGAGAATAAAGTGTTGTTTTTTGCCTCTTTTTTTTTACGGTGTTCACTGAAGGGGTTAACTAGTGATATAGTTTTATAGGTGGGGTCGTTACGGATGCAGCAATACTAAATATGTTTACTTTTATTGTTTTTTTTATTTAGATAAAAAAATGTATTTATAGGAAGAAAATTTTTTTGGGGGGGAATTTTTTTGGATTTTTTTTTTTTTTTTACACATGTGAATATTTTTTTTACACTGTAACATTGCCCCAGGGGGGGACATCATGTTATAGTGTAAGAATGCTGATCTGACACTTTGCTGTGCACTGTGTCAGATCAGCGATCTGACGTGCATTTCTCCTGGCTTCCCGATGCCTGCTCTGAGCAGGCGCAGTGAAGCCACCTCCCTGCAGGACCCGGATGCCGTGGCCATCTTGGATCCAGGCCTGCAAGGAGGTAAGAGACCCTCGCAGCAACGCAATCACATCGCATTGCTCCGGGGGTCTCAGGGAAAGCCGCAGGGAGCCCCCTCCCTGCGTGATGCTTCCCTATACCGCCGGCACACCGCGATCATGTTCCAGGGGTGTGCCAGGTGTTAATGTGCCGGGGCGGTCCGTGACCGCTCCTGGCACATAGTGCCGGATGTCAGCTGTGATAGTCAGCTGACACCCGGCGGCGATCGGCTGCGCTCCCCCGTGAGTGCGGCTGATCGCTATGACGCACTATCCCATCGGTGGTCATACGGGCCCACCCCACCTCGACGGGATAGTACGTCATATGTCAGAAAGGGGTTAAAGATGCCTCCTGTGTGAAGAAGTTATTTGTATGCATTGAATGGATTGTAGTCATTATCTGATGAGAATATCATGCCAATAGCATCTTTAGAAATATATTTACTTAGAAAATTGGGAACGTGTTCAATATTTTTTCACCCGCTATATATGAAACAGATTGCATAGTCTTCCAATTTCATATACAGTATCAGATCTGTAAGTTACTGAACTTATCATCAAAAGGCTAAAAGTTTTAGTTTTCATTTATTCAGATGCCATGTTATTGCATTTTGATCACTTGCTGATTTTCTATATATTATAGGTAGACATTCACTCACAGATTTATCATTTCACAATTTCAAGGCCTTGCTGTTAGAGGCAAGACCTTCAGATGTTATTGAAGAGCATTTTCTGTGTTACCCTGTTTAAAATGATGTTCCTTCAGGGACCATAGGTTGAAATATGAAGATATCTAGGGCAGTAAATCTGTGAGCTTGGACAGATGGTGAAGCCTCCATGCATCCTTGGAAATGCATTTTATTCTTTACAGGATGCTTTCAATCAGTTTTCGATTGATAAAACAGTTGTTGTTGCATAATATCAAGCTTGTTTATACTTTGTTTATTTTTTTTTTGCCAATCAATGGCTAATTCAATTACACTACAATGACATTATATTAATTGCAGTAGTTATTTAAAATAACACAAGGAGGAAGTAAAAATAAAAACAAGGAAAACACCAAAGTATCAGGAATAAATACATGAAGCAGAAAATACTGAATTTATGTAAAGTAAGGTTAGGGTCAGTGTGTTAACAATAAGCCAAAAATAATGCTATTGTTATTCTGAAAAGGTATGTTTATATTGATTGAATGCTATCTATCTATTACAGATGAGCTAGAACTAAAATTCGAGGATGGTCGTTACTAGAACCAAACAATTTATAATGCTCAAGAGCTCGTTTTGAGTATTAAGTATAATGGAAGCAAATGGGAAATCTGAGTATTTTTCTGGAAGACCCTACAAGGAGGTCGGGGATTCAGTGAAAATCTTGAAATAGATGGAAAAAGTGCTGAATGGAAGGAGAACAACATGGGGAAGGACCCTTGAAGCATCTCTGGCCATGTGCACACGTTCAGGATTTTTCGCGTTTTTTTCACGTTTTTTCGCTATAAAAACGTGATAAAAACGCGAAAAAAATGCTTACATATGCCTCCTATTAATTACAGTGTATTCCGTATTTCTAGTGCAAATGTTGCTTTTTTTTCCGCGAAAAAATCGCATTGCGGAAAAAAAAGCAACATGTTCATTAAAAATGCGGAATTGCGGGGATTCCGCACACCTAGGAGTGCATTGATCTGCTTACTTTCCGCATGGGGCTGTGCATACCATGCGGGAAGTAAGCAGATTATGTGCGGTTGGTACCCAGGGTGGAGGAGAGGAGACTCTCCTCCACGGACTGGGCACCATATAATTAGTAAAAAAAAAAAGAATTAAAATAAAAAATAGTCATATACTCACCCTCTGATGGCCCCGGTGTCTTCCCGCCTCTCTGCGCTGCATGCTGCCGCTTCTGTTCCTATAGATGGTCTGTGTGAAGGACCTACGATGACGTCGCGGTCCTGTGATTGGTCGCGCGACCGCTCACATGACCACTCACGTGACCGCGACGTCATCGAAGGTCCTGCACACACACACCATCTATAGGAATGGACGCCGCTGAGGAGATCGGCTGTCTGCAGGGTGAGTATAACCATTTTTTTTAATTTTTTTATTATTTTTAAACATTCTATTTTTTACTATAGATGCGGCATAGGCAGCATCTATAGTAAAAAGTTGGTCACACTTGTCAAACACTATGTTTGACAAGTGTGACCAACCTGTCAGTCAGTTTTCCAAGCGATGCTACAGATCGCTTGGAAAACTTTAGCATTCTGCAAGCTAATTACGCTTGCAAAATGCTAAGAAAAACGCGAAAAAAACGCAAAAGAAAAAATGCGGATTTCTTGCAGAAAATTTCCGGTTTTCTTCAGGAAATTTCTGCAAGAAATCCGGACGTGTGCACATACCATCTGAATCCCAGATCACTACTGAGAACATTGGTGTTACACTTTTACTCTGCTTTAAGGACTGATAATAAAACACTCAAAATCAACAAGAAATTGGAGATTACAGAAAAAAATGCTAAGGAACATTTTTTCATGCATAATGACTTGCATAAAGGCAAAATTTAAAAAGGATTAAAAATATATAATTGAAGTAATTAAAAATAGTTTTTTAAATTCTAAAATTGTAAACATCTGTGTAATTTATGCAAATAAAATTTCAAGGAATAAAAAGAAACCATTGGGAATAAAAATGACAGTCCAAAGTTTAGTAAGACAAACAATAAAGGGCATTCAATATCCTGAAGACTGAGAATACAGAAATAGCATTTCAGGGGTGTAAAGATCTAAATTAGAAATGTAAACAAAAAATCAAAGTAGCAAAGTTATCTATAGAGAAACAAATCACCAATGACATTAACCCCTTTACCCCCAAGAGTGGTTTGCACGTTAATGACCAGGCCAATTTTTACAATTCTGACCACTGTCCTTTTATGAGGTTATAGCTCTAGAATGCTTCCACGGATCCCAGTGATTCTGACAATATTTTCTCGTGACATATTGTACTTCATGATAGTGGTAAAATTTCCTTGATATTACCTGCGTTTATTTGTGAAAAAAATGGAAATTTGGCAAAAATTTTGAAAATTTTGCAATTTTCCAACTTTGAATTTTTACGCAATTAAATCACAGAGATATGTCACACAAAATACTTAATAAGTAACATTTCCCACATGTCTACTTTACATCAGCACAATTTTGGAACCAACATTTTTTTTGTTAGGAAGTTATAAGAGTTAAAAGTTGACCAACAATTTCTCATTTTTACAACACCATTTTATTTTAGGGACCACATCTCATTTGAAGTCATTTTGAGGGGTCTATATGATAGAAAATACCCAAGTGTGACACCATTCTAAAAACTGCACCCCTCAAGGTACTCAAAACCACATTCAAGAAGTTTATTAACCCTTCAGGTGTTTCACAGGAATTTTTGGAATGTTTAAATAAAAATGAACAAAAAAATTTACATCAGCTCCAATTTGTTTTATTTTACCAAGGGTAACAGGAGAAAATGGACGTCAAAAGTTGTTGTACAATTTGTCCTATGCCAATACCCCATATGTTGGGGTAAACGACTGTTTGGGCGCATGACAGAGCTCGGAAGCGAAGGAGCGCCATTTGACTTTTCAATGCAAAATTGACTGGAATTGAGATGGGACACCATGTTAAGTTTGGAGAGCCACTGATGTGCCTAAACATTGAAATCCCTCACAAGTGACACCATTTTGGAAAGTAGACCCCCTAAGGAACTTATCTAGAGGTGTGGTGAGCACTTTGACCCACCAAGTGCTTCACAGAATTTTATAATGCAGAACCGTAAATATAAAAAATCATATTTTTTCACAAAAATTAACTTTGGCCCCCAATCTTTTATTTTTTCAAGGGTAAGAGAAGAAATTGGACCCCAAAAGTTGTTGCCCAATTTGTCCTGAGTACGCTGATACCCCATATGTTGGGGTAAATCCCTGTTTGGGCACACGGGAAAGCTCGGAAGGGAAGGAACACTGTTTTACTTTTTCAACGCAGAATTGGCTGGCATTGAGATCGGACACCATGTCGCATTTGGAGAGCCCCTGATGTGATTAAACAGTGGAAACCCCCAATTATAACTGAAACCCTAATCCAAACACACCCCTAACCCTAATCCCAACGGTAACCCTAACCACACCTCTAACCCAGACACACCCCTAACCCTAATCCCAACCCTATTCCCAACCATAAATGTAATCCAAACCCTAAATCTAACTTTAACCCCAACCCTAACTGCAGCCTAAACCATAGCCCCAACCCTAAACCTAGCCCTAACCCTAGCCCTAACCCTAACCCTAGCACTAACCCTAACCCTAACCCTAGCCATAACCCTAACCCTAGCCCTAACCCTAGCCCTAACCCTAATGGGAAAATGGAAATAATTATATTTTTTTAATTTTTTAATTTTTCCCTAACTAAGGTGTTGATGAAGAGGGGTTTGATTTACTTTTATAGCGGGTTTTTTAGCGGATTTTTATGATTGGCAGCCATCACACACTGAAAGACGCTTTTTATTGCAAAAAATATTTTTTGCGTTACCACATTTTGAGAGCTATAATTTTTCCATAATTGAGTCCACAGAGTCATGTGAGGTCGTGTTTTTTGCGGGACGAGTTGACATTTTTATTGGTAACATTTTCCGGCACGTGACATTTTTTGATCGCTTTTTATTCCGATTTTTGTGAGGCAAAATGACCAAAAACCAGCTATTCATGAAATTCTTTTGGGGGAGGCGTTTATACCGTTCCGCGTTTGGTAAAATTGATAAAACAGTTTTATTCTTCGGGTCAGTATGATTACAGTGATAACTCATTTATAATCATTTTTTTATGTTTTGGCGCTTTTATACGATAAAAACTATTTTATAGAAAAAATAATTATTTTTGCATCGCCTTATTCTGAGGACTCTTTTATATTTTTTTGCTGATAATGCTGTATGGTGGCTCGTTTTTTGCGGGACAAGATGACGTTTTCAGCGTTACCATGGTTATTTATATCTGTCTTTTTGATCGCGTGTTATTCCACTTTTTGTTCGGCGGTATGATAATAAAGCGTTGTTTTTTTGCCTCGTTTTTTTTTTTTCTTACGATGTTTACTGAAGGGGCAGGTTTATAGGTTGGGTCGTTATGGACGCGGCGATACTAAATATGTGTACTTTTATTGTTTTTTTTTTTTTATTTAGATAAAGAAATTTATTTATGGGAATAATATTTTTTTCTTTATTTAGGAATTATTATTATTTATTTTTTTTACACATGTGGAAATTTTTTTTTTGAATTTTTTAATTTGTCCCGGGGGGGGACATCACAGATTAGGGTTGAGCGACTTTTAGTTTTTTAGGGTCGAGTCGGGTTTCGCAAAACCCGACTATCTCAAAAGTCGAGTCGAGTGAAATCGGCCGATTATCGTGAAAAGTCGGGGATCGACCAAAACACAAAACCCAATGCAAGTCAATGGGGAAGCATAGTCGGCAGTGAGTGGAGGCCAGGAAAACACATACAGTGCCCATTTTAATGGCAAAAACATCCATTCTTGGTACTGAAGCTTGTCAATCTTAATTTACCTTATAATAGTTAGGCATTGGACATTGGGGGTCATTTGGCTAAAGTTGTGGGGGGTATGGCTGGGTCAAGTATTTAGTGGGCCCAGGAAACGTGGACCACGTCACGGCAATGGAGCAGGGAGAGGTAAGTATTTCAACTTTGCAAGTGCTGTGATCCTGAGCAAGCAGGGGGGGGGGCCCACTTGTTCGCATTGGCACTGGCACAGGGCCCCTCAAAGTACGACGGCGTGTTTGCACGGCGGAGGTGCCTCCCACCGGCAGCGACATTTTTGCGTACTATGAGGGGCCCTGTGCCAGTGACGTCGCCAACGAGTATTCCCCCCCACCTGATGAAGGAACCTGCACTTTCATCTGCACCTTCCTCTTTGTCCCCGTGTAAGGTGGTATAGTATGCGTGAAGGGAAACCTCACTTTCAGCAGGGTCAGAATCTGGTTATGTAGCGTGCAAGGGGAATGTAGCGGTCTGGGTCAATGTACCAGCAGAGTCATCTAACACTGGCTGGGCAATGGGCAGGATGAGAAGGAAACACAGATATAGGCCCAAATAATAAAATGGGCTAAATGCATTTCAAAATTGGTAACAGGACTAACCAGGCGGCATTGCTTTGTTCAGTGGAGGACAACTGTAATGCGAGGCTGACACTGAGAGTAGGCCCAAATCAGTAAGTAGTCTAAATGCAGTTCAAAATTGGTAACAGTCAGTGGCGTATCTAGGGGGGGCAGGCGGGGCATGTGCCCCGGGCGCAGCCGGCAGGGGGGCGCAGTTGGGCCGCCTAATGCGGCGGTCCAAAGTGTCTCCCCGGTGGCTGCATTCTGCCACCCCCGCACTGGGAGTCAGCTGTTCTCTGTGCCGACTGTCAAGCTGACAGCCGGCACAGAGAAGCTGCAGGGTGCCGGCTCCCGGAGATCAATTGTACTCACAGACATCTACCAGCTGCGAGTACAATTGAGACTCTGACCGCTGGGTCAGAGCGACGCCAGCAGCGTGATCAAGTCATGTGATCACACTGCTGATGTCACTATCCGGCGCGCAGGAGACAGAAGAGACTTGGTGGTAAGTGCTCCTGTGCTGTGGAGCTGAAGACATCGAAGATTCAGCGTGGGGCAGGTTTATGGGGAATATTTATTCAGTGTTTGGGGGAGTCAGGATTTAATCAGTGTCTTGGGGGATTTATTCAATGTGTGTGGGGGGGATTTATCCGCTGTGTTGGGGGGGAATTATTCAATGTGTGTGGGAGGGATTCATTCAATATGTGTGGGGGGGATTTATCCTCTCTGTTGGGGGGGGATTTAGTCAGAGTGTATGGGGGGATTTATTCAGTGTGGGGGGATTTAGTCAGGATGTATGGGGGGATTTATTCAGTGTGGGGGGGGGATTTATCCACTGTGTTGGGGGGGATTTATTCAGTGTGTGGGGGGGGATTCATTCAATGTGTGTGTGGGGGATTTATCCTCTGTGTTGGGGGGGATTTAGTCAGAGTGTATGGGGGGGATTTATTCAGTGTGGGGGGAATTTAGTCAGAATGTATGGGGGGATTTATTCAGTGTGGGGGGATTTAGTCAGAATGTATGGGGGGATTTATTCAGTGTGGGGGGATTTAGTCAGAATGTATGGGGGGATTTATTCAGTGTGTAGGGGGGATTTAGTCAGAGTGTGGGGGGGATTTAGTCAGAGTGTGGGGGGGATTTAGTCAGAGTGTATGGGGGATATTTAGTCAGTGTATGTGGGGGGATTTAGTCAGTGTGTTTGGGGGGGATTTATTCAGTGTGGGGGGATTTAGTCAGAGTGTATGGGGGGATTTATTCTGGGGGGATTTAGTCAGAATGTATGGGGGGATTTATTCAGAGTGTATGGGGGGATTTATTCAGTGTGGGGGGGGATTCAGTCAGAGTGTATGGGGGATTTATTCTATGGGGGGGGATTTAGTCAGAATGTGTGGGGGGATTTATTCAGTGTGTGGAGAGATTTATCCTCTGTGTTGGGGGGGATTTATTCAGTGTGTGGGGGGATTTAGTCAGAGTGTATGGGGGGATTTAGTCAGAGTGTGTGTGGAATTTATTCAGTGTGGGGGGATTTATTCACTGTGTGTGGGGGAGATTTATTCAGAGTGTTTGGGGGGATTTATTCAGGGTGTGGGATTTATTCAGTGTGGGGGGATTTATTCAGTGTATGTGGGGGAGATTTATTCAGAGTGTATGGGGGGGTTTATTCAGTGTGCGGGGGGATTTAGTCAGAGTGTATGGGGGATTTATTCAGTGTGGGGGGATTTAGTCAGAATGTATGGGGGGATTTAGTCAGAATGTATGGGGGGATTTATTCATTGTGGGGGGATTTAGTCAGAATGTATGGGGGGATTTATTCAGAATGTATGGGGGGATTTATTCAGTGTGTGGGGGGATTTAGTCAGAATGTATGGGGGGATTTAGTCAGAGTGTGGGGGGATTTAGTCAGAGTGTGGGGGGGATTTAGTCAGAGTGTATGGGGGGGATTTAGTCAGAGTGTATTTGGGGGATATAGTCAGAGTGTATGGGGGGATTTAGTCAGTGTATGTGGGGGGATTTAGTCAGTGTGTGTGGGGGGGATTTATTCAGTGTGGGGGGGATTTAGTCAGAGTGTATGGGGGGATTTAGTCAGTGTATGTGGGGGGATTTAGTCAGAATGTATGGGGGGATTTATTCAGAATGTATGGGGGGGTTTATTCAGAGTGTATGGGGGAATTTATTCAGTGTGGGGGGGATTTAGTCAGAGTGTATGGGGGGATTTATTCTGTGGGGGGGGATTTAGTCAGAATGTATGGGGGGATTTATTCAGTGTGGGGGGGATTTCGTCAGAATGTGTGGGGGGATTTATTCAGTGTGTGGGGGGGATTTATCCTCTGTGTTGGGGGGGATTTATTCAGTGTGTGGGGGGATTTAGTCAGAGTGTATGGGGGGGATATAGTCAGAGTGTGTGTGGGATTTATTCAGTGTGGGGGGATTTATTCAGTGTGTGTGGGGGAGATTTATTCAGAGTGTTCGGGGGGGATTTATTCAGTGTGTGGGATTTATTCAGTGTGTATGTGGGGGGCTGGAATTAATTTAGCAGGTGTGGGGCAGGGTGCATTTATTCTGTGTGGAAGGGGATGGATTTATTCTATCGGAAGGGGAGTGGATATATTCTGTGGGGGTGAGTGGGGAGATGGGGGTGGACACAGTAGCGAAGGGAAAATGTTTGCTGAAACAGTATTGGGAGCAAGGGTGATGGGATGTGTGAGGACAGTATGGGGAGTCGGGGGAATGTGTGAGGGGGGAACGTGTGAGGAGGAAATATGGAGAGCAAAGGGGTATGTTAGCAAGGGGGGATGTACATGAGGAGGCTATTATAAATGTGTGCAGACAGTATGGGGGGATGAAAGTGTGAGTGGACACAGAATAGATACTGAGTATTGTGAGGGTAACAGCCAGGAGGAGACAGTATGCCAAGTAGGACAGTATGCCAAGTAGGCACAGTAGAGAGACTGGGCTCTCTAGGAGGGACACAGTATGAGAAGGCAGTGTGAAGTATGGAAAAGAGAGAGGGCAGTGTGGATGGCATGTACCATAAGAGGGACAGTGAGGGTCATATTATGTGCTGGGAATATAGTAAGGGGCAATTATTTACTCAGGGGCTCAACCTAAGGCATATATTTTTATTCTGGAGCATTATAATAACACTGCTATTTTTAAGGGTGTTGTGTCGGGATGTGCTGCAGAAGACAGGAGAAGATGGAAGTCTGCAGAAACGAGCTCTGCCGGTGGATAAGAAGAGTCATCATCATGGCATCTGGACAAGATGAAGATGAAAAGAAAGAGGCAACTCCAGAAACAACGCCATCTGTCAGGTACCTGGATGTAAATGTGTTTTTTTTATGATACTAATTCTCATATTTTTATTTATGTTAGGAACATTAAAGGGGATGTCCAAGGTTATGATGAGTCTGCAGTCATACCATGTGACTGCAGACTTCTGAATTCTCACAGTGCACACTGCTATCATAATTCTCTGATGTTGGTGATTTACATACATGCGGTCACTTGCTGACTAGACATGTGTGGCCTCATTCAATGAAAATGAATTGACTGAGGCCGGACACGTCTAGTTAGAATGTGGCCAGAAGTATCCAAATCACATACTTGTGCTGTCTTGACTGTCCACTCTGGCCACCGGCAAGGGAGAATCCTAAAAGTGTGCAGTGCTTGCGCTGTGAGAATTCAGAAGCCTGCAGTCACATAGAATGACTGCAGACTTTCATCTCAAACCTAGACGCACCCTTTAATTATAAAATGAAGCCCTGTAGCCAGTCCTAACAACGTGTAATATCCTAACTGTCAGGATTAAGCTCTGCTTTCAGGTTCCAGCAATCATCACATGGCCACTTCACTCATATGTGATTTTCATATTTGCTGTCATGTGACAATGAAGTGTTCTTCCTGCTTCTCTCAGTATTTCACTGAACATTGAGAGAATTAGGGAGAGGAGCTCGTTGGCGCGTGACTAAGTGTACAAATCACGTATGTGCTGAGGGGAGGGGGGGGGGAAGCCAAACTGAATTCTTGCCCCGGGTGCCAGAAAACCTAGATAAACCTCTGGTAACAGTAGTAAACAGGCGGCACTGCTTTGTTCAGTGGAGGAGAACAGCAAGGAGCTGCAGACACCGTTAGTAGGCCCCAACCCAACTAGTAGGCCAAATGCAGTGTAATATTAACAACTACTTAACGAGAGCCTGAAAATGGAAGTTCAGGACAGGAAACCAGGAGAACAGCAAGGAGCGGCAGACACCGTTAGTAGGCCCCAACCAAACTAGTAGGCCAAATGCAGTGTAATATTAACAACTACTTAACGAGAGCCTGAAAATGGAAGTTAAGGACAGGAAACCAGGAGAAAAGCAAGGAGCGGCATACACCGTTAGTAGGCCCCAACCACACTAGTAGGCCAAATGCAGTGTAATATTAACAACTACTTAACGAGAGCCTGAAAATGGAAGTTCAGGACAGGAAACCAGGAGAACAGCAAGGAGCGGCATACACCGTTAGTAGGCCCCAACCAAACTAGTAGGCCAAATGCAGTGTAATATTAACAACTACTTAACGAGAGCCTGAAGATCGAAGTTCAGGACAAGCAACCAGGAGAACACCTTGGAGCGGCAGACACTGTTAGTAGGCCCCAACCAAACTAGTAGCCCTATTGCAGTTTTAAAATTCCGGCGGCATTGCTTTGTTCAGTGGAGGACAACTGTAATGAGAGGCTGACACAGAGAGTAGGCCCAAATCAGTAAGTAGGCCAAATGCAGTTCAAAATTGGCAACAGAAGTAAACAGGCGGCACTGGTTTGTTCAGTGGAGGAGAACAGCAAGGAGCGGCAGACACCGTTATTAGGGCCAACAAAACAAGTAGGCCAAATGCAGTGTTATATTAAAAACAATTTAACGAGAGCCTGAAGATTGAAGCTAGGGAAAGGCAACCTGGAGAACACCTTGGAGCGGCAGACACCGTTTCTAGAACCCAGACCCAACTTGTAGGCCTAATGCAGTGTTATATTAACAACTACTTAACGAGAGCCTGAAGATAGAAGCTAGGGAGAGGCAACCTGGAGAACACCTTGGAGTGGCAGACACCGTCTCTAGAACCCAGACCCAACTTGTAGGCCTAATGCAGTGTTGTTTCAACAACTACTGAACGAGAGCTAGAAGATCGAAGCTATGGAGAGGCAACCTGGAGAACACCTTGGAGCGGCAGACACCGTCTCTAGAACCCAGACCCAACTTGAAGGCCTAATGCAGTGTTATATTAACAACTACTTAACGAGAGCCTCAAGATAGAAGCTAGGGAGAGGCAACCTGGAGAACACCTTGGAGCGGCAGACACCGTCTCTAGAACCCAGACCCAACTTGCAGGCCCAATGCAGTGTTATATTAACAACTACTTAACGAGAGCCTGAAGATAGAAGCTAGGGAGAGGCAACCTGGAGAACACCTTGGAGCTGCAGACACAGTTTGTAGACCGCAACGAAACTTGTGGCCCCAATGCAGTTTTAAAATTCATTCAAAAACAGTCAAAACATTGACCATTCTGTTACCTTTAAATAATCCGCAGACTGGAACTGCTGCTGATTGGTGTTGCCTGAGCACCAGAACCCAGGCTCCATAACTCCTATGGCCATCACCATCATGTGCAGTTTTCTAAATTTGGCCTGGTCATTGAGGTCAAAATTGGTTTCCTCACTAGGGGTTTAAACTATTATCTGCTCATGTAAACAAACTTTCTGGAATGATCTTATTTCAGTTAGAGGTTTGAAGTGTGTCCATGTAGTGAATCATAAATTCAGGTGATAGATTGAATCATTTTGTCAAAAACTTGGACATCTTTTTCAGCTTGAATTCCTAGACTTTTCTCTTTGTCGTTATTTAGACAAACTTACAGGGTTACAGTCTGTTTAGAAAGGATCGTAAAAATCGGAGAGGAGGAGGGGTTTGTCTCTATGTAAAGTCTTGTCTAAAGTCCACTTTAAGGGAGGATATTAGCGAAGGGAATGAGGATGTCGAGTCCATATGGGTTGAAATTCATGGAGGGAAAAATGGTAACAAAATTCTCATTGGGGTCTGTTACAAACCCCCAAATATAACAGAAAGCATGGAAAGTCTACTTCTAAAGCAGATAGATGAAGCTGCAACCCATAATGAGGTCCTGGTTATGGGGGACTTTAACTACCCGGATATTAACTGGGAAACAGAAACCTGTGAAACCCATAAAGGCAACAGGTTTCTGCTAATAACCAAGAAAAATTATCTTTCACAATTTGTGCAGAATCCAACCAGAGGAGCAGCACTTTTAGACCTAATACTATCTAATAGACCTGACAGAATAAAAAATCTGCAGGTGGTCGGGCATCTAGGAAATAGCGACCACAATATTGTACAGTTTCACCTGTCTTTCACTAGGGGGACTTGTCAGGGAGTCACAAAAACACTAAACTTTAGGAAGGCAAAGTTTGAACAGCTTAGAGATGCCCTTAATCTGGTAGACTGGGACAATATCCTCAGAAATGAGAATACAGATAATAAATGGGAAATGTTTAAGAACATCCTAAATAGGCAGTGTAAGCGGTTTATACCTTGTGGGAATAAAAGGACTAGAAATAGGAAAAACCCAATGTGGCTAAACAAAGAAGTAAGACAGGCAATTAACAGTAAAAAGAAAGCATTTGCACTACTAAAGCAGGATGGCACCATTGAAGCTCTAAAAAACTATAGGGAGAAAAATACTTTATCTAAAAAACTAATTAAAGCTGCCAAAAAGGAAACAGAGAAGCACATTGCTAAGGAGAGTAAAACTAATCCCAAACTGTTCTTCAACTATATCAATAGTAAAAGAATAAAAACTGAAAATGTAGGCCCCTTAAAAAATAGTGAGGAAAGAATGGTTGTAGATGACGAGGAAAAAGCTAACATATTAAACACCTTCTTCTCCACGGTATTCACGGTGGAAAATGAAATGCTAGGTGAAATCCCAAGAAACAATGAAAACCCTATATTAAGGGTCACCAATCTAACCCAAGAAGAGGTGCGAAACCGGCTAAATAAGATTAAAATAGATAAATCTCCTGGTCCGGATGGCATACACCCACGAGTACTAAGAGAACTAAGTAATGTAATAGATAAACCATTATTTCTTATTTTTAGTGACTCTATAGCGACAGGGTCTGTTCCGCAGGACTGGCGCATAGCAAATGTGGTGCCAATATTCAAAAAGGGCTCTAAAAGTGAACCTGGAAGTTATAGGCCAGTAAGTCTAACCTCTATTGTTGGTAAAATATTTGAAGGGTTTCTGAGGGATGTTATTCTGGATTATCTCAATGAGAATAACTGTTTAACTCCATATCAGCATGGGTTTATGAGAAATCGCTCCTGTCAAACCAATCTAATCAGTTTTTATGAAGAGGTAAGCTATAGACTGGACCACGGTGAGTCATTGGACGTGGTATATCTCGATTTTTCCAAAGCGTTTGATACCGTGCCGCACAAGAGGTTGGTACACAAAATGAGAATGCTTGGTCTGGGGGAAAATGTGTGTAAATGGGTTAGTAACTGGCTTAGTGATAGAAAGCAGAGGGTGGTTATAAATGGTATAGTCTCTAACTGGGTCGCTGTGACCAGTGGGGTACCGCAGGGGTCAGTATTGGGACCTGTTCTCTTCAACATATTCATTAATGATCTGGTAGAAGGTTTACACAGTAAAATATCGATATTTGCAGATGATACAAAACTATGTAAAGCAGTTAATACAAGAGAAGATAGTATTCTGCTACAGATGGATCTGGATAAGTTGGAAACTTGGGCTGAAAGGTGGCAGATGAGGTTTAACAATGATAAATGTAAGGTTATACACATGGGAAGAGGGAATCAATATCACCATTACACACTGAACGGGAAACCACTGGGTAAATCTGACAGGGAGAAGGACTTGGGGATCCTAGTTAATGATAAACTTACCTGGAGCAGCCAGTGCCAGGCAGCAGCTGCCAAGGCAAACAGGATCATGGGGTGCATTAAAAGAGGTCTGGATACACATGATGAGAGCATTATACTGCCTCTGTACAAATCCCTAGTTAGACCGCACATGGAGTACTGTGTCCAGTTTTGGGCACCGGTGCTCAGGAAGGATATAATGGAACTAGAGAGAGTACAAAGGAGGGCAACAAAATTAATAAAGGGGATGGGAGAACTACAATACCCAGATAGATTAGCGAAATTAGGATTATTTAGTCTAGAAAAAAGACGACTGAGGGGCGATCTAATAACCATGTATAAGTATATAAGGGGACAATACAAATATCTCGCTGAGGATCTGTTTATACCAAGGAAGGTGACGGGCACAAGGGGGCATTCTTTGCGTCTGGAGGAGAGAAGGTTTTTCCACCAACATAGAAGAGGATTCTTTACTGTTAGGGCAGTGAGAATCTGGAATTGCTTGCCTGAGGAGGTGGTGATGGCGAACTCAGTCGAGGGGTTCAAGAGAGGCCTGGATGTCTTCCTGGAGCAGAACAATATTGTATCATACAATTATTAGGTTCTGTAGAAGGACGTAGATCTGGGTATTTATTATGATGGAATATAGGCTGAACTGGATGGACAAATGTCTTTTTTCGGCCTTACTAACTATGTTACTATGTTACTATGTTAGACAACCTTTCAGTATAAAGACTTGTAAATCTATGATCCAAGTACTAGTTCAGTAAAATGTTTTACTACATTTTATCTATCTCATTCCTTTTACCATATATGTGTATATGTGTAGACTCATCCTTGTTTGTAATATTTCTCTGGATCGGGACAATCAAGAATTCAAGCTGATATGGATGTTCAAGTCTTTGACAAAATCTAATACTTGGATTTATGACTCACTACATGGACACACTTCACTGTCTGATTCTCCATTTGTACCAAAAACCTCAACTTTCTTGCTTTGACTTATCTTTAGTGGCTGTCACCCGATCCATCCCATGCACAAATGTCTTGTAGCATTTTCTAAATGTTGCGCTTTTGTCTCATTCATCATTTGTTAACTTGGCTGAAGAACGGGCCTCTGTGCTCTGAAAGCTTGCAATTTATTTATTTTGGTTGCAGTTTCATGCTACAGTTATTTTTACCTTCCATAACTCATTAGTTTTGCAGATATACCATTTGCTAGTAAATAAAAATACTGTAGATTCACTGAAGATTTCTACTCAGCTTTACAAACACAAGGACATCAAGCACATGGGAAAGAGGACTCAGTATCTCAGCATGCTGGATTCGTGTGAGGATGACTAGGTTGCAAGAGGAAGATCAAGATGATGCATCAGTAGAATATAAAGATCTCTAAGGTAAAGAGGAGGACACACTTTACCTTGAGTAAAGAAGACATAATTTATAGATTAAGAAAAATTATTTGTCCTAAGATATGTGTCCTGGTATTAGGGGTGATTTAGTATTTCTCTAGTGCATGGGTGATACAGTAGAACCAGCAAAGGCAGTGCCCACTGTAACTGCTCAATAGGCAAAATTGATTAGCTGAGGTCCTGAGTAGAGATGAGCAAATTTGATAGGGTCAGGGCTTATTCAGCAAGCTATAGCACCTACCGAATAAGCTGCAGAGGGAACCCGGCTTTATGGAAAGCGCCGGCTGATCAGCTGTTTGGCTCTATAACTGCATGTGTCGCAGCTGTGTGACAGTAATGACACATGCATGGAGAGCCCAACACACAGGCTCTCCTTGCATTTGTCATGACTGTCACACAGCCACAACACATACAGCGACAGAGCCAGAAATGAAATGAGCAAAGCCAGAACTTATCTTAGCAGAACTGGTCAGGAAGCCAGGAGAATCCAAGCAGAGATGTGAATCCAGCCAGAAAACATTGACAAGTGGCATAGGCTGAAGACTAGAGCCAGGTTAAATAGCAGAGCCAGGAGAGACGATTAGTGAAAGCAGCTGCTAAAGCTAAACCCAAGGAGCAGCAGTTCCACTCAAAACCACCAGAGGGAGCCCAAGGGCAGAATTCACAAAAGTGCCATTTACAACCACCGGAGGGAGCCCAAGAACGGAATTCACAACAGTTCATATACAATACTACAGTATACAGACATAATAAGTGGGCATTTGTTTCTTCCTCATCATCTGTGAAAGGTTAAAGCTGTTACATAGTGCAGCTATTGCTCTAGTGAATCTGACATTATGCATTTTTTGTTTCCCCATTTACTTTAAGAAACTCTAAGAATACTATGTTTCTGCTCCAGGGGAAATGTACAGAAACTGTCTGATTCTCTCAAAATGTTTGTAATGATTTATAAGGTCACTTGTAACTTTTTTTTAACATAGTGAAACGTAGTGGTGCAAAGTGTGCCAGTAACATGATTTTACTCATGAGCTACACGGTGTCACCTTGGACCCTAAGCCTAAGGCAAAAAGTTCATGGTTTCAATGTCTACTAATGTGACTTTTATCACAGTGTTCATTGGTTCTTTACTGTCAGATAGAAGTTACAAGAAATTGATTTTCTGTAGCTGGAAATCTTAAACATGCTAAAATGTAAAATGCATTTGATTTGTCAAATATTGTATCCAGGAGCACAGTTGCATTTTTGGTTATACAATTTCATACACTCTCTCTCAGCCAAAACTAAATTTCCTACTGTCTGAATTAGATAATTTTAAACCCTCTTAGACATAAGTAAAATACTGTCAGTTTTTAAGTTCCTAGCAAGTCTGTCTTACTTGATAATAAGATAAGTCACTGAAATATAATTCATATCATTCAGTACTTTTTCACTTTAGAAGTGTTAATATAATCATATTTTTGTATAGCAAGTCTAAATTAAGTATGCCACAGGTACATAATTTTTCCTACCAAATTTTGTTTCTAATATCAAACTTTTTTAGAGCATATGATGGTTTACTTAACCCTATGTATACTATTAATATTTGGTATAGATTTTTGACTACATTAGAAATGCAATTCCATAGAAGGAAAACATCATCCACATTCAAGTTCAGTGGATCTTTTGTCACCCAGTATGTGGATAAACAATACATTTGTTGAAAAATGACCATTTAATCATGATGTTAGCTGTATTTCGTGTTTTAAAATGTATAGCCTGAAAGGTTGATGAAGCCATGTAGTAATTTTGCATGTCAGCTTTTACAGGTGTATCAACATTATTATTCTTTTGCTCACAGTAGGTAAGGAATGTAGCCTAGTCATGTACTATTGTTAGGAAGGTTCTGTCTTTCAGGGTTAAATATCCCCTTTTTTTTCCTACAGGAGATGGCAGGACTCTGTTTCTACTGAATGAATACCCACCATGTTGGGATACCTTTTTCTCTTGTTTTTCTATTTAGACACTAGACACTTCATAAGCACTGAGGCATTATGTGCCTTAAGATCTTCACCTGATACTCTTCTGCTAACAAATGCACTCCCCTGATGGCATCCCATTATTGATAAAATAAATTATTGGGATGGATTTTTTCTGGGGTATCCATTTTGATAGCTACACTTGAGTACTGCCCTTGTTGGAGAGGGAGCACATGCAGAGGGTACAACAGGGCAACAGTTTGGATCAACTGTACAAGACTATTGAGGGACCCGGCTGGATGTGACATCCCTTGAAGCTCAGAATGGGTGAGATCAACACTTTTTGCGTTTGTTTAAGCACTGTGACTCTTTATGCTTGTTTATCATACAATTAAGTTTGGTATATATAAGAATGATAGCCTTTGTGTGGGCTTTTGGCTGTCCCTAATTTAGTAGGGTATTGGATCCTACATTGGGCTATGAGATCCTATTGATTTTTATGTAGGCTTATATTGGTCTTATGCCAGTGTCACACTACCGTAGAATATGGGCGAATGCTATGCGAGAAAACAACGCATAGCACTCAGACCAGTGTAGGTCTATGGGGCAGCTAACATCACTGTTTATCTTCTTGGGCGTATTCAGCGTTGATGTAATATCACAGCATTCTGCGATTATCACCAAGACTAAGCCGATACTCACCAATGCAAGCCTATGGGTGCAAGAAAAAAATTGCACAGCAATCAGACCATGCGAGTGCTGTCTGATTTTTATGCACCGGTGTTGTTTGAAAAGCCGGCAATACATGTGCCATATTCAGTAAAATCACACTGACAGGTTAGAATAGAAAAGATAGAAGCGATATATTCACATAGAATACATAGATATAGAGATGTCAGTGACACACACATATATGTGTGCATATATATACAGTGGGAACGGAAAGTATTTAGACCCTTTTAAAATATTTACTCTTTGTTTCATTGCAGCCATTTGGTAAATTCGAATTTCATATTTGATATTTGCATGCTATGGCGCTGCGGTGTGCTGCCTTTTTTGTTGGAGTGTATCTGGGTTGGTGACTCTAGGTTAAGACCTGTTCATACTTAGTCTATGTTTCGATGTGACAGTCAGTTTTTTGAAATTTGTATTCATTAGCCTTCTAACTGAGCACTCCACCTTTTAGCCACAGGTGTTTTTTATCCCAACAGCACCACTACCCCTCCACAGAGAGAGAGATTTTAGTCTAAGAGAGGATTCATGTTCCCATACAGTTGAAGACTTTATTCTAAGAGAGGAAAGGCATTTCTAGGTCCTGGAAATGAGAAACACCTTAACGTGGCTTCCAGGTACACATTAATTGGCCAATTTATGTGCTAAGCTTTCTCAATTTTTCAGATTTATAATGCAGTAATGCAATTCAATTTTCATATTTCATATTTGCATGCTATGGCGCTGCAGAGTGCTGAATTTTTTGTTTGAGTGCATATGCGTTCGTGACTCTAGGTTAGCACCTATTCACACTTAGTCTATGTTTGGATGTGACTGTCAGTTTTTTTCAATTTGTATTCATTAGCCTTCTGAATGAGCACTCTGCTTTTTAGCTACAGGTGTTTTTATTCCCAGCAGGACCACCACCCTTCCACAGAGAGAGAGGTTTTAGTCTAAGAGAGGATTCTTGTTCCCATACATATGAAGTCTTCTTCCTAATTGAAGAAAGGCATTGCTATATCCTGGAAATGAGTAATGCCGTAATGTGGATTCCAGGTACACATAAATTGGCCAGTATATGTGCTAAGCTTTCTCAATTTTTCATATTTCTAATGCAGTAATGCAATTCAATTTTCATATTTCATGTTTGCATGATATGGTGCTGCAGAGTGATGCCTTTTTTGTTTCAAAAGTATTCTTAGACCTGGCCATGCAGCCAAACTGAGCAATTGTGGGAGAAGAGCCTTGGTGAGAAAGGTAAAGAAGAACCCCAAGATCACTTGTCTGAGCTCCAGAGATGCAGCATGGAGATGGGAGAAAGTTCCACAAAGTCAACTATCACTGCAGCCCTCCACCATTTTGGGCCTTTATGGCAGAGTGACCCGAAAGAAGCCTCTCCTCAGTGCAAGACATATGAAAGCCCACATAGAGTTTTCTTAAAAACACATGAAGGACGCACAGACTATGAGAAATAAGATTCTCTGGTCTGATGAGACAAAGATAGAACTTTTTGGTCATAATTCTAAGAGGTATGTATAGAGAAATTTAGGCACTGCTTATCAGCTGCACAATAAAATCCCAACAGTGAAACATGTTGGTGGCAACACCATGTTATGGGGGTGTTTTTCAGCTGCAGGGATAGGACGACAGGTTGCCATTGAAGGATACATGAAGCAATCCAAAATAGAGAAAAAAGCAGCAACACTCCGTTTGCCGTGTCATAAAAACCTAAGTCCTTAATTTAAGAAAGCTTTTCATGGACAAGGTTTTTGAGGGAAGGACGAATGCAGATATGCAGGCAAAAGGACAGGACTATGGCCGTTTCGCATGTAACACACTTCCACGGGTCCCTTTTTGGTTTACCTGAAGGATACATGGATACTGCCAAGTACACAGACATTATGGATGAAAACCTCTTCCAGAGTCCTCTGGACCTCAGACTTGGCCGAAGGTTCACCTTCCAACAAGACAATGACCCTAAGCACACAGCTAAAACAACTAAAGAGTGGCTTCAGAACAACTTTGTGAAAATTGAGCCCTTACCTGTACCCAATTGAGCATCTCTGGAGAGACCCGAAAATGGCTGTCCATCAACGTTCACCATCCAACCTGACGGAACTAGAGAGGATCTGCAAGGAAGAATGACAGAGGATCCCCAAATCATGGTGTTAAAAACTTGTATCATTTCCAAGAAGACTCGAGTCGTGGCTGTACTGGCTCAAAAGGGTGCCTCTACTCAATAATGAGAAAATGGTCTTAATACTTATGACCATGTGATATTTCCGTTTTTCTTTTTTAATAAATTTGCAAAAATTCTAAATTTCAGTTTTTTTCAGTCAAGATGGGATGCAGAGTGTACATTAATGAGAAAAAAAGAACTTTCTTGAATTTCCTAAATGGCTGCAATGAAACAAACAGTGACAATTTTAAAGGGGTCTGAATACTTTCCGTACCCACTGTGTACTGCAATAAGAAAAAGGTGCACTGCACAATAATATATAAATAGTAGCTCTCTTATTTTCCCATCACGCCCCTCATTTTCCCCCTCACATCTCTCATTTTCCCCCTCACATCTCTCATTTTCTCCCTTACACCTCTCATTTTCCCCCTCACTCCTCTTATTTCCCCCCTCACTCCTCTCATTCCCCCCTAACACTTGTCATTTCGACCTCACATCTGTCAATTTCCGATCACTATTTTCCCCTCACTCATCTCATTTTGCACTCACACCTTTTCATTTTCACCTCACACCCCTCATTTTCACCTCACACCTCTCAATTTCCCCTCAGTATATACATGTTTTTCATCTCCCTTATATATAGTATACACCTGTATGTCATCTCCTGTATATAGTATATACCTGTATGTCATCTCCCCTGTAAATAGTATATACCTGCTGTATGTTATCTCCCCCTGTACATTGTATATACCTATGTGCCATCTCAGGCCAAATCTAGGCTGCTATTCACACATACAGCAGCCCTGCTCTGCCCCGGGCTCTGTTTTAATTAGTGCACCTGTGCCTGGGCCTGACTCTATCTTTATCCATGGTGCTGGTCAGGCATTGTGTAGGTCAGATCTGAAATGTCCATGCTTGGACCTGGTTGACCGTTATTGTCGCATACCCTTTCTGGCGCCATCAGAGTGATTCGGAAAAGCTACAGGTACAGTTTGCATCCAATATGGTCCCGCTTTTAACACATTTAGGAGGCCGTAATGGCACAGTGAATAAAACAAAAAAAAGTAGAGTGGGACTAACGTGGTCTTTCTCCTAACATATTAAGGAGGCCGTAATGGCACAGCAAATATAAAAATCATAGAGCAGGACTGCCCCAAGAGAATGCCGTGACGTGGCGGTGTTAGGAGTCGAGTTTCCTCTGCTGCACAGGAGGAATCTCGATCCGTGTCTGCTGCGGTCTCCCATTCTGCATCAGCCGCAGTGGGGTCTGCTCAGTGGAGGCGTCGCTCCCAGCGTCTTGCTGGGACTGATTCTGTGCAGAGGGTTACTACTGCCTTTTCTGGCTCTCCTGTTGTACCCTGCACTGATCTGCAGCGAGCAGGCTTCTCTGGGACTAAGTCCTTATTTTCACACACTGAGCATGCCCAGGGCAAGATCTCCCATTGGAGATCAAGGGTCACATGCTCAGGTACTGCAGCACATTCCATTGGTCCTCCAGGAAGGTCCTGAAAGGGCAAAACTTTGGTAGCAGCTTCCTGTGCTGCAACTATATAAACTGCGCATGACCGCACGGCCATGCGCTAGTATTGTCTTCATAATATGTGTGTGTGTTGTGAGTGAAAGTCGCTCTTTAAAATACCCTCCCTATTGGATGACTGTTCGCGGAAGGTGTATGTTTGCTATCTAGCGCCCGACTTATCCAACAGCACGTTACACACATAACAGCGTCTAGTTGCTGTGACCGCCTGTACGGCGCCGTGCGCTTCCTCTGCGCTTTCCTTACCCAAGCCTGGGTGGTTAGTGGCGTTCGTCAGTGCGGCACTGCATGCACTCTCGTGCCTTTATATACTATTTTAATAGTTTCCTTACACACCCAGTTGCGGTGTTGTGCCAGCAAGTGGTCTAATCGGACTTCAATCCTGTGTTGGGGTTGTGTTCGCTGACTTCTTGCTCGCGCTCTATGTGCGGTACCGCGGTCCTGTGACTCAACAGGATCGTTTCCTTCACGCAGGGTGAAGTTAACCCATGCGTGTATACTTATAGTACCGCCATATAGTCCGTCTTACTAGCAGCAGGGTTTTTACCTGCACGGTGGACCTCGGACTGCGAACGCACCTAGTTTCATCTATACTTGTATGCTTGGTGCGTTCCGCCAGTCCTTAACATAATACTAGCGCCAAGGTCTGGCTAGTAAATGGCGGACATTCAGCAATCTTTGCGGTATATCCAGCAGCTGGAGGGTAGGTTGACGGCTCTCGAGAGCTCAACCTCAGCTGTGGATGTTACCGCAGTTGCTGTACAGGCTGCTAGCGTGGCTGCAGCAACCTTGTCCACTGCCACCCCAGTTCCGACATTATCCCGCCTCCCGTTGCCAGAAAAATTTTCTGGAGATTGCAAAACTTGTAGGGGATTCGTGAGTCAGTGCTCTATCCATCTCAAGCTCCTGGCTGCACGTTTTCCTACAGAGCGGGCTAAGGTGGGATTTATTGTCTCTCTCTTGTCTGACAGGGTGTTGGAGTGGGCTACGCAGCTGTGGGAGCGTGGTGATCATGTGGTGCAGAGTGCTCCGTTGTTCCTGAGCACTCTGAAAAAGGTCTTTTTAGGACCTCAAGTCACCCATGACACAGCGCTCCAACTACTGGCTTTAACTCAGGGTGAGTCCTTGGTCAGCCATTTTTCCGTCCGCTTCCGTACTTTAGCTTCCGAGCTGGAGTGGTCGGATAAGGCCCTTATCCCCATATTTTGGAGGGGCCTGGCTGATCACGTTAAGGACGCTCTGGCCACTAGGGAGATTCCTGCCAGACTGGAGGAATTAATAACTGTTTCTACTCGTATTGACCTCCGTTTTAACGAGCGGAGGTTAGAGCGAGCCCAGTGTAGGCAGAGGTTTCGGCTGGCTCCCACCTTCGCCAAACCTTTGGAATCTCCAATCCAGGCATCCAAATCACATGAGGCCTTAGAGGTGACACGAGCGGGACCCAAATCTCTGTCCGCCCGTGCACATAAGGTCCGTCATGTTTGCCAGCAGTCAGGACATCTTGCCTCCAAGGGTGCTCAGTGGTCGGGGAAACGTCAGCGTCTAGTGGCAGTTGGAGGAGGTACACTAGACATGGCGACGTTTGCCTCAAAGTTGTCCTTCAAGGGGACAATTACCATAGGTCCATCCACTCTTATGGTCGAGCTATGCGTGGATTCTGGGGTAGAGGGTAACTTTATGTCTTCCGCTTTTGCCCAGCGTCACGCAATACCCTTGGTGATGCTCGCCAAGCCAGTAACCGTTCGAGTGGTAAATGGGTCAACACTACCCTCACAGATTACCCACCAAACCATTCCTTTCACGCTTTCTGTGTCTCCATCACATCAGGAGATAATCTCCCTATTAGTCATTCCTGAGGGAATTGATGAGGTCCTGTTGGGGATACCATGGCTTCGCTACCATTCTCCTCATATTGAGTGGTCCTCAGGGAGAATTTTGGGATGGAGTAAATCCTGCGAGGGTAGATGTCAGAGGGAGTGCGTTCAGGTTGCTACTACACAGGTACCCGCAGATCTTTCCTCTCTCCCCAAGCACTATTGGCCCTATGCAGACGTGTTCTCCAAAAGAGCTGCGGAGACCCTTCCGCCTCACCACCCCTATGACTGTCCTATTGACCTCTTGCGTGGTGCTGAGCCTCCCCGGGGTCGAGTCTATCCGTTATCTCTCCCGGAGACGGAGGCAATGTCTCAGTATATCCAAGAGATTCTGGCAAAGGATTCATTAGGAAGTCAGTGTCACCGGCAGGGGCTGGGTTCTTCTTCGTACAGAAGAAGACTGGAGACTTAAGTCCATGCATAGACTACAGGGGTCTTAACACCATCACCGTTAAGAACAAATACCCATTACCCCTGATATCTGAGCTGTTTGATAGGCCACGGGGAGCGAGGGTATTTACAAAGTTAGATCTGTGGGGTGCTTACAACCTGATTCGCATCCGTGAGGGGGATGAATGGAAGACGGCTTTTAACACCAGGGATGGGCACTATGAATATCTGGTGATGCCCTTCGGGCTCTGTAATGCCCCAGCCGTTTTCCAAGACTTTGTGAACGACATCTTCCGAGATATGCTCACCACCTCGGTCGTAGTCTATCTGGATGATATTCTCATCTTCTCTCCAGATATTGACTCCCATCGGAGAGATGTTCGCAAAGTCTTCGACCTCTTACGGGCAAACTCCCTCTACGCCAAGTTGGAGAAGTGTGTGTTTGAGCAGGAGTCCTTGCCATTCCTTGGTTATATCATCTCTGCCCAGGGTTTGGCTATGGATCCTGCCAAGCTACAGGCTGTAATGGACTGGCAGGAACCCCATTCTCTTAGAGCGGTGCAGCGCTTTATGGGGTTCATTAATTACTATCGCCAGTTCATTCCACACTTCTCAACTTTGGTAGCTCCCTTGGTTGCCCTCACCAAAAAGGGAGCAAATCCCAAGTTGTGGTCAGAGGAGGTCTCCAAAGCCTTTCTCTCGATCAAGTCTCATTTCGCTAGCGCTCCCATCCTACATCGCCCCGATGTTGATAAACCATTTATCTTGGAGGTGGATGCCTCATCTGTTGGTGCTGGAGCAGTCCTTTTCCAAAAGGATGCTCAAGGTCGGAAGCATCCTTGCATCTTCTTCTCAAAGAC
Source organism: Ranitomeya imitator (assembly GCF_032444005.1). Taxonomy (NCBI): domain Eukaryota; kingdom Metazoa; phylum Chordata; class Amphibia; order Anura; family Dendrobatidae; genus Ranitomeya; species Ranitomeya imitator. The sequence continues at coordinate 638,157,370 of NC_091284.1, forward strand.
CTTCACACCAGCGGAGAGGAATTATTCCATCGGGGACAGGGAGTTGCTAGCCATAAAGTTGGCTTTTTCAGAGTGGAGACATCTCTTGGAGGGAGCTCGCTTTCCCTTCCAAGTCTTCACTGACCACAAGAACTTGGTATATCTACAAACGGCCCAGCGGCTGAATTCTCGCCAGGCTAGATGGTCCCTGTTCTTCTCCCGGTTCCATTTTACTCTCCATTTTCTCTCCGGGGAGAAGAACGTTCGTGCCGACGCTCTCTCCCGCTCCGTAGTGTCATCTGAGGAGGAGGAGGAGGAGCCCCGGCTTATTGTCCCTTCTGAGAGCCTGAGAACTGTAGCTCCGCTTTCGCTAGAGTCTGTGCCCTCGGGCAAGACTTTCGTGCCAGCTAACTTGCGACCGGTGGTTCTCTCTTGGGCTCACTCCTCCAGAATGGGTGGGCATTTTGGGACCAAGAGGACATCTGAGATTTTGGCGAGAACATACTGGTGGCCGCATATGGCCCGAGATGTCAGGGACTATATTCAGGCATGTGTTTCCTGCGCCCAGAATCGGTCTCCTCGGCAACGGCCTGCTGGGTTGCTTTACCCTCTACCGGTGGCAGACAGGCCCTGGGAGATGGTCGGGATGGACTTTGTGGTGGGCTTACCCAAGTCGCGTGGCTGCTCCATTATTTAGGTTGTCACCGACCATTTGTCTAAGATGGTGCATTTGGTGCCGCTTCCTCGGTTACCTTCAGCACGGGCCTTGGCGGTGTTGTTCATTAAGCACGTTTTCCGATTGCATGGTATGCCTGATAAGATTGTCAGCGATCGGGGTCCCCAGTTCGCGTCTCGGTTTTGGAGAGAGCTCTGCCATTTACTCAGCATAGAGTTAAACCTCTCCTCTGCATACCATCCCGAGATGAATGGGTTGGTGGAGAGAACCAACCAGACTCTGGTGACATATTTGCGTCATTTCGTCTCTGCTAGGCAGGACGACTGGGCATCTTTGCTACCTTGGGCGGAATTTGCCTTGAACAACGCCGTAGCCAATTCCACTGGTCAGACTCCTTTTCTCCTTAATTACGGCCAGCATCCGCGTGTCCCTGTGCCCAGGCCCGTGTCATCCACCGATTCTAGGGTGGCAGCCTGGGCGGTGAAGGCACGTGACATCTGGGACCACACACAGGATGCCATCCGGGCCTCCAAGGAGAGAATGAGGGTTTCGGCTGATACACACCGGCGCCCCGCTCCGGTCTTTGCTCCTGGCGACTTAGTGTGGCTTTCCGCCCGTAACATCAGGCTGCGAGTTGAGTCCACTAAGTTTGCTCCTCGCTACATTGGCCCGTTTAAGGTTCTGGAACAGGTCAACCCTGTGGTCTACCGTTTGGCTATTCCTCCACGCCTTGGTATAACCGATACTTTTCACGTTTCCCTCTTAAAGCCCGTTAGTTTGTCCCGGTTTTCTGAGTCATCTGCTGGGACATCGGGTTCATCCACGGATGAGTTTGAGGTGAATGCTATTGTGGGGTGCAAGGTGGTACGTGGCAAGAAATTTTATCTGGTGGACTGGAAGGGTCACGGCCCAGAGGATAGAACCTGGGAGCCTGTAGAGCACATTCGGGCTCCGCTGCTTATTGCAGCTTTTGAGCGTAGTGAGGCTCAAGGAGGGGGGGGCCCTAGGAGGGGGGGGTAATGTTAGGAGTCTAGTTTCCTCTGCTGCACAGGAGGAATCTCGATCCGTGTCTGCTGTGGTCTCCCATTCTGCATCGGCCGCAGTGGGGTCTGCTCAGCGGAGGCGTCGCTCCCAGCGTCTTGCTAAGACTGATTCTGTGCAGAGGGTTACTACTGCCTTTTCTGGCTCTCCTGTTGTACCCTGCACTGATCTGCGGCGAGCAGGCTTCTCTGTCCTTATTTTCACACACTGAGCATGCCCAGGGCAAGATCTCCCGTTGGAGATCAAGGGTCACATGCTCAGGTACTGCAGCACATACCAGGAAGGTCCTGAAAGGGCAAAACTTCGGTAGCAGCTTCCTGTGCTGCAACTATATAAACTGCGCATGACCGCACGGCCATGCGCTAGTATTGTCTTCATAATATGTGTGTGTGTTGTGAGTGAAAGTCGCTCTTTAAAATACCCTCCCTATTGGATGACTGTTCGCGGAAGGTGTATGTTTGCTATCTAGCGCCCGACTTATCCAACAGCACGTTACACACATAACAGCGTCTAGTTGCTGTGACCGCCTGTACGGCGCCGTGCGCTTCCTCTGCGCTTTCCTTACCCAAGCCTGGGTGGTTAGTGGCGTCCATCAGTGCGGCACTGCATGCACTCTCGTGCCTTTTTATACTATTTTAATAGTTTCCTTACACACCCAGTTGCGGTGTTGTGCCAGCAAGTGGTCTAATCGGACTTCAATCCTGTGTTGGGGTTGTGTTCGCTGACTTCTTGCTCGCGCTCTATGTGCGGTACCGCGGTCCTGTGACTCAACAGGATCGCTTCCTTCACGCAGGGTGAAGTTAACCCGTGCGTGTATACTTATAGTACCGCCATATAATCCGTCTTACTAGCAGCAGGGTTTTTACCTGCACGGTGGACCTCGGACTGCGAACGCACCTAGTTTCATATCATCTATACTTGGTGCGTTCCGCCAGTCCTTAACAGGCGGGGTGGCTCAAAGAATTGATCAATTGTTAGCTAAATGTCGCATTTTGATATACAGTCAGAAATTAATATGTGCATTTGCACTTTTTGTATTGCATTCTGACCACAAGCAGCGCTGGCTTCTCCCCTTTTGTTTTATATTGGTTTATGGCTGACCACCACTGTTGCCGTGCGCGCTTGGGTCATTTATGCCGTTCTTTCTGTTTTCATTGTGATTGATCTAGGCTGCTGTACACACATACAGCAGCCCTGCCCTGGGCTCTGTTTTAATTAGTGCACCTGTGCCTGGGCCTGTCTCTCTCTTTATCCATGGTGCTGGTCAGGCATTGTGGAGGTCAGATCTGAAATGTCCATGCTTGGACCTGGTCGACCATTATTGTCGCATACCCTTTCTGGCACCATGGGAGTGATTCAGAAATGCTACAGGTACGGTTTGCATTCAATATGGTCCCGCTTTTAACACATTTAGGAGGCCGTAATGGCACAGTGAATAAAACAAAAAAAACGTAGAGTGTGACTAACGTGGTCTTTCTCCTAACATATTAAGGAGGCCATAATGGCACAGTGAATATAAAAATCGTAGAGCAGGACTGCTCCAAGAGAATGCCGTGACGTGGCGGGGTGGCTCAAAGAATTGATCAATTGTTTGTTAAATGTCTCATTTTGATATACAGTCAGAAATTAATATGTGCATTTGCACTTTTTGTATTGCGTTCTGACCACAAGCAGCGCTGGCTTCTCCCCTTTTGTTTTATATTGGTTTGTGGCTGACCACCACTGTTACCGTGCATGCTTGGGTCATTTACGCCGCTCTTTCTGTTTTCATTGTGATTGATCTAGGCTGCTGTACACACATACAGCAGCCCTGCCCTGCCCCGGGCTCTGTTTTAATTAGTGCACCTGTGCCTGGGCCTGTCTCTCTTTTTATCCATGGTGCTGGTCAGGCATTGTGGAAGTCAGATCTGAAATGTCCATGCTTGGACCTGGTCGACCATTATTGTCGCATACCCTTTCTGGCGCCATGGGAGTGATTCGGAAAAGCTACAAGTACGGTTTGCATTCAATATGCTCCCACAAATTTAGGAGGCCGTAATGGCACAGTGAATAAAACAAAAAAAAACATAGAGTGGGACTAACCTGGTCTTTCTCCTAACATATTAAGGAGGCCATAATGGCACAGTGAATATAAAAATCATAGAGCAGGACTGCCCCAAGAGAATGCCGTGACTTGGCGGGGTGGCTCAAAGAATTGATCAATTGTTTGCTAAATGTCTCATTTTGATATACAGTCAGAAATTAATATGTGCATTTGCACTTTTTGTAGAGTGTTCTGACCACAAGCAGCGCTGGCTTCTCCCCTTTTGTTTTATGTGTCATCTCCTCCTGTATATAGTATATACCTGTATGTCATCTCTTCTGTATATACTATATACCTGTATATCATCTCCTCCTATATATAGTATATACCTGTATGTCATCTCCTGTATATAGTATATACCTGCTGTATGTCATCTCCTCCTCTATATACCTATGTGTCATCTCTTTTATTTAGTATATATGTGTATGTCATCTCCTCCTGTATATAGTATATACGTGTGTCATCTCCTCCTGTATATAGTATATACCTGTAAGTCATCTCCTCCTGTATATAGTATATACCTGTGTGTCATCTCATCCTGTATATAGTATGTACCTGTATGTCATCTCCTCCTGTATATAGTATATATCTGTGTGTCATCTACTCCTGTATATAGTATATACGTGTGTCATCTCCCCTGTATATAGTATATACCTGTGTGTCATCTCCTACTGTATTAGACCTCGTTCACACGTTATTTGCTCAGTATTTTTACATCAGTATTTGTAAGCTAAATTGGCCTGATAAATCCCCAGCCAATAGGAAGCCCTCCCCCCTGGCAGTATATATTAGCTCACACATACAAATAATAGACAGGTCATGTGACTGACAGCTGCCGTATTTCCTATGTGGTACAGTTGTTGCTCTTGTAGTTTGTCTACTTACTAATCAGATTTTTATTTTTGAAGGATAATACCAGACTTGTGTGTGTTTTAGGGTGAGTTTCATGTGTCAAGTTGTGTGTGTTGAGTTGCGTGTGGCGACATACATGTAGCGACTTTTGTGAGATGAGTTTTATGTGGCGACATGCGTGTAGCAACTTTTTGTGTGTCGAGTTGCATGTGACAGGTTAGTGTAGCAAGTTGTGTGCAGCAAGTTTTGCGCATGGCGAGTTTTGCGAGTGGTGAGTTTTATGTGTGGTGCGTTTTGAGTATGTAAAAGTTTTGTGTGAGGTAACATTTGCATGTGTTGCAACTTTTGTGCATGTGGCAGTTTTTCCTCGTGTGCAAGTTTTGCGTGTGGCGAGTTTTCCATGAGGTGAGTTTTGCATGTGTGGTGAGTTTTGCGTGAGCCTAGTTTTGCATGTGGCGAGTTTTGCGCGTGGCGAGTTTTGAGCGGCGACTTTTGTGTTTCGACTTTTATGTGGCGAGGTTGGTGTATGTGTGGTGAAATGTGCGCTGAGGTGTTCAAGCACGTGGTAGTGTGTGGCGCATTTTGTGTGTGTGTTCATATCCCGGTGTGTGGTGATTATCCCATGTCAGGGCCCCACCTTAGCAACTGTACAGTATATACTCTTTGGTGCCATTGCTCTCACTCTTTAAGTCCCCCTTGTTCACATCAGGCAGCTGTCAATTTCCCTCCAACACTTTTCCTTTCACTTTTTCCCCATTATGTAGATAGGGGCAAAATTGTTTGGTGAATTCGAAAGCACGGGGTTAAAATTTCACCTCACAACATAGCCTATGACGCTCGCAGGGTCCAGACGTGTGACTGTGCAAAATTTTGTGGCTGTAGCTGCGACGCCTTCAACACTTTTCCTTTCACTTTTTTCCCCATTATGTAGATACAGGCAAAATTGTTTGGTGAATTGGAAAGCGTGGGGTTAAAATTTCACCTCACAACGTAGCCTATGACGCTCTCGGGGTCCAGACGTGTGACTGTGCAAAATTTTGTGGCTGTAGCTGCGACGGTGCAGATGCCAATCCCGGACATACATACATACACACACACACATACATGTTGTGAATTCTGTGGCTGAGTTCACTTCTGTGGTCACAAGTGGTATTGCAGTCTCTGGGCTTCCTCCCTCAGGTGTTTTGGTGAGCTCGTTGGCTGCCTTGCTATTTAGCTCCACCTGAGTCTGTCTTCCTTGCTCCTTGTCAATGTTCCAGTGTTGGATCTGAGCTACTGCATCTTTCCTTGGGCCTGCTGCTCTGCTAGATAAGTGCTTCTAGTTTGTTTTCTGTTTTTTCTGTCCAGCTTGCTATTAACTTTTGCTGGAAGCTCTGAGAAGCAAAGGGGTGCACCGCCGTGCTGTTAGTTCAGCACGGTGGGTCTTTTTGCCCCTTTGCGTGGTTTTCGTTTTAGGGTTTTTTGTAGACTGCATAGTTCTCTTTGCTATCCTCGCTCTGTCTAGAATATCGGGCCTCACTTTGCTGAATCTATTTCATTCCTACGTTTGTCTTTTCATCTTGCTAACAGTCATTATATGTGGGGGCTGCCTATTCCTTTGGGGTATTTCTCTGAGGTAAGTCAGGCTTGTATTTCTATCTTCAGGCTAGTCAGCTCCTCAGGCAGTGCCGAGTTGCATAGGTAGTTGATAGGCGCAATCCACTGCTGCTTACAGTTGTGTGAGGATAGTTCAGGTACTGCAGTCTACAGAGATTCCACGTCTCAGAGCTCGTCCTATTGTTTTGGGTTATTGCCAGATCTCTGTATGTGCGCTGATTACTGCACGCTGTGTTGCCTGATTGCCAGCCATAACAGTACAAGGAGCCCTTCAATGATTTCCAATAGAGGGAAAAAAGAAATCCTGACATCATTTTTTTTTCTTAGCTCTGTCTTCAGTCTTTTTTTTCCCCTAGACATTAGAGTGCTTCAGGACACAGCTGTGGACATGGATATTCAGGCTCTGTGCTCCTCAATGGATAATCTTGTTGTAAATGTACAAAAGATTCAAGATACTATTGATCAGAAATCGATGCTAGAACCAAGAATTCCGATTCCTGATTTGTTTTTTGGTGACAGAACTAAGTTCCTGAGCTTCAGAAATAATTGTAAGCTATTTTTGGCCTTGAAACCTCATTCTTCTGGTAATCCTATTCAACAGGTTTTGATTATTATTTCTTTTTTGCGCGGCGACCCACAGGACTGGGCGTTTTCTCTTGCACCAGGAGATTCTGCATTGAGTAATGTTGATGCATTTTTCCAGGCACTGGGATTGCTTTACGATGAGCCTAATTCAGTGGATCAAGCTGAGAAAAATCTGCTGGCTTTATGCCAGGGTCAGGATGATGTAGAAGTATATTGTCAGAAATTTAGAAAATGGTCAGTACTCACTCTGTGGAATGAATCTGCACTAGCGGCTTTGTTCAGAAAGGGTCTCTCTGAAGCTCTTAAGGATGTAATGGTGGGATTTCCTATGCCTGCTGGTTTGAATGAGTCTATGTCCTTGGCCATTCAGATCGGTCGTCGCTTGCGCGAGCGTAAATCTGTGCACCATCTGGCGGTATTGTCTGAGAGAAAGCCTGAGCCTATGCAGTGCGACAGGACTATGACTAAAGTAGAACGGCACGAACACAGACGTCTGAACAGACTGTGTTTCTATTGTGGTGATTCTACTCATGCTATTTCTAATTGTCCTAAACGCACTAGGCGGTTCGATAGCTCTGCCGTTATTGGTACTGTACAGTCCAAATTCCTTTTGTCCATTACCTTAATGTGCTCTTTGTCATCATATTCTGTCATGGCGTTTGTGGATTCTGGCGCTGCCCTGAATCTGATGGATTTGGATTATGCTAAACGTTGTGGATTTTTCTTGGAGCCTTTGCGGTGTCCTATTCCGTTGAGAGGAATTGATGCTACACCTTTGGCCAAGAATAAGCCTCAGTACTGGGCCCAGCTGACCATGTGCATGGCTCCTGCACATCAGGAAGTTATTCGCTTTTTGGTACTGCATAATTTGCTTGATGTGGTCGTGTTGGGGTTGCCATGGCTACAAACCCATAATCCAGTATTGGATTGGAACTCTATGTCGGTAACCAGCTGGGGTTGTCAGGGAGTACATGGTGATGTTCCATTTTTGTCTATTTCGTCATCCATTCCTTCTGACATCCCAGAGTTCTTGTCGGACTTTCAGGATGTATTTGAAGAGTCCAAGTCTGATGCCCTACCTCCGCATAGGAATTGTGATTGTGCTATCGATTTGATTCCTGGTAGTAAATTCCCTAAGGGTCGTTTATTTAATTTGTCCGTACCTGAACACACCGCTATGCGCAGTTATGTGAAGGAGTCCCTGGAGAAGGGACATATTCGCCCATCGTCGTCACCATTGGGAGCAGGGTTCTTTTTTGTAGCCAAGAAGGATGGTTCGCTAAGACCGTGTATTGATTACCGCCTTCTTAATAAGATCACTGTTAAGTTTCAGTATCCCTTGCCATTGATATCTGACTTGTTTGCTCGGATTAAGGGGGCTAGTTGGTTTACTAAGATTGATCTTCGTGGTGCGTATAATCTGGTGAGAATCAGGCAGGGAGATGAATGGAAAACGGCATTTAATACGCCCGAGGGTCATTTTGAGTATCTGGTGATGCCGTTCGGACTTGCCAATGCTCCATCTGTTTTTCAGTCTTTTATGCATGACATTTTCCGTGAGTATCTGGATAAATTCTTGATTGTTTACTTGGATGACATTTTGATCTTCTCAGATGATTGGGAGTCTCATGTGAAGCAAGTCAGAATGGTTTTCCAGGTACTGCGTGCTAATTCCTTGTTCGTGAAGGGATCAAAGTGTCTCTTCGCTGTGCAGAAAGTTTCATTTTTGGGGTTCATCTTTTCCCCTTCTACTATCGAGATGGATTCGGTTAAGGTTCAGGCCATCCAGGATTGGACTCAGCCGACATCTCTAAAAAGTTTGCAGAAATTCCTGGGCTTTGCTAATTTTTATCGTCGCTTCATCTGTAATTTTTCTAGCATTGCCAGACCATTGACCGATTTGACCAAGAAGGGTGCTGACTTGGTTCATTGGTCTTCTGCTGCCGTGGAAGCTTTTCAGGAGTTGAAGCGTCGTTTTTGCTGTGCCCCTGTGTTGTGTCAACCTGATGTTTCTCTTCCGTTCCAGGTCGAGGTTGATGCTTCTGAGATTGGTGCAGGGGCGGTTTTGTCACAGAGAGGTTCTGGTTGCTCAGTGTTCAAACCATGTGCTTTCTTTTCCAGGAAATTTTCTGCTGCTGAGCGTAATTATGATGTGGGCAACCGAGAGTTGCTGGCCATGAAGTGGGCATTCGAGGAGTGGCGTCATTGGCTTGAGGGTGCTAAGCATCGCGTGGTGGTTTTGACTGATCATAAGAACCTTACTTATCTTGAGTCTGCCAAGCGCTTGAATCCTAGACAGGCCCGTTGGTCGTTATTTTTTGCTCGTTTTGATTTTGTGATTTCATACCTTCCGGGCTCTAAAAATTTGAAGGCGGATGCTCTGTCTAGGAGTTTTGTGCCCGACTCTCCAGGGTTATCTGAGCCGGCGAGTATCCTCAAGGAAGGAGTCATTGTGTCTGCCATCTCCCCTGATTTGCGGAGAGTGTTGCAGAAATTTCAGGCTAATAAACCTGATCGTTGTCCGGCCGAGAAACTGTTCGTCCCTGATAGGTGGACTAGTAAAGTTATCTCTGAACTTCATTGTTCGGTGCTGGCCGGTCATCCAGGAATCTTTGGTACCAGGGAGTTGGTTGCTAGATCCTTCTGGTGGCCATCTCTGTCACGGGATGTGCGTGCTTTTGTGCAGTCCTGTGGAATTTGTGCTAGGGCTAAGCCCTGCTGTTCACGTGCCAGTGGGTTGCTTTTGCCCTTGCCGGTCCCGAAGAGGCCTTGGACACATATTTCGATGGATTTCATTTCTGACCTTCCCGTTTCTCAAAAAATGTCTGTCATTTGGGTGGTCTGTGATCGCTTTTCTAAAATGGTCCATCTGGTGCCCTTGGTTAAATTGCCTTCCTCCTCTGATTTGGTGCCTTTGTTCTTCCAGCATGTGGTTCGTTTACATGGCATACCTGAGAATATTGTTTCTGACAGAGGTTCCCAGTTTGTCTCGAGGTTCTGGCGAGCCTTTTGTGGTAGGATGGGCATTGACCTATCTTTTTCCTCGGCCTTCCATCCTCAGACTAATGGCCAGACCGAACGAACTAATCAGACCTTGGAAACATATCTGAGATGTTTTGTTTCCGCTGACCAGGATGATTGAGTGTCATTTTTGCCGTTGGCTAAGTTCGCCCTTAATAATCGGGCCAGCTCGGCTACCTTGGTCTCTCCATTTTTCTGCAATTCTGGGTTCCATCCTCGTTTCTCTTCAGGACAGGTTGAGTCTTCGGACTGTCCTGGTGTGGATTATGTGGTGGACAGGTTGCAGCAGATCTGGACTCAGGTAGTGGACAATTTGACCTTGTCCCAGGAGAAGGCTCAGCTTTTCGCTAATCGCAGACGCCGTGTGGGACCCCGACTTCGTGTTGGGGATCTGGTTTGGTTATCTTCTCGTCATATACCTATGAAGGTTTCCTCTCCTAAATTTAAACCTCGTTTTATTGGTCCGTATAGGATTTCTGAGATTCTCAATCCGGTGTCTTTTCGTCTGACCCTCCCAGACTCCTTTTCCATACATAATGTATTCCACAGGTCGTTGTTGAGGAGATACGTGGCACCTATGGTTCCATCTGTGGAGCCTCCTGCCCCTGTTTTGGTGGAGGGGGAATTGGAGTATATTGTGGAGAAGATTTTGGATTCTCGTGTCTCTAGACGGAAACTCCAGTATCTGGTCAAATGGAAGGGTTATGCTCAGGAAGATAATTCCTGGGTTTTTGCCTCTGATGTCCATGCCCCAGATCTTGTTCGTGCCTTTCATGTGGCTCATCCTGGTCGGCCTGGGGGTTCTGGTGAGGGTTCGGTGACCCCTCCTCAAGGGGGGGGTACTGTTGTGAATTCTGTGGCTGAGTTCACTTCTGTGGTCACAAGTGGTATTGCAGTCTCTGGGCTTCCTCCCTCAGGTGTTTTGGTGAGCTCGTTGGCTGCCTTGCTATTTAGCTCCACCTGAGTCTGTCTTCCTTGCTCCTTGTCAATGTTCCAGTGTTGGATCTGAGCTACTGCATCTTTCCTTGGGCCTGCTGCTCTGCTAGATAAGTGCTTCTAGTTTGTTTTCTGTTTTTTCTGTCCAGCTTGCTATTAACTTTTGCTGGAAGCTCTGAGAAGCAAAGGGGTGCACCGCCGTGCTGTTAGTTCGGCACGGTGGGTCTTTTTGCCCCTTTGCGTGGTTTTCGTTTTAGGGTTTTTTGTAGACTGCATAGTTCTCTTTGCTATCCTCGCTCTGTCTAGAATATCGGGCCTCACTTTGCTGAATCTATTTCATTCCTACGTTTGTCTTTTCATCTTGCTAACAGTCATTATATGTGGGGGCTGCCTATTCCTTTGGGGTATTTCTCTGAGGTAAGTCAGGCTTGTATTTCTATCTTCAGGCTAGTCAGCTCCTCAGGCAGTGCCGAGTTGCATAGGTAGTTGATAGGCGCAATCCACTGCTGCTTACAGTTGTGTGAGGATAGTTCAGGTACTGCAGTCTACAGAGATTCCACGTCTCAGAGCTCGTCCTATTGTTTTGGGTTATTGCCAGATCTCTGTATGTGCGCTGATTACTGCACGCTGTGTTGCCTGATTGCCAGCCATAACACATACACACACACATTCAGCTTTATATATTAGATAATAAACAGTTAATAATTAAGTTTATTATAAATATTGCACAGAAAGAGAATACATGACAAAAATAAGAAAAGATAAAGATAAGATAAAGGATGTTAGAAGAAATATCATTTACTGACCATGAAAGGCACATCACTGCCTCCCCATTTACTCTAAGGCATATTTTGCTACTGCTTACAAATTTAGACATTCATTTTCTATATTTCTGCCAACAGAGTCATGTGAAGGCGTGAAGACTTGTTTTTTGCAGGATGAGTTCATGTTTGTTTTTGTATCATTTTTGGTACATAACATTTTTACGGCTTTCTATTCCGAGGCAGAATGAATAAAAAGCTGCAATTCTGGATTTCTTTTTGAGGATATTTTTTATGCTGTTTTATGCTGTTCATCATGTGGTAAAAGTGATAAGACAGCTCTAGGCTATGTGCACACACTGAGGATTTTCCATGAGTTTATAGTACCATGTAAACCTATGGAAAGCAAAATCCGCAGTGCACATGCTGCAGTAAAAAACACATGGAAGCGCAGCGGTTTACATTCCGCAGCATGTCAATTCTTTGTGCAGATTGCGCAGCAGTTTACACCTGCTCCTCAATAGGAATCCGCAGGGGTAAAACTGCAGGTGGAATCCGCACAAAAACCATGGAAAAACTACGGTAAATCTGCGGTAATTCCGCAGTAAATCCACAGTGCGGTTTTCCTGCGGATGCACATAGCCTTATTCTTCTGGTCAGTAAGATTACAGTGATATAAAAGTTATGCAATTTTTTGTGCTTTCTCGCTTTTACACAATAAAAACAATTTTGTAGAAGAAGTATTCTTTTTGCATTGCTTTATTCTAAGAGCTATAGTTTTTTATTTCTCCACTGATGGAACTGTATGGAAGCTTGTTTTTTTTTCAGGACAAGATATCGTTTTCAGCAATGCCACATTCATCTTTTTGTTCTCGTCCTATTTCATTTTCTTTGGCGGTATGATGAAAAAGATAGTTTGCCATATTGTTTTTTTAGAAGTGTTCACTGAAATAGTTGTGACAATTTTATAGATTGGGTTGTTCTAGATTTGGCAATACCAAATATGTGTTCTATTTTGTTTGTTTTTCTAACCTAAATATAAATATTTAATTTTATTCTTCTTTATTTTGTGATTTAAAAACATATTTCAACTTTTTTATTTAGTCTCTTTATGGTCCTTTACATTTTATTATTCTGATCACTGATATTATGCATTGCACCGCACCAGCAATGCAGTACAATATACCTACCTGTCAGTGCTACACTGACAGAATCCTCTTAGGGCAGTCTCACACATCCAGATAATTCCCGTACCGGAAAAATCGGTACCGGAATTATCCGTGTCCGTGTGGCCGTGCGTTTCTGTGGCACATCAGTGTGGCACACATGTGGCACACGTGTGCCACCCGTGTGCCCACTGGGTACCACACGCACCGTGCAGGAGATAGCGCTAAAGTTTAGCGCTGTCCCCTGCATCTGGTGCTGAAGCCGCCAGTGATATCTTCTCTACAGCAGCGTTTGCTGTAGAGAAGATATGAATATTCCTTTTTTTTTTGTTTCTCCCTATGGGAGGTGGAGCCGCATATTCATGACTGTAATCGGCGGCCCCACGTGACCACTCATACAGTAGAAGGTGCGGCCAGGACAGGAAGCAGCGCCAGCCAGTGAGGGAGCCGGGTGAGTATTTTAAGAACAGCAGGCGGGTGCATAGGAGGTGGGAGGGGGGTGGGGACATGGATCTTTATTTTTAACACGCGAAACAAAAAAAAAGGAATATTCATATCTTCTCTACAGCAAATGCTGCTGCAGAGAAGATATCAATGGCGGCTTCAGCACCAGTGGGGGGGACTGCGCTTACTGTTGCGCTGTCTCCTGCACGGCACACGGACTGCACACGGACAACGTCCATGTGCGGTACGTGTTTTACACGGACCCATTGACTTTAATGGGTCCATGTAATCCGTGCGCTCTCACGAACACTGACATGTCTCCATGTTTGGCACACCAAGACACGGTCTGCAAAAAATCAATGACATCTGCACAGATGCATTGATTTCAATGTGTCTACATGTATCAGTGGCTTCGGTACGTGAGGAAACTGTCACCTCACGTACCGGAGCCACTGACGTGTGAAACCGGCCTTAGAAAATGTGACCTCCTTTTGCTCCGACTACTATCTGCCCTGAGATCACGTTGGGGGTGCTGATCGTGTAGGGGAAGGAAGCCCCTCCCTCTCTCATACTTCTAAATTCTGTGGTCACTATCTCAGCATGTAGGGGTTTAGATGACTTTCTACCATTTTAGCTGAGCTCCCCGCAACAATCATGCAGGCACTGCTCCTGTGACTGCATAACCACCTGGAACCATTTCCCGATAATGATGTAAACTTACCGTATATATCTGAGTATAAGCTGAGATTTTCAGCCCATTTTTTTTAGGCTGAAAGTGCCCCTCTCTGCTTACACTCGAGTCATTATCCCAGGGGATCGGCAAGGGGAGCGGCAGGAGTGGCGGCTGTCACATCATACTAACCCTCTCCTGGCACGGTCTCTGCTTCTCAGATGGTCTCCAGCAGTTCTTTCTGTACTCAGCGGTCATGTGGTACCACACATTAAAGTAATGAATATGGAGGCGACTCCACTCTCACAGGCATGAAGTGCATATTCATTACATTAATGAGCTGTACCATGTGACCGCTCAGCACTGGAAGGAGCTGCAGGCCCCAGGACGAAGCAGGGAAGTGCAGACACCGAGCCAGGAGGGTGAGTATAATAGGGGGAGGCTCAGTCATGTGATATTTACGTGTCCCAGTTCAACTGCAGGGCTGTGTCTTCCGTATCCTCTTGCTGTGACTTTTAGATCCGAGGGTGCGATGACATGATTAGTGCACACCCTCTGCCTGAATAGTCACTGCAGAGACCCAGAAGACACAGCGGCATGCGACGGTAGAATAGGGACAGGTCAATATTGCAAGTACCGGGGCCTGAGCCAGTGGCGACTCCGGCACCTGGCCCCCATAGCACGCTGGTGTCCCCACCTGCTCAGGACATCGGCACCTGACCAGGTGAGTATGTAATTTTTTTTTATCGCAGCAGCATGCAGGGCATATTATTCTATGGAGCATCTTATGGGGCCATTATTAACCTTTGTGCAGCATTCTATGGGGCATATTATCCTATGGAGCATCTTATGGGGCTATCAACCTTTATGGAGTAGCATATGGGGCATATTATTCTATGGAGCATCTTATGGGGCCTCAACTTTTACGGAGCATTATATGGAGCATATTATTCTATGGAGCATCCTATGGGACCATCAACTTTTATGGAGCATTATATGGGGCTTATTATTCTATGGAGCATCTTATCTGGCCATTATTAACCTTTGTGCAGCATTATATAGTGCATATTATTCTATGGAGCATCTTAGGGGGCATATTATTCTATGGAACATCTTATGGGGCCTTCAACCTTTATGGAGCAGCATATGGGGCATATTATTCTATTGAGCATCTTATGGGGCATCAACTTTTATGGAGCATTATATGGGGCATATTATTCTATGGAGCATCTTATAGGGATATCATTAAACCTTTTATGCAGCATTATATGGGACATTTTTAACATGGAGCATCTTATGGGGCCATTATTAACCTTTGTGCAGCATTATATTGGGCATATTTTTGTATGGCGCATCTTATAGGGCCCATGATGAACTGTATGTAGCATTATATGGGGCATATTTTTATGGAGCATCTTATGGGGTCATCATTAACCTTTATGCAGCATTATATGGGGCATATCTTTGAATGGAGCATCTTATCAGGCCCAACATGAACTTTATGGAGCATTATATGGGGTGTATTTTGTATGGAGCATCTTATGGGGCTCCTGATTCAATATGGATATTGAAAAACATTTAACCTACTGATGTCTTAATTAATTTAACTGTTATTGGTATCTATTTTTATTTTTGAAGTTTACCAGTAGCAGCTGCATTTCCCATCCTAGGCTTATACTTGAGTCAATAAGTTTTCCCATTTTTTTGTGGCAAAATTAGGGGTCTCTGCTTATACTCGTGTCGGCTTAAACTCGGGTATATACAGTATGTCAAAAGTCATGGAATGGGTAAAGAGGACCTGTTGTTAGTAAAAAGCAACCAGTTTTTCTCTCATTTTATTACCACTGATCCCTTGAGTAATAGGTTTATTATTGTTGATATTATCTTTATTTTTTTTTGTTTGTTTGTTTTTTCAATCTACCATGCAATTCCAGAGAAATGGTAATTTTATTCATTGTTAATTTTAAGGTCTTTACCAAGGAGAATTTTTTTACAGAATAAAAATAAAGCGCAGCCTAAAGACATGTTCCTAGAGAACTCTTTGAGCAATACTACATTGACGAAGACCATTCAGATTAGCACTAAACCCCATATCTCTGGAACTGTGTTGTGAATTCTGCTTTTGGGCTCCCTCCGGTGGTTGTAGGTGGTAATGCAGTTGTCCCTGGGCTGCAGTCCTGGACAGGTGTATCTGCTGATTGCAATTCTGACTGGGGTATTTAGGTTTGCAGGACTCATTAGTCCTTTCCAGTTGTCAATGTTTCTTGGGAAGTGTTGGACCTCTGTCTGGCTTCTCCTACTTAGCTGCCAATTCAGCAAAGATAAGTGTCTGTTTCTTTTTCTATGGCACACAAGTTGTGTGCTTGTTTTTTTATTGTATTCCTGCTCTGAGTGTAGGAGTCTCTGGAGTTGCAGATATACGTTCCACGTCTTAAGTTAGATGGAGGAATTTTTTGTATAATCTGCTGTGGATATTTTTGGAAGGGTTTTAATACTGACCGCACAGTACTCTGTCCTATCCTTTCCTATTTTAGCTAGAGTGGCCTCTTGTGCTAAATCCTGTTTTCTGCCTGTGTGTGTCTTTCCTCTCCTACTCACAGCCAATATTTGTAGGGGGGGGGCTGCCTATCCTTTGGGGTTCTGCTCTGAGGCAAGGTAGAATTCCTATTTCCATCTATAGGGGTATTTAGTCCTCCGGCTGTGACGAGGTGTCTAGGGTTTGTTAGGTACACCCCACGGCTACTTCTAGTTTCGGTGTTAAGATCAGGATTTGCGGTCAGTATAGTTACCACCTACTCCAGTGAAAGTTTTCATGCTGCTCCAAGGTCACCGGATCATAACAGAACTGCATGCATGGCAAATTTAAAAAACAAAAAGAGGTGTACTCAGGGAAGCAGATGGAAAAAGTTTAAAGGGAACCTGTCACCCGAGGGTGTTTGTAACTAAAAGAGACACCTTGTGCAGCACTAATGCTGCATTTGGACAAGGTGGCTCTTCTAGTTATGCTCCTTGCACACGCTGAAATAAACACTTATAAAATGTGCCCCCTCATACTGTGAAACCGTCCGGGAGGCGGGACTTTCCTTCAAAATCAGACGCAGCACAGCCATCATTCATACCCCCTTGGCACCGGGCGCCGCCTCCTCAGCGTTGTTTGAATCTGTCCCAGAGCCTGCGTTGTTATGTTATCCCTTGGGCATGCGCAGTTAGCTCTACCCGTCTTCTGACATCATTTGATGTCAGGCTGAGTGCGCCTGTGCAGCCGGGCTGCCCGAGATCACGCCCCGCAGTGTCTTCTGATTTATTCAGACTGCGGGGCTGGGATTCATGGGCCTGCGCAGTGCATATCTTCACCTCTCACTCATCTCCCTCCGCCTTCTTCAGACTGTGTGGCATCAGCTGATCCTTAATCGCCGTGGTATGCGAGAGAGAGGTAAACATATGCATTGTGCATGCCCATGAATCCCAGCCCCACAGTGGGAATAAATCAGAAGACACTGCGTGATGGGATCTCGGGCAGCGTGGCCGCACAGGTGCCGTCAGCCTGACATCAAATGATGTCAGAAGATGGGCAGCACTAACTGCACATGCCCAAGGGATAACATAACAGTGCAGGCTCTGAGACAGATTTAAACAACACTGCGGATGCAGCACCCAACGCCAAGGGGGTATGAATGACGGCTGTTCTGCATCTGATTAGGAAGGAAAGTCCCGCCTCCCGGACGGTTTCATGGTATGAGGGGGCACATTTTATAAGTTTTTATTTCCGCATTTGCAAGGAGCATAACTAAAAAAACCACCTTGTCCAAATGCAGCATTAGTGCTGGACAAGGTGGCTCTTTAAGTTGCAAATGCCTGGGGGGTGACTGGTTCCCTTTAAAAGCAAAATCAAGCCATTTTTGACATGGTGACAAGTCTTTTTGAACCCTTTCCCAATATTGACTTATATGTATGTCAAACAGTGTTGAGCATTCCGATACTGAAAATATCGGGCATCGGCCGATATTCGCTATATCGGAATTCTGATACCGAGTTCCGATATTTTTGCGATATCGGAAATCGGAATCGGAAGTTCCTTTAGTGCAATTATGCAGTATAAGGAAGTTTGGGCGGTGCGTGGGAGGAGACTGTGTGTGTGTGCGGGCGGTGTCTGTTCGTGACTGTAGGGCTCTCTGCATGTGTGCCGGGCTCTATGCAGCGTGCGAGGTCTCTGTGCGGCGGGCGGGATGTCTCTGCGGCGGGCAGGGTGTCTCTGCGGTGGGCGGGGTCTCTGTGGGGCAGGTGGGGGTCTTTTCGGGGCATGCAGGGCTCTCTGCAGGGCGTGCGGGGGTCTCTGCGGCGGGAGGAGTCTCTGTGTGGTGGGTGTGGTCTCTGTGCGGCGGGCAGTGTCTCTGTGGGGTGTGCGGGGTCTCTGCGGGTTGTGTGGGGTGTCTCTGCAGTGGGCGCAGTCTCTGTGCGGTGGCTGTGGTCTCTGCGGGGCGTGCGGGGGTCTCTGCGGGGCTTGCGGGGGTCTGTGCGGGGCATGTGGGGGTCTGTGCTGGGGTCTCTGCGGGGCGTGAGAGGTCTGTGCGGGACGTGCGGGGATCTGTGTGGGGCGTGCGGGTGTCTGTGCGGGGTCTCTCAGTGCGGGCATCGTCCGATGGGACTACAAGTCCCATCGGACGATGCCTACTACACTGACAGTGATTGACACATTTGCCAATGATGGGACGGTAGTAGTCCCATGATCCGGCTAATGTGTTGAATGAAAAAAAAAACACCCCATACATACTCCATACATACTCTATACATACTCCATACAGTACATTAATACATTACATACATGACATACATGACATAGAGTACATTAAACGTAGAGTTCATACTCACCATTACTTGTCATTTTGATCCCCGAAGCCAGTGTCATCTGTAAAAAAGGTGAAAAAAACAAACAACCAATATACTCCCTGTCCGCAGAAATCCACGAGTGTCCCACGACGATCTCCCGTGGAGAACGGCAGCAACAGCTGTTGCAACTGCTCTCCAGGGGCCCAGAAACACAGTGACGGGAGGAAGGGATTCCTCCGCCGCTGTAAAAAAAATAATCCCTAGACTCACTTATGGCATTGCTGCATGAGAAATTTTCCCACGCAGCAATTGCCAGAAGGTAAGACTTTGAGCTTTAGTAACCTCAGTGATACACTGCAGGAGCCATTGTGTCCTGTCAGTGTGTCACTGAGGGTCCTATAGAGCAGTGACATCACCGGATGTCACTGTTCTATAGGAGAGATCATCGTGGGACACTCGTTATTAATTGGACTACAATGGACAGGTAGTATACGGTTTATTATTTTACGTTTTTTGCAGGCGCTGAAGTATGGTAAGTATGGTTAACTGAAGAATATTAAAATACTTTTTTCCGAATGTGTGCATGTTTTACTAACCCTTTGTTACTATTGGATTAATAATGGATAGGTGTTTCATTGACGCCTCTCCGTTATTAACCCTGCTTGATGTCACCTTACAATAGCAAGTTGACATTAACCCCTTATTAGTGCCATTTCTGTAGCGGTTGCGGACTGGTATTTGTAGCCGGGGGGGGGGGCAATATCCATCCATGGCCCTCTCTAGGCTATGAATATCAGCCCGCAGCTGTCTGCATAGCTTTTCTCTGCCCCCTCCTCCCCGGGCTTCAGAATGGGCAGCGGATGCGTTGAAAAACTGCCCACATCGTGCACAAATTTCACAATGTGCGTCGGTACGTCGGCCCGACGCATAGCGACGGACCCGTACCGACGCAAGAGTGAAAGAGGCGTTAATAAGCATTGAATTAAAAAAAAAAGAAAGCGGAAAAAAACGTCGTGGGCTCCCGCGTAATTTTCTGCGCCAGAGGGTGAAAGCCGACGGCCGGGGGCCAATATTTGTAGCCTGCTATGAATATCAGCCCGCAGCTGTCTGTGTAGCATTTACTGGCTATTAAAATAGGGGGACCCCCCCAAAAAAATGAAGTGAGGTTCCCCTATATTTTATAGCCAGAAAGGTTACGCAGACAGCTGCGGGCTGATATTCATAGCCTAGAGAGGGGCCATGGATATTGCCCCCCCCCCGGCTACAAATACCAGTCCGCAGCCGCCCCAGAAATGGCGCATCTGTAAGATGCGCCAATTCTGGCACTTAGCCCCTCTCTTCCCACTCATGTGTAGTGGTGGGATATGGCGTAATAAGGGGTTAATGTCACCTTGCTATTGTAAGGTGACATTAAGCCGGGTTAATAAGACGCCTATCTATTATTAATCGAATAGTAAGAATGAGTTAATAAAACACGCACATATTCCGAAAAAAGGATTTTAATATTCTTCATTTAACCATACTTACCATACTTCAGCGCCTGCAAAAAAACTTAAAATAATAAACAATTTACTACCTGTCTGCCGTAGTCCAATTAATAACGAGTGTCCCACGACGATCTCCCCTATAGAACAGTGACATCGGGTGATGTCACTGCTAGGGTTGAGTGACTTTTAGTTTTTTAGGGTCGAGTCGGGTTTCGCAAAACCCGACTATCTCAAAAGTCGAGTCGAGTGGAATCGGCCGATTATCGCGAAAAGTCGGGGATCGACCGAAACACGAAACCCAATGCAAGTCAATGGGGGAGCATAGTCGGCAGTGAGTGGAGGCCAGGAAAACACCTACAGTGCCCATTTTAATGGCAAAAACATCCATTCTTGTTACTGAAGCTTGTCAATCTTAATTCACCTTATGATAATAGTAAGGCATTGGAAATTGGGGGTCATTTGGCTAAAGTTGTGGGGGGTAGGGCTGGTTCAAGTATTTAGAGGGCCCAGGAAATCTGGACCACATCACGGCAGTGGAGCAGGGAGAGGTAAGTATTTAAACTTTGCAAGTGCTGTGATCCTGAGCAAGCAGGGGGGCCCACTCGTTGGCATTGGCACTGGCACAGGTACGGCGGTGTGTTTGCACGGCGGTGGCGCCTCCCACCGGCAGTGACACTTTTGCGTACTATGAGGGGCCCTGTGCCAGTGACGTCGCCAACGAGTATCCCCCCCCACCTGATGAAGGAACCTGCACTTTTATCTGCACCTTCCTCTTTGTCCCCGTGTAAGGTGGTATGGTATGCGGGAAGGGGAACCTGACTTTCAGCAGGGTCACATTCTGGCTGTGTAGCGTGCACGGGGAATGTAGCGTTCTAGGTCAATGTACCAGCAGACTCATCTATCACTGGCTGAGCAATGGGCAGGATGAGGAGGAAACACAGATATAGGCCCAAATAATAAAGTGGGCTAGATGCAGTTAGTAGGGCCAACAAAACAAGTAGGCCAAATGCAGTGTTATATTAAAAACAATTTAACGAGAGCCTGAAGATAGAAGCTAGGGAAAGGCAACCTGGAGAACACCTTGGAGCGTAAGACACCATTTGTAGAACCCAGACCCAACTTGTAGGCCTAATGCAGTGTTGTTTCAACAACTACTTAACGAGAGCTTCAAAGCTAGAAGCTAAGGAGAGGCAACCTGGAGAACACCTTGGAGTGGCAGACACCGTCTCTACAACCCAGACCCAACTTGTAGGCCAAATGCAGTGTTGTTTCAGCAACTACTTAACAAGAGCTTGAAGATAGAAGCTAGGGAGAGTCAACCTGGAGAACACCTTGGAGCAGCAGACACCGTCCCTACAACCCAGACCCAACTTGTAGGCCTAATGCAGTGTTGTTTCAACAACTACTTAATGAGAGCTTCAAGATAGAAGCTAGGGAGAGGCAACCTGGAGAACACCCTGGAGCGGCAGACACCGTATATACAACCCAGACCCAACTTGTAGGCCTAATGCAGTGTTGTTTCAATAACTACTTAAAGAGAGCCTGAAAATGGAATTTCAGGACAGGAAACCTGGAGAACAGCACGGAGCGGCATACACCGTTAGTAGGCCCCAACCAAACTAGTAGCCCCACTGCAGTTGTTCGATTGAAAAACTATTTAACAAGAGCCTGAAGATTGAAGCTCAGGAAAGGCAACCAGGAGAACACCTTGGAGCGGCAGATACCATCTCTACAACCCAGACCCAACTTGTAGGCCTAATGCAGTGTTGTTTCAACAACTACGTAACAAGAGCTTCAAGATAGAAGCGAGGGAGAGGCAACAGAGAGAACACCTTGGAGCGGAAGACTCAGTTTGCAGACCACAACGAAACTTGTGGCCCCAATGCAGTGTTATAATTCTGGCAAGCTGAAAATCAGCCTTTTTCAGCTGTATTAAGTGGCGCAGACAGACACTGCTAGTAGGCCTTACACCACAAAGTAGGCTCACTGCTGGATAAAAAAAGTTACATGGGTACACGGTCGGCATTGGTGTGCTCAGCGGAGGACAAATGGAAGGAGGGACCGCAGACAGACTTAGTAGGCCTAAAATTTAAAAAAATAGGCTCAAAGCAGTTTGAATTATCTTGCAGGGGTACACAGGCAGCATTGGTATGGTCAGCGGAGGACGATTGGAAGGAGTGTCTGACATAGTTAGTACTCCCAAAAAATAAATAGATGTTAATGTCTCGTAAAAAATAAAACCAAAAAACAAAAGGGTGGCATACTTAGGTAGAGGGGTGGGCTCCTCTGCTGAGTTTCAGACATAGTAATTTGGCGCTAAGTATTTACTGCTGGATGAAAAAAGTTACATGGGTACACGGTCGGCATTGGTGTGCTCAGCGGAGGACAAATGGAAGGAGGGACCGCAGACAGACTTAGTAGGCCTAAAATTTTAAAAAATAGGCTCAAAGCAGTTTGAATTATCTTGCAGGGGTACACAGGCAGCATTGGTGTGGTCAGCGGAGGACGATTGGAAGGAGTGTCTGACATAGTTAGTACTCCCAAAAAATAAATAGATGTTAATGTCTCGTAAAAAATAAAACCAAAAAACAAAAGGGTGGCATACTTAGGTAGAGGGGTGGGCTCCTCTGCTGAGTTTCAGACATAGTAATTTGGCGCTAAGTATTTACTGGTGTCAATATAGGACACTGACCCTGACTATTTTAACTAGCATCATACATGTCAACAAATTGGTATTGTCAGTGCCAGGCATTGAAGGATGTCAGCGCATAGACTAAACATTGGTGGAGCTGTGAGAGATAATTTTGCAGTGTTTGAGCTGGGGGGGAAACTCTCTTGTGGCCGGCGGTACAGGCCCAGGGCCCCTCATGTTACAACAGTGTGTCTGACGTTGGTTGCGCGCCACCACTGCCAGAGACACTTTATTGTACTATGAGGGACCCAGTGGCAGTGCCGTCGACCAAAAACGGGCACACCCACCTCTTCAGACAAACGGCACTCTCACGGGTGCTTGCGCCAAGTGGCAAGACCACGGCCCCGTGGGGGGAGTTAGCCCATTTAGGGAGGTGTAAACATGTCGTATGCTGGACAAAACAGCTGCTGCAAATTAAGAGATTGGAACAGTCAGTAAGACCAGTCCACAAGCGAGACCATTTTATAGGAGAGCTAGGTGTCAGCCGGGAAAGGTGGGGCAAAATAATTCGAAATCCATGAGTGGTTCATTTTAATGAAGGTTAGATCATCAACATTTTGGGTAGCCAGACGAGTCCTTTTTTGGGTCAATATTGAACCAGCAGCACGGAATACTCTTTCTGATAGCACACTAGCTGCTGGGCAAGCAAGCTCCTGCAATGCATATTCTGCCAATTCAGGCCAGGTGTCTATTTTGGATGCCCAGTAATCAAATGGGAATGACGGTTGAGGGAGAACATCGATAAGGGATGAAAAATAGTTAGTAACCATACTGGACAAATGTTGTCTCCTGTCACTTTGAATTGATGCTTCAGTACCTGTCCTGTCTGCGGTCATTGCGAAATCACTCCACAACCTGGTCAGAAAACCCCTCTGTCCAACGCCACTTCTGATTTGTGCACCTCTAACACCTCTGCCCTGTTGCCCCCTGCAGCTCATGTGAGAACCAGCGCTGTGTGCTGGGAATGCCTGAATCAAACGGACTACCAGAATTGCTTGTTTGGTTGCTAATATTTGTTCGAGGTTCTCATGTGGCATGATATTTTGCAATTTGCCTTTATAGCGAGGATCAAGGAGGCAGGCCAACCAGTAATCATCATCGGTCATCATTTTAATAATGTGTGGGTCCCTTTTGAGGATACGTAAGGCATAATCCGCCATGTTGGCCAAAGTTCCAGTTGTCAAATCTGCGGTTGTGCTGGGTTGAGCAGCAGTTTCAGGCAAATCTACGTCACTTGTCTCCCTCAAAAAACCTGAACCCGGCCCTGCAACGCCACCAGTTTCTATTGGCCCCGGAGAAGCTTCCTCACTCAAAAAATACTCATCCCCATCATACTCCTCATCCTCCTCTTCACCCACTACCTCGTCCTGTAGATTGCCCTGACCAGACAATGGCTGACTGTCATCAAGGCTATCCTCTACCTCGGCTGCAGATGCCTGCTCCCTTATGTGCGTCAAACTTTGCATCAGCAGACGCATTAGGGGGATGCTCATGCTTATTATGGCGTTGTCTGCACTAACCAGCCATGTGCATTCCTCAAAACACTGAAGGACTTGACACAGGTCTTGTACCTTCGACCGATGCACACCTGACAACTCCATGTCTGCCATCCAACTGCCTGCCCGTGTATGTGTATCCTCCCACAAATACATAGCAGCACGCCTCTGTTCGCACAGTCTCTGAAGCATGTGCAGTGTGAAGTTCCACCTTGTTGCAATGTCGATGATTAGGCGATGCTGGGGAAGGTTCAAAGACCGCTGATGGTTCTGCATACGACTGGAGTGTACGGGCGAACGGCGGATATGCATGCAAAGTCTGTGCACTTTGAGGAGCAGGTCGGGTAACCCCGATAACTTTTCAGGAAGCACTGCACCACCAGGTTTAAGGTGTGAGCCAGGCAAGGAATGTGTTTCAGTTGGGAAAGGGCTATGGCAGCCATAAAATTCCTTCCGTTATCACTCACTACCTTGCCTGCCTCAAGATGTACAATGCCCAGCCATGACTGAGTTTCTTTCTGCAAGAACTTGGACAGAACTTCCGCGGTGTGTCTGTTGTCGCCCAAACACTTCATTGCCAATACAGCCTGCTGATGCTTGCCACTAGCTGTCCCATAATGGGACACCTAGTGTGCAACATGGGCAGCTGCGGATGGAGTGGTTGTGCGACTGCGGTCTGTGGACGAGCTCTCGCTTCTGCAGCAGGACGAGGAGGAGGGGGGGCGGCGAACGCCTACAGCCAACTGTTTCCTAGACCATGGGCTAGGCAGAACTGTCCCGAAATTGATGTCCCCTGTGGACCCTGCATCCACCACATTCACCCAGTGTGCCGTGATGGACACGTAACGTCCCTGGCCATGCCTACTGGTCCATCCATCTGTTGTCAGGTGCACCTTTGTACTCACAGATTGCCTGAGTGCATGGACGATGCGGTCTTTTACATGCTGGTGGAGGGCTGGGATGGCTTTTCTCGAAAAGAAGTGTCGACTGCGTAGCTCGTAGCGTGGTACAGCATAGTCCATCAGGGCTTTGAAAGCTTCGCTTTCAACTAACCGGTAGGGCATCATCTCTAATGAGATTAGTCTAGCAATGTGGGCGTTCACACCCTGTGTACCCGGATGCTAGGATGAGTACTTCCTTTTCCTAACGAGAGTCTCATGTAGGGTGAGCTGGACTGGAGAGCTGCAGATCGTGGAACTAGCGGGGGTGCCGGTGGACATGGCAGACTGAGAGAGGGTTGGAGATGGTATTCTTGCTGGTGCCCTACATGCAGTGTTTCCTACTATGAAACTGGTGATTCCCTGACTGCTTTGGCCTGGCGATGAAATCTGCACATTTACTGCAGGTGGTGCGGGAAATGGTGGGCTTACAGTGAGGGAAGGGATGTAGCGTTGCTGACTAGCTTCATTGGCCGAGGGTGCTACAACCTAAGGGACGTTTGGTTGTTAGTCCAGGCTTGCAAATGCATGGTGGTTAAATGTCTATGCATGCAACTTGTATTTAGACTTTTAAGATTCTGACCTCTGCTTAAGGTAGTTGAACATTTTTGACAGATGACTTTATGCTGATCATTTGGATGTTGTTTAAAAAAATGCCAGACTGCACTCTTTCTACTATCGGATACCTTTTCAGGCATTGCAGACTGAGCTTCTTTAACCGGATGGCCACGCTGTCCTACAACTGGTTTTGATTTTGCCACGCGTTTTTGGTAAGATACGGGCCTGGCAGATGGAACCTGTTGCGATGTTGATGCCTGCTGCGGCTCCTCCTCCTCTGCTTCAGAGCTACTGCCGCCTGCACCCTGTTCCCCCAATAGCTGCCAATCGGGGTCAACAGCTGGGTCATATATGACCTCCTCTTCTATCTCGTGTGCAACTTCGTCTGTGTCACCGTGTAAGCCGGTGGTATAGCGTTCGTGACGGGGCACCATAGTCTCATCGGGGTCTGATTCTGGATCAGTACACTTCGAGGGCAATGTTCTGGTCTGAGTCAAAGGAACAGCATAGTAATCTGGCTGTGGCTGTGCATCTGTGCACTCCATGTCCGATTCAACTTGTAATGGGCATGGCCTGTTAACTGTTTCACTTTCTAACCCAGGAACGGTATGTGTAAAGAGCTCCATGGAGTAACCCGTTGTGTCGCCTGACGCATCCTTCTCTGTTGTTCTTGGAGAAGAAGACAAGGAAGCGACTTGTCCCTGACCATGAACATCCACTAACGACGCGCTGCTTTTACATTTAGCAGTTTCAGAAGAGGAGGCGAAAGAGCTAGAGGCTGGGTCAGCAAGGAAAGCCAAAACTTGTTCTTGCTGCTCCGGCTTTAAAAGCGGTTTTCCTACTCCCAGAAAAGGGAGCGTTCGAGGCCTTGTGTAGCCAGACGATGAACCAGGCTCAACAACTCGAGACATAGGTGCTATATTGCTTTTCCCACGACCACCTGATGCTGCACCACCACTACCATCATTACCAGCTCGCAATGACTGCCCACGGCCACGACCTCTTCCACCAGACTTCCTCATTGTTTGAAAAACGTAACCAAACTAACGATATTTGTTACTGTAAAACCAGTTACAAGGTGAACTCAAACTTCTGTTGGATTTATATATCCCTTTATAGGTTGGTGAGACTGCAGGGAAAATCAGGCCCAATGTATAACAGTACACAGCTTCAGTGGCAGACAGATATGCCACTAACAGGACTGACGCTGATGCAGACACTACCAATAAAAATCTCCCCCTTTTTATTTTTTCTGGGAGAATATTGAAGAAGTTTGGCCCACTCTTATACAGTATATGTTCTGTGGCACAAAATTAGAAACAGATGCCACACACAGCACTAGCAATGAGGCAGAATTGCCAATCTTAATCTCCCACAATTTTTTTTTTCAGGGAGAATTGTCAAAAAATCTGGCCCAGTGTTACACACTAGGTTTAATGTGGCACACAATTTGAGATAGGTGGCACACACAGCACTGGCAATGAGGCAGAATTGCCAATCTTAATCTCCCACTATTTTTATTTTTTTCAGGGAGAATTTAAAAGACATCTGGCCCAGTATTACACACTAGGTTTAATGTGGCACAAAATTTGAGACAGGTGGCATACACAGGACTGGCACTGAAGCAGAAATGCCAATCTTAATCTCCCACAATTTTTTTTTCAGGGAGAATTTAAAAGAAATCTGGCCCAGTATTACACACTAGGTTTAATGTGGCACAAAATTTGAGACAGGTGGCACACACAACACTGGCAATGAGGCAGAATTGCCAATCTTAATCTCCCACTATTTTTATTTTTTCAGGGAGAATTGAAAAGAAATCTGGCCCAGTATTACACATTAGGTTTAATGTGGCACAAAATTTGAGACAGGTGGCACACACAGCACTGGCAATGAGGCAGAAATGACAATCTTAATCTCCCACTATTTTTATTTTTTCAGGGAGGATTGAAAAATTAGGCCCAGTATTACACACTAGGTTTAATGTGGCACAAAATTTGAGACAGGTGGCACACACAGCACTGGCAATAAGGCAGAATTGCCAATCTTTATCTCCCACTATTATTATTTTTTCAGGGAGAATTTAAAAGACATCTGGCCCAGTATTACACACTAGGTTTAATGTGGCACAAAATTTGAGATAGGTGGCACACACAGGACTGGCACTGAAGCAGAAATGCCAATCTTAATCTCCCACAAATTTTTTTTTCAGGGAGAATTTAAAAGAAATCTGGCCCAGTATTACACACTAGGTTTAATGTGGCACAAAATTTGAGACAGGTGGCACACACAGGAGTGGCACTGAAGCAGAAATGCCAATCTTAATCTCCTACTATTTTTTTTTTCAGGGAGAATTTAAAAGAAATCTGGCCCAGTATTACACACTAGGTGTAATGTGGCACAAAATTTGAGACAGGTGGCACACACAGGAGTTGAACTGAAGCAAAAGTGCCAATCTTAATCTCCCACAATTTTTTTTTCAGGGAGAATTGAAAAGAAATCTGGCCTAGTATTACACACTAGGTTTAATGTGGCACAAAATTTGAGACAGATGCCACACACAGGACTGCCATTGATACAGATTTGCCAATTTTAATCTGCACCCTTTTTTTTCAGGGAGACTACTGAATAAATCTGGGCCACTGTATTAGAGTATATTTTCTGTGGCAGAAAGTGGCTTGAAGAGATATAATGAAACAAAAAAAAGGGACTGTCCTACAATTACTATCTCCCTGCAGTAATCTCAGCAAAGTATGGCAGGCAGCAATAACAAGGAGTGGACTGCCACACAAAAAAGTCAAACGTGTGGACAAACAAACAAGAAAGCTGTGCAGAAAGGAAGGAGCAACAGGATTTGTGCTTTGAAAAAAGCAGTTGGTTTGCACAGCGGTGTACAAACAGCAATGCAGCTATCAGGGAGCATTCTAGGGCAGCCCAATGAGCTACAGCGCTGAGGAAAAAAAATGTAGCCTCCACTGTCCCTGCAAACAAAAGTGGTGTTGGACAGTGGAAATCGCTACAGCACAAGCGGTTTGGTGGTTAATGTACCCTGCCTAACGCTATCCCTGCTTCTGAAGAAGCGGCAGCAACCTCTCCCTATGCTCAGATCAGCAGCAGTAAGATGGCGGTCGGCGGGAACGCCCCTTTATAGCCCCTGTGACGCCGCAGAAAGCAAGCCAATCACTGCAATGCCCTTCACTAAGATGGTGGGGACTGAGACCTATGTCATCACGCTGCCCACACTCTGCGTCCACCTTCATTGGCTGAGAAATGCCGCTTTTCGCATCATTGAAACGCGACTTTGGCACGAAAGTCGCGTACCGCATGGCCGACCCCACACAGGGATCGGGTCGGGTTTCATGAAACCCGACTTTGCCAAAAGTCGGCGACTTATGAAAATGACCGACCCGTTTCGCTTAACCCTAGTCACTGCTCTTTAGGACTCTCAGTGACACACTGACAGGAGACAATGGCTCCTGCAGTGTATCACTGAGGTTAATAAAGTTCAAAGTCTTACTTTATGGCAATTGCTGCGTGGGAAAATTTCTCATAAGTGAGGCTAGGGACTATTTTTTTTACAGCGGCGGAGGAATCCCTTCCTCCCATCATTGTGTTTCTGGGGCCCCTGGAGAGCGGTTGCAACAGCTGTTGCTGCCGTTCTCCACGGGAGATCGTCGTAGGACACTCGTTGATTTCTGCGGACAGGGAGTATATTGTTTTTTACAGATGACACGGTCTTCGGGGATCAAAATGACAAGTAATGGTGAGTATGAACTCTATGTTTAATGTACTCTATGTCAATGGTGTAATGTATGAATGTACTGTATGGAGTACAGTATGTATGGAGTATGTATGGAGTATGTATGGAGTATTTTTTTTTTTATTCAACACATTAGCCGGATGATGGGACTACTACTGTCCCATCATTGGCTAATATGTCAATCACTGTCAGTGTAGTAGGCTTCGTCCGATGGGACTTGTAGTCCCATCGGACAATGCCCACACTGAGACACCCCACACAGAGACACGCCGCAGAGACCCCGCACAGACAGCCCGCACGCCCCACAGAGACCCCCGCACACCCCGCACAGACCCCCGCATGAACTGCAAAGACCCCCGCACGCCCCACAGAGACCCCGCCCGCCACACAGAGACCCCGCATGCCCTGCAGAGACCCCTGCACGCCCTGCAGAGACCCCTGCACACCCCACAGAGACCCCCGCATGCCCCGCAGAGACCCCGCCCACCACACAGAAACCCTGACCACCGCAGAGACCCCCGCATGCCCCGAAGAGACCCCTGCAGAGACCCCCGCATGCCCCGCAGAGACCCCGCCCGACGCACAGAGACCCTGCCCGCTGCAGAGACATCCCGTCCGCCGCAGAGACACCCTGCCCGCCGCACAGAGACCCTGCCTGCCGCACAGACATGCCGCCCGCTGCAGAGACACCCTGCCCACCACAGGGACACCCCGCATGCCGCACAGACCCCAGAGAGCCCCAGTAGGCAGGTACACATCCCTGGCAGGCCCGCACAGACCCCACCTGCACAGACACTCACAGTGTCCGCCCACGCACCGCCCACGCACCGCCCAGACTCTTCCCCCCTCCGGAACAGGATGTTTAACCCCTTAATGACCGCCAATACGTCTTTTAACTGACCTGAGATATAAGAGAATAGCCTCCCCATACAGATGACAATCCAGCATCTGTCGGTTGTACACTATAGCTGACAACTTGCTGTACCAGCCACGATCAGTATTTGCACCATCTAAATCTGTTTAACCCCTTAGATGCTGCTGTCAATAGTGACTACATCATTATAAATGGTTAACAGAGTGTGGGGGCTTCTTCTTTGTCACAATTGGTGCCCTCAGATCATGATTTTGTTGTCCTGATGTTTGCCATGGCAATTCATGACCAAATAGTGGCCTTAGATTCTGACGGCTGTAGTAATCTGTTTAGAAGTTAGCAACATTTAGGTGGTAAAAATACACATTTTCATTTCTGTCATACCACTTTGCATTAATTCCTGTAAAGCACCTGAAGGGTTAATAAACTACCTGACAGCAGTTTTCAATATGTTTAGGGGTGCTGTTTTTAAAATGGTATCACATTTGGGGGTTTCCCAATATATGGGACCCCTAAAGTCAGTTCAAACATGGATAAGTCCCTAAAAAAATAAATTTTGTAAATTTCTTTGAAAAAATGAAAAATTGCTGCTACATTTTTAAACCTCCTAAAATGCTAACAAAATAAAATAACATTTTACAAATGGTGCTGATGTAAAGCAGACATGTGGGAAATGTTATTTATTAATGGTTTGCTGTTGCATGACTATCTGGATTAAAGGGATAATCATTCAAATTTAGAAAATTGCTAATTTTTTAACATTTTTCTCAAATTTTTTATGTTTTTTATAAATAAACACAAAAAATGTTGAACAAAATTTACCATTATCATAAAGTATAATGTGTCACGAAAAAACAGTCTCAAAATCACTGGGATTTGTTGAAGCGTTGCAGAGTTATTACCACATAAAGTGACACTGGTCAGATTTCAAAAATTTGGCTCGGTCACTAAGGGGTTAAGGACAGAAAGGGCTTATTTACATTCCGATATTTGTGTCCCATTGACTTGCATTGGTATCGGTATCGGCGATATCCGATATCTTTGGCATATCGGCCGATCCAATCCGATACCGATACTTCTGGGTATTGGAAGGTATCGCTCAACAATAATGTCAAAAGTTGCATCTCTGACTTTGATGCAGGCTCACACTTCAATCCTTCATCTTTACCTGCACATGATGGCTGATTTAATCAGGAGCTCCACCCAGACCTATTAATCTGTAAAATTCTGCTGTCGATCTCTGACATTTAACACATCCTGGCAGGGGAGCACGTCATTCCATACTTTAATCAACACCCCCGTGACATGATCGTGGGGTGCTGAAGGGTTATCAGGACAGCCAGTTGTCTGCTGATGACCCCTTTCCTGTCATTAAAATCCTCCTGTGAAAGCCAGCTCATGGCTGTCGTTCATAGAAGATCTTGATTTTAGCTCTACAAAGCAGTACTGATCCAGTGGACGATCGCAGCTTTAATTTGCTAAATGCAGTAAAAACGTGAAATTTTTTTTAAAAAATATGAAAAAGAAAATAAAAAAACGAAAAAGTTCAAATCACACAATTTTTGGTCCAATAAAATGAAACAATTAAAAAATCCACATATTTGGTATCACTTTTTTCATAAAAAATCATCAATTTTTTAATCACAAAACCCTCAAATCTCAAAGCACTCAGACTTTTGTACAAAAGAAAGCGATATCCAACTTCTTGAGATTATCCAGTCTCTCACTATTTGAATATATCAAACCGGAAATAAAAACAATTGTGATGTACTGTTCTTCGAAAAGCTTTGCCAATATACATTTATTATTCTCTCAAAATACATGTATAACATAACAAAATAAAAGCAATATTTTGCACTATCACTTGCTTTGAATTTTGCCCAGACAAAATTGAATTTTTGGGTATTGACAGGAGCGTGTCCAAATATTTAGCCCTATCTGATCTATACCCATCCAATAGTTAATGCAACCAATCCACAAAAGCACATAAGTGAAGACACTAAAGTATTAACCCCTTCACAACTTTTGATGTATATCTATGTCTAAAGTCATGGACCTGCCTTTGATGTGGGCTCACACACCATCAAGTCTTTTAACATGCGCCAGACAGACGCATATCATTATCCCAGCCTATTGATGCTCATGACACCTTATTGAAGCTCTGCTATGTATAGCAATCAGAAGATATTAGCTTTAAATCTCCTAAGGGAACTATTGAATTCCGTAAAAAGTGTGGAAAAAATGTTTTAAAAATAAAAAAAATAAAAAAGAACAAAGTTAAAATAATCTTTTACTACATTGACTATAACACATTAAAAATAGTTCATTTATTTGGTATCGCTGCATTCAGAAATGTCCAATCAATCAATATATAAAAACAAATAATCCAATCAGTAAACGGCATAAGGAGAAAAAATAAAAGCACCAGAATTACAGTTTTTTGGCCGCCATAATATTAAAATAAATTGCAGTAAAAGGCAATCGAAATATCGCATACATGCCAGAATGGTATCAATAAAAATGTCAGCTCAGGGATCAAATAACAAGCCCTCATCAAGCCCCAGAAACCGAAAATGTACTTTATGGGTATCAGAAAACCATTTTGTCTTACAAATTTCAGTATTTATTTTCTCCCATTAACCCCTTAACGACCGCCAATGCGCCTTTTAACGGTGGCCGCTAAGGGTACTTAAACCACAGCGCTGGGAAAAAAAGAAAATAGCGCCCCCAGAGTCAGAGTTTCTCCTGGGTCTCGGCTGCCGGGGGTAGCCGAGACCCCAGAGAACATGATTCAGGGTTTTTTTTACGGACCCCGCTTTTGCGATCGCCGGTAATTAACCGCTTACCGGAGATCGCAAAAAAAAACGCGATTTCTTTTTAATTTCTCTGTCCTCCGATGTGATCCCACATCAGAGGACAGAGAAATGGGGTCCCCAATAGCCACCCGATACTTACCTGTCTCCCCCGATGATCCTCGTGGCTCCCGATGGGCGCCGCCATCTTTTTCTGGCAAAAAAATGGCGGGCGCATGCTCAGTGCGCCCGCCGGCCGGCACCGGGAGGATCTTTGGGGTCTCGGCTGCCGGGGTAGCTGAGACCACAAAGAACATGATCGGGGTCGGTTTTACCGACCCCTGTTTTGCGATTACCGGTAATTAACTGTTTACCGGCGACCGCAAAAAAAAAAAAGAAAAGTTTAATTCTCTGTCCTCTGATGTGATCGCACATCAGAGGACAGAGAAATAGGGGGATTCGGGGACCCTATTATACTTACCGGTGTCCCTGGGTCCTCCTGCTGCTCCTCCTGGCCGCCGGCGTCTTCTTGGGAACAGAAAATGGCGGGCGCATTCGCAGTGCGCCCGCCATCTGTCGCCATCTGCCGGCCGGCAGGAGAAGAGCAATTGGGGCTAAAATTAGGGTTAGGGTTAGGGCTAGGGTTAGGGCTAGGGTTAGGGCTAGGGATAGGGTTAGGGCTAGGGCTAGGGCTAGGGTTAGGGTTAGGGCAAGGGTTAGGGCTAAGGTTAGGGTTGGGGCTAAATTTAGGGTTAGGGTTGGGGCTAAATTTAGGGTTAGGGTTGGGGCTAAATTTAGGGTTAGGGTTCTTTCACACTTACGTCGGTACGGGGCCGTCGCAATGCGTTGGCCCGACATACCGACGCACGTTGTAAAAATTGTGCACAACGTGGGCAGAGGATGTAGTTTTTCAACGCATCCGCTGCCCAATCTAGGTCCTGGGGAGGAGGGGGGCGGAGTTACGGCCACGCATGCGCGGTCAGAAATGGCGGACGCGACGTACAAAAAAAGTTACATTGAATGTTTTTTGTGCCGACGGTCCGCCAAAACACAACTGATCCAGTGCACGACGGACGCGACGTGTGGCCATCCGTCGCGATCTGTCGGCAATACAAGTCTATGGGCAAAAAACGCATCCTGCGGGCACATTTGCAAGATCCGTTTTTTGTCCAAAACGACGGACTGTGACGGATGCCAAACGCAAGTGTCAAAGTAGCCTTAGGGCTAGGGTTAGGGTTGGGGCTAAAGTTAGGGCTAGGGTTAGGGTTGGAGCTAAAGTTACCGCTAGGGTTAGGGTTGGGGCTAAATTTAGCGTTAGAGTTAGGGCTAGGTTTGGGGCTAAAGTTAGGGCTAGGGTTGCGGCTAAAGTTAGGGTTAGAGTTGGAATTAGGGTTAGGGTTTGGATTAGGGTTGGTATTAGGGTTAGGGTTAGTGTTGAGCATTCCGATACTGCAAGTATCGGGTATCGGCCGATACTTGCGGTATCGGAATTCCGATACCGAGATCCGATACTTTTGTGGTATCGGGTATCGGTATCGGATCAATAGGGATGTGTAAAATAAAGAATTAAAATAAAAAATATTGATATGCTCACCTCTCCGGCGGCCCCTGGACATCACGCTGGGAACCGGCCGGCTTCTTTGTTTAAAATGAGCGCCTTCAGGACCTGCGAATGACGTCGCGGGTTCTGATTGGTCGTGTGCCGCCCATGTGACCGGCACGCGACCAATCAGAAGCCGCGACGTCATTCTCATTCACAAAACTCCTAATTCTCGGAATTAAGGACCTGCGAATGACGTCGCGGCTTCTGATTGGTCGCGTGCCGGTCACATGGGCGGCACGCGACCAATCATAACCCACGACGTCATTCGCAGGTCCTGAAGGCGCTCATTTTAAACAAAGAAGCCGGCCGGTTACCAGCGTGATGTCCAGGGGCCGCCGGAGAGGTGAGCATATCAATATTTTTTATTTTAATTCTTTATTTTACACATCCCTATGGATCCCAGGGCCTGAAGGAGAGTTTCCTCTCCTTCAGACCCTGGGAACCATCAGGATACCTTCCGATACTTAATGTCCCATTGACTTGTATTGGTACCGGATATCGGTATCGGCGATATCCGATATTTTTCAGGTATCGGCCGATACTATCCGATACCGATACTTTCAAGTATCGGACGGTATCGCTCAACACTAGTTAGGGTTGGCATTAGGGTTTTGCTTGGGATTAGGGTTAGGTTTGGGATTAGGGTTAAGGTTAGGGTTGTGATTAGGGGTGTATTGGGATTAGGGTTATGTTTGAGGTTAGGGTTGAGATTAGGATTAAGAGTGTGTTGGATTTAGGGTTTTGATTAGTGTTATGGTTAGGGTTGACATTAGGGTTGTTTTGGGGTAAGGGTTGTGATTATCGTTAGGGTTAGTGATTAGGATTATGGATCGGGTTGGGATTAGGGTTAGGGGTGTGTTGGGGTTTGGGTTGGAGCTAGAATTGGGGGGTTTCCACTGTTTAGGTACATCAGGGGGTCTCCAAACACGACAGCCAATTTTGCGTTCAAAAAGTCAAATGGTGCTCCCTCCCTTCTGAGCTCTGCCGTGTGCCCAAACAGTGGGTTACCCCCACATATGGGGCATCTGCGTACTCGGGATAAATTGGACAACAACTTTTGGGGTCCAATTTCTCCTGTTACCCTTGTGAAAATAAAAACTTGGGGGCTACAATATCTTTTTTGTTGAAAAAAAATATTTTTTTATTTTCACGACTCTGCATTCTAAACTTCTGTGAAGCACTTGGGCATTCAAAGTTCTTACCACACATCTAGATAAGTTCCTTGGGGGGTCTAGTTTCCAAAATGGGGTCACTTGTTGGGGTTACTACTGTTTAGGTACATCAGGGGCTCTGCAATTGCAACATAATGCCCACAGACCATTCTATCAAAGTCTGCATTCCGAAACGGCACTCCTTCCCTTCCGAGCTCTGCCGTGCGCCCAAACAGTGGTTTACCCCCACATATGGCACATCAGTGTACTTGGGATAAATTGGACAACAACTATTGTGGTCAACTTTCTCCTGTTACCCTTGTGAAAATAAAAACTTGGGGGCTACAATATCTTTTTTGTGGAAAAAAATATATTTTTTATTTTCTTTTATTTTAACGACTCTGCATTCTAAACTTCTGTGAAGCACTTGGGCATTCAAAGTTCTCACCACACATCTAGATAAGTTCCTTGGGGGGTCTAGTTTCCAAAATAGGGTCACTTGTGGAGGGTTTCTACTGTTTAGGTACATCAGGGGCTCTGCAAACGCAACATAACGCCCGCAGTCCATTCTATCAAAGCCTGCATTCCAAAACGGCGCTCTTTCCTTCTGAGCTCTGCCGTGCGCCCAAACAGTGGTTTACTCCCACATATGGGGCACCAGCATACTCAGGACAAATTGCACAACAACTTTTGGGGTCTGATTTCTCTTGTTACCCTTGTGAAAATAAAAACTTGGGGGCTAAAAATATTTTTTGTGTAAACAAAAATATTTTTTATTTTCACGACTCTGCATTATAAACTTCTGTGAAGCACTTGGGCATTCAAAGTTCTCACCACACATCTAGATAAGTTCCATGGGGAGTCTAGTTTCCAAAATGGGGTCACTTGTGGGGGGTTTCTACTGTTTAGGCACATCAGGTGCTCTCCAAACGCGACATGGCATCCGATCTCAATTCCAGCCAATTCTACATTGAGAAAGTAAAACGGCACTCCTTCTCTTCCAAGTTCTGCGGTGAACCCAAACAGTGGTTTACCCCCACATATGGGGTATTGACGTACTCAGGAGAAATTGCATAACAACTTTTGTGGTCTAATTTTTCCTGTTACCCTTGTGAAAATAAAAATTTGGGGGCAAAAAGATAATTTTTGTAGAAAAAATGCGATTTTTTATTTTCACGGCTCTACATTATAAACTTCTGTGAAGCACCTTGGGGGTTACAGTGCTCAACACACATCTAAATAAGTTCCTTAAGGGGTCTAGTTTCCAAAATGGGGTTACTTGTGGGGGGTTTCCACTGTTTAGGCACATCAGGGACTCTCCAAACGCGACATGGCGTCCGATCTCAATTCCAGACAATTCTACATTGAAAAAGTAAAACGGCACTCCTTCTCTTCCAATCTCTGCGGTGCACCCAAATAGTGGTTTACCCCCACATATTGGGTATCGACGTGCTCAGGAGAAATTGCACTACAATATTTGTGGTCTAATTTCTACTGTTACCCTTGTGAAAATAAAAATTTGGGGGCAAAAAATCAATTTTGTAGAAAAAATGCGATTTTTTTTTTTCACGGCTCAACGTTATAAACTTCTGTGAAGCCTCCAGGAGTGCAGGTCAGATCGCTGATCTGACACAGTGCACAGCAAAGTGTCAGATCAGCGATCTGTCACTTTACTGTGATGTCCCTCTTGGGGCAAAGTGAAAAAGTAAAAAAAAAAATTACATGTGTAAAAAAAAAAAAAAATTCCTAAATAAATAATAATAAAAAAATATTGTTCCAATAAATACATTCCTTTATCTAAATAATAAAAAAACAATAAAAGTACACATATTTAGTATCGCCGCATCCGTAACGACCCGACCTATAAAACTGTCCAACTAGTTAACCCCTTCAGTGAACACCGTAAAAAAACGAGGTAAAAAACAATGCTTTATTTTCATACCGCCAAACAAAAAGTGGAATAATACGTGATCAAAAAGACGGATATAAATAACCATGGTACCGCTGAAAACGACATCTTGTCCTGCAAAAAAGGAGCCGCCATACAGCATCATCAGCGAAAAAATAAAAAAAGATATAGTCTTCAGAATAAAGCGATGCAAAAATAATTTTTTTTCTATAAGAGTTTTTATCATATAAAAGCGCCAAAAGATATAAATGAGGCATTTCTGTAATCGTTCTGACCCGAAGAATAAAACTGCTTTATCAATTTTACCAAACGCGGAACGGTATAAAAGCCTCCCCCAAAAGAAATTCATGAATAGCTGGTTTTTGGTCATTTTGCCTCACAAAAATCAGAATAAAAAGCGATCAAAAAATGTCACGTGCCCGAAAATGTTACCAATAAAAACTCGTCCCGCAAAAACAAGACCTCACATGACTCTGTTGACCAAAATATGGAAAAATTATAGCTCTCAAAATGTGGTAACACAAAAAGATATTTTTTGCAATAAAAAGCGTCTTTTAGTGTGTGACGGCTGCCAGTCATAAAAATCCGCTAGAAAACCCACTATAAAAGTAAATCAAACACCCCTTCATCGCCCCCTTAGTTAGGGAAAAATAAAAAAATTAAAAAAATGCATTTATTTCCATTTTCCCATTAGGGTTAGGGTTAGGACTAGGGCTAGGGTAAGGGCTAGGGTTAGGACTAGGGTTAGGGCTAGGGTTAGGGCTAGGGTTAGGGCTAGGGTTAGGGTTACTGTTAGGGTTGGGGCTAAAGTTAGGGTTTGGATTACATTTACGGTTGGGAATAGGGTTGGGATTAGGGTTAGGGGTGTGTCAGGGTTAGGGGTGTGGTTAGGGTTACCGTTGAGATTAGGGTTAGGGGTGTGTTTGGATTAGGGTTTCAGTTATAATTGGGGGGTTTTCACTGTTTAGGCACATCAGGGGCTCTCCAAACGCGACATGGCATCCGATCTCAATTCCAGCCAATTCTGTATTGCAAAAGCAAAACAGTGCTCCTTCCCTTCCGAGCTCTACCTTGCGCCCAAACAGGGGTTTACCCCAACATATGAGGTGTCAGCATACTCAGGACACATTGGACAACAACGTTTGGGGCCCAATTTCTCCTGTTACCGTTGGGAAAATACAAAACTGGGGGCTAAAAATTAATTTTTGTGGAAAAAAAAGGATTTTTTATTTTTACAGCTCTGCGTTATAAACTGTAGTGAAACACTTGGGGGTTCCAAGTTCTCAAAACACATCTAGATAAGTTCCTTGGGGGGTCTAGTTTCCAATATGGGGTCACTTGTGGGGGTTTTCTACTGTTTAGTTACATCAGGGGCTCTGCAAATGCAACGTGACGCCTGCAGACCAATCCATCTAAGTCTGCATTCAAATGGCACTCCTTCCTTTCTGAGCCCTCCCATGCACCCAAACAGTAGTTCCCCCCACATATGGGGTATCAGCATACTTAGGACAAAATGGACAACAACGTTTTCGGTCCAATTTCAACTGTTACCCTTGGAAAAATGCAAATCTGGGGAATAAAAAATAATTTTTGTGGGAAAAAAATAATTTTTATTTTCACGGCTCTGCGTTATAAACTGTAGTTAAAAACTTGGGGGTTCAAAGCCCTCACAACACATCTAGATGAGTTCCTTATGGGGTCTACTTTCCAAAATGGTGTCACTTGTGGGGGTTTCAATGTTTAGGCACATCAGTGGCTGTCCAAACGTAACATGGTGTCCCATCTCAATTCCAGTCAATTTTGCATTGAAAAGTCATATGGCGCTCCTTCCCTTTCTAGCTCTGCCAAGCGCCCAAACAGTGGTTTACCCCCACATATGAGGTATCAGTATACTCAGGACAAATTGTACAACAACTTTTGGGGTCCAATTTCTTCTCTTATCCTTGGGAAAATAAAAAAATTGGGGGCAAAAAGATCATTTTTGTGAAAAAATATGATTTTTTATTTTTATGGCTCTGCATTATAAACTTCTGTGAAGCACTTGGTGGGTCAAAGTGCTCACCACACATCTAGATAAGTTCCTTAGGGGGTCTACTTTCCAAAATAGTGTCACTTGTGGGGGGCTTCAATGTTTAAGCACATCAGTGGCTCTCCAAACGCAACATGGCGTCCCATCTCAATTCCAGACAATTTTACATTGAAAAGTCAAATGGCGCTCCTTCCCTTTCGAGCTCTGCCAAGCGCCCAAACAGTGGTTTACCCCCACATATTGGGTATCGGCGTACTCAGGACAAATTGTTCAACAACTTTTGGTGTCCATTTTCTCCTGTTACCCTTGGTAAAATAAAACAAAT
Organism: Ranitomeya imitator; assembly: GCF_032444005.1. NCBI lineage: Eukaryota > Metazoa > Chordata > Amphibia > Anura > Dendrobatidae > Ranitomeya > Ranitomeya imitator. The sequence goes on from NC_091284.1 coordinate 638,197,618, forward strand.
TGGAGCTGAAATAAACATTCATTTTTATTTAAACATTCCAAAAATTCCTGTGAAACACCTGAAGGGTTAATAAACTTCTTGAATGTGGTTTTGAGAACCTTGAGGGGTGCAGTTTTTAGAATGTTGTCACACTTGGTTATTTTCTATCATATAGTCCCCGCAAAATGAATTCAAATGAGATGTGGTCCCTAAAAAAAATGGTGTTGTAAAAATGAGAAATTGCTGGTCAATTTTAACCCTAATAACTCCCTAACAAAAAAAAACCAATTTCTTCTCTTATCCTTGGGAAAATAAAAAAATTGGGGGCAAAAAGATCATTTTTGTGAAAAAATATGATTTTTTATTTTTATGGCTCTGCATTATAAACTTCTGTGAAGCACTTGGTGGGTCAAAGTGCTCACCACACATCTAGATAAGTTCCTTAGGGGGTCTACTTTCCAAAATAGTGTCACTTGTGGGGGGCTTCAATGTTTAAGCACATCAGTGGCTCTCCAAACGCAACATGGCGTCCCATCTCAATTCCAGACAATTTTACATTGAAAAGTCAAATGGCGCTCCTTCCCTTTCGAGCTCTGCCAAGCGCCCAAACAGTGGTTTACCCCCACATATTGGGTATCGGCGTACTCAGGACAAATTGTTCAACAACTTTTGGTGTCCATTTTCTCCTGTTACCCTTGGTAAAATAAAACAAATTGGAGCTGAAATAAATATTCATTTTTATTTAAACATTCCAAAAATTCCTGTGAAACACCTGAAGGGTTAATAAACTTCTTGAATGTGGTTTTGAGAACCTTGAGGGGTGCAGTTTTTAGAATGTTGTCACACTTGGTTATTTTCTATCATATAGTCCCCGCAAAATGAATTCAAATGAGATGTGGTCCCTAAAAAAAATGGTGTTGTAAAAATGAGAAATTGCTGGTCAATTTTAACCCTAATAACTCCCTAACAAAAAAAAAATTTTGGTTCCAAAATAGTGCTGATGTAAAGTAAACATGTGGGAAATGTTACTTATTATGTATTTTGTGTGACATATCTCTGTGATTTAATTGCATAAAAATTCAAAGTTGGAAAATTGCAAAATTTTCAAAATTTTCGCCAAATTTCCATTTTTTTCACAAATAAATGCAGGTAATATCAAAGAAATTTTTACCACTATCATGAAATACAATATGTCACGAGAAAACAGTGTCAGAATCCCTGGGATCCGTTGAAGCGTTCCAAAGTTATAACCTCATAAAGGGACAGTGGTCAGAATTGTAAAAATTGGCCCGGTCAATAACGTGCAAACCACCCTTGGGGGTAAAGGGGTTAAAGTAGTTTAACTTTTACAAAATAAAGACCTACATTCTTCCTTAATAACAAAATTAATCAAAATAATATTTTTGTATTACTATATTTAATCTACAATGCTTCACTATAAATTTCTTTCATGATAATAGATTGCAATTCTAACACAAATGGCATTATTACATTGAGAATGAATGCGGATTCATTTTTCTTTCTTAAATGTAACCTTCATTAATCTGCATATAAAGATTTTTTTACATACAAAAAGCTGTAACATTTGTGCACACATATACAGCAAAGTGGCCTTTATCAGTGTAGATCTGTCAATCTTATCTATCTGACAAGGCTCTTTTTAACAAATCATGTTGTTTTGCACTATTTTAAGTAATAAGGCAGCAATATATAACATGAGATATTATAAAATAAAGGATCAGAGCTTTGTCAATAGAGACTGTAAGGTATTGTATGAATAATGACATTTAGATCTGAGCCATACTGTTTGCCTGTTATGCCATATAATCTCTGTAAGTTTTCAGATGTGCAGAGAGGCATTCGAATTAGCATTTCAGAATAGTATCATCTACTGGGTAGTTGATAAATATGGAAACAGTTGAAAGCCAGCACTGTTCACTAGAGCCGAGGACCCAGCCATACAACTTCAGGAAAAATTTTGAATTAAGAGGTGGAAGAGCATGTGTCTCCATGGGCGTAATGGAAGCAGTCAAGTACGTATTAACTAAAATGAAACTCCAACCTGCAAACAGATATTTTATGATCTTACTCTTCACAGAATTATGATCTGTTACACTTGAAACATGAACAATGACTATAACCTATTAACCCCTTTACCCCCAAGGGTGGTTTGCACGTTAATGACCGGGCCAATTCTTACAATTCTGACCACTGTCCCTTTATGAGGTTATAACTCTAAAAAGCTTCAACGGATCCCAGTGATTCTGACACTGTTTTCTCGTGACATATTGTACTTCATGATAGTGGTAAAATTTCTTTGATATTACCTGTGTTTATTTGTTAAAAATATGAAAATTTGGCGAAAATTTTGAAAATTTTGCAATTTTCCAACTTTGAATTTTTATGCAATTAAATCACAGAGATATGTCACTCAAAATACTTAATAAGTAACATTTCCCACATGTCTACTTTACATCAGCACAATTTTGGAACCAAAATTTTTTTTGTTAGGGAGTTTTAAGGGTTAAAATTGACCAGCAATTTCTCATTTTTACAACACCATTTTTTTTAGGGACCACATCTCATTTGAAGTCATTTTGAGGGGTCTATATGATAGAAAATACCCAAGTGTGACACCATTCTAAAAACTGCACCCCTCAAGGTGCTCAAAACAATATTCAAGAAGTTTATTAACCCTTCTGGTGCTTCGCAGGAATTTTTGGAATGTTTAAATAAAAATGAACATTTAACTTTTTTTCACAAAAATTTACTTCAGCTCCAATTTGTTTTATTTTACCAGGGGTAACAGGAGAAAATGGACCCCAAATGTTGTTTTACAATTTGTCCTGAGTACACCGATACCCCATATGTGGGGGTAAACCACTGTTTGGGTGCATGACAGAGATCGGAAGCGAAGGAGCACCATTTGACTTTTCAATGCAAAATTGACTGGAATCGAGATGGGACACCATGTTGCGTTTGGAGAGCCCCTGATGTGCCTAAGCATTGAAACCCCCCACAAGTTACACCATTTTGGAAAGTAGACCCCCTAAGGAACTTATCTAGATGTGTAATGAGCACTTTGACCCACTGTTAGGGGTCGAGTTCCTGCCTCTGCACAGGGGGAATCTCGGGCCATCTCCGCTGCGGGCTCCCATTCTTCTCCTGCCGCAGTGGAGCCTGCTCAGCGGAGACGTCGATCCCAGCGTCTCGCTCAGTCTGACTCTGTGCTAAGAGTTACTGCTGCATTTCCTGCTTCTGCCATTGAAGTCAGTGCTGGGCAGCGGCGAGCAGAAGCTTCTGGGGCTAAATCCTGCTTTTCACATTCTGAGCATGCCCAGAGTAATATCTCTCAGTGGAGATCGAGGGTCAAATGATCAGATACTGCAGCTAAGGTCCTTGTAGGTGCTAGGACTAAATCCTGCTTTGCACTCTGAGCATGCCCAGGGCAAGATCTCTCAGTGGAGATCTAGGGTCACATGCTCTGGTACTGCAGCAACTCCATAGGTCCTTCTTTGTAAAATCCTAAACGTGCTGCAAATATTTAAGGCCCACATGGCCGCACGTCCATGCGCTAGTATTAACTATTGTTATGTGCTTTGCGCCAGTGTGGTCACATGTGAGTGTGTTCAGGGACCCGGCTGAAATAAGCCCCTAGAATGCTGGCACCTCCAGCGAGGAGTTTGTGTTTGGATGTATTCAGGGACCCGGCTAAAATAAGCCCCTAGAATGCTGGCTCCTCTGGCGAGGAGTTTTGTGTACAAGCGTGACCACTGACTGCTCTCTGTTTGGGCAGTTAGCCTGTGCCTCTGTGGAGTCTAACAGGGCACAGTGCTTTTTTTTCACAGCTACTCGGTGAATTCACTGAGTTAGTCTATACCGCCATATAGTTCCGCCGCTTGCTAGCAGCAGGTACTCCTGAACGGTGGACCCCGGGCTGCGAATGCACCAATATCAATAAAAACATCTTTATTTACTCGGTGCATTCCGCTAGCCCTAACACCGACCAAGTGCTTCACAGAAGTTTATAATGCAGACCCGTAAAAATAAAAATCATATTTTTTCACAAAAATTATCTTTTCGCCCCCAATTTTTTAATTTCCCAAGGGTAAGAGAAGAAATTAGAACCCAAAAGGTGTTGTACAATTTGTCCTGAGTACGCTAATACTCCATATGTGGGGGTAAACCACTGTTTGGGCGCATGGGAGAGCTCGGAAGGGAAGGAGCGCCGTTTGACTTTTCAATGCAAAATTGACAGGAATTGAGATGGGACGCCATGTTGCGTTTGGAGAACTATTGATGTGCCTAAACATTGAAACCCCCCACAAGTGACACCATTTTGGAAAGTAGACCCCCTAAGGAACTTATCTAGAGGTCTGGGGAGTGCTTTGACCCACCAAGGGCTTCACAGAAGTTTATAATGCAGAGCCGTAAAATTAAAACAAAAAACTTTTCCCACAAAAATAATTTTTTAGCCCCCAGTTTTGTATTTTCCCGAGGGTAACAGGAGAAATTGGACCCCAAAATTTGTTGTCCAATTTGTGGGGGGAACTACTGTTTGGGCGTATGGGAGGGTTCAGAAGGGAAGGAGCGCCATTTGGAATGCAGACTTAGATGGAATGGTCTGCAGGTGTCACATTGCGTTTGCAGAGCACCTAATGTATCTAAACAGTAGAAACCCCCCACAAGTGACACCATTTTGGAAAGTAGACCCCCTAAGGAACTCATCTAGATGTGTTGTGAGAGCTTTGAACCCCCAAGTGTTTCACTAAAGTTTGTAACGCAGAGCCGTGAAAATAAAAAAAAACTTTCCCCCCAAAATTATATTTTAGCCCCCAGTTTTGTATTTTCCCGAGGGTAAGAGGAGAAATTCGACCCCAAAAGTTGGTGTCCAATTTTTCCTGAGTACGCTGATACCCCATATGTGGGGGGGAACCACCGTTTGGGCACATGGGAGGGATCGGAAGGGAAGGAGCGCCATTTGGAATGCAGACTTAGATGGAATCGTCTGCAGACATCACATTGCGTTTGCAGAGCCCCTAATGTACCTAAACAGTAGAAACCCCCCACGAGTGACACCATTTTGGAAAGTAGACCCCCTAAGGAACTCATCTAGATATGATGTGAGAGCTTTGAACCCCCAAGTGTTTCACTACAGTTTATAATGCAGAGCCGCGCAAATAAAAAATATTTTTTTTCCACAAAAATTATTTTTAGCCCCCAGTTTTGTATTTTTCCAAAAATAACAGGAGAAATTGGACCCTAAATATTGTCGTCCAATTTGTCCTGAGTACGCTGATACCCGATATGTGGGGGGAACCACCGTTTGAGCGCATGGCAGAGCTCGGAAGGGAAGGAGCATCATTTGGAATGCAGACTTAGATGGATTGGTCTGCAGGCATCACATTGCGTTTGCAGAGCACCATATGTACCTAAACAGTAGAAACCCCCCACAAGTGACCCCATATTGGAAACTAGACCCCCCAAGGAACTTATCTAGATGTGTTGTGAGAACTTTGAGCCCCGAAGTGTTTCACTACAGTTTATAACGCAGAGCCGTGAAAATAAAAAATCTTTTTTACCCACAAAAATTATTTTTTAGCCCCCAGTTTTGTATTTTTCCAAGGGTAACAGGAGAAATTGGACCCCAAAAGTTGTCCTTTTTGTCTTGAGTACGCTGAAACCCCATATGTTGGGGTAAACCCCTGTTTGGGCATACGGGAGAGCTCGGAAGGGAAGGAGCACTGTTTAACTTTTTCAACTCAGAATTGGCTGTAATTGAGATCGGACGCCATGTCGCGTTTGGAGAGCCCCTGATGTGCCTAAACAGTGGAAACCCCCCAATTATAACTGAAACCCTAATCCAAACACACCCCTAACCCTAATCCCAACAGTAACCCTAACCACACCTCTAACCCTGACACACCCCTAACACTAATCCCAACCCTATTCCCAACCGTAAATGTAATCTAAACACTAACCGTAACTTTAGCCCCAACCCTAACCCTAACTTTAGCCCTAGCCCTAACCCTAGCCCTATCCCTAGCCCTAACCCTAACCCCAGCCCAAGCCCAAGCCCTAGCCCTAACCCTAACTGTAGCCTTATCCCTAGCCCCAACCCTAACCCTAGCCCTAACCCTAGCCCT